>NC_137015.1:30087130-30209630 GCF_032717465.1 Coenobita brevimanus
TAATATCAATGCTCCCGTCCTGAGCGCGACAGCCCTATCATGTATTCAGGAAGAACGGTACATATTAGTGACTAAGTGGTTGTGAAGTGTGACAAGTAGGACGAATGTTGGATCTCAGGGACTGGGCTGCTAAACTGGCTCATAGTCTGACTAACGGAGAAAAAAAAAAAAAAAATTAAAAAAAAAAAAAAAAAACTTAGAGTGCAACACCCGCGGCCACCAACTACACCAAGACCAATGACCGAATATCTGACTTTCCCTGTGACCTTGTACAGATTACTCTCAAAATCGAATTGCTTCATTCTTGCCCAACCCTTAACACTACCACTAACTCTGGTCCAGATCAAATCAAAATTGTTTTGTGCTGACTTACTCCAGTGACGCTGATCTTAGACTCTCCCTGTGAGCTTGACCTCTGACTGAGGGTTCTCAAAATTGAATTTTTGTATCCCCGTTTTAACCCGAATCCTTGAACAAAGTTGAAAAATAAGCTTCAGTTGACCATACCATGTGACCTTGACCTTTGACGTGTTCTCTAAAACAACAGGTAAATATCTGGGGTTAGTCTCAGTTCATTCACTAAGTTTGATTCCAGTCATACCGTGTCAAAACTGTTTTAGTTAGTCTGTTCACACAGACACATTGGCCAGACTCTGACCTTGCTCTGCTCCTGACTGATTTTTCTCAAAATCGTGCCGTCTAGTTCTTGCCTCTCCCTTAACACTTCCACTAAGTTTTGTTCAAATCAGATTAAAACTGACTGAGTTGACTTTGCCTTGTAACCTTTGCCTTTGACCTTTGCCTGTGACCTTTACTTTTTACTGACTGCTCAAAATCATGTCACTTTATCCTTGCATTTTGTTCAGGTGTTCCACAAAGCTTGGTCTAAATCGGATAAAAATGATTTAAGTTGCCCTTGTCCTCTGGACCTTGGGCCTATGAACTTGACCTTTGTCCTATTGTTCTCAGAAATAACACTTCTACTTCATCGATGACCCCAACCATTCTACTGAGCTTGATTAAAATCGGATAAAAACATGTTGAGGTATCTGGTTACACACACACACACACACACACACACACACACACACACACACACACATGACACCTGCTGTTGCTCTGGGAGTCGCGGGGGTAAAATGTGGAAATGTGTGAAGATGTAAAAGCAGAATATCGTTGTCTGACTTTAATGAAGCTGGCACGAAATAATGGTAGTGTTATAATGATTACTTGTTTTCTGTCACTATCAAATAATGTTTATACGATTCCAGCCATCAAACACTGCCGCAATAAACTGGAAAAAAAGAAGAAGTTTAAGTACAATGCAATAAAAACTCTTTTTGTCTTACCTATTTATTTACCTAGCCATCCATCCATCTATAGCAAGACGCCTAAATCCCTGATGGGTTGGCCATAGGTCAATCAACTTCATATCATCCTGATCTCTGTCATCAGGCTGCCATTTCTCCAACTCATACCACCCTCTTTTATATACCCATCCACCCTCGTCCTCCCATCTGATCCTCAGTTTCCCGTTCCTCCGTTCACCTTGTACCTCGGTTACATACACTCGCCAAGTCAGCCTCGCATTCTTCAGTCTCTCCACGTGGACAAACCATCTCAAGGTACTTTTAAAACTTTCTAACATATCCACAGCAACACCACAATGCTCCTTCTTTTCCTTGTTTGTCTGCCTGTCTCTCCACGTAACTCCGTATGCTCCTCTCAGATTACTGATTTCCGCTGCTCTCATTTTTGACTCGTGTCCTTCCCCCAGAAACCAAGCTCCACTTACGTATGTTAAGACAGCCCATCACAATACCGTCATTTTTAGTTTCATGCTCATTACAATCATTGCCCAGTCAACCAGCAATACTAATACTAATACTAATACTAATAATAATAACAGAACTGGTACACCAAATCCGATTAATGAATTCTAGTTATTATTTTGATTGTGAAGCTGCTCCTTTAATGCTTTAGTAAAAGGTCACAGGGGAGGTGATACTTGCTACTGCACTTAACATAATCTCTCTCTCTCTCTCTCTCTTTCCTCTATTCCCGCTCCCTCCTTTCTATCATCTTTCCTCCCTCTTCTATGTTTTCTTGAATCTCTTCTTTCTCCGACTGTCATCCTTCTTTATTTCCTCCTTCCTCTCTCCTTCTCTTCCGACTTTCCTCTTTCCTTCCCCTCAATCCCCCCCCCCACTCCATTTTCTTCCTATCTCTCTACTTTCTTCCTTTCTACCTCCCCGCTTCTCCCTTTTCTCCAGCCCTCCATGTCTCTGCCTCTTCTCTCCTGTTTCCCTCCTCATCCCTATATCTTTCTTTTCCTCCATCCCTACTTCCTATTACTCACATTTTCTCACCTATTTTTCGTTCCTTCCTTTCTTACTCCATTACTTTCTCTTTTCTATTTCCTTCCCTCACTTTATGTCAATCCTTCTAACCTTCCTTTCTCTTTTCCTCCCCTGCTTCGTCTAATTCTCTCTCTCTCTCTCTCTTTCTCTCTCCATTCTCTTTAGGGCACTGCCTCTTTTTCCTCCCCTCATTCCTACCTCTCTTTTCCTCCCTGTTTCTTTACTTTCCCACTCTTCTTATCCCTATATTTCTACCTTATCTTTTCCTCGCCCTCCTTTCCCTCTAATCCCCTTCTCTTTCCTCCTCTCTTTTCTTCGACCTCTCTTTCTTCTTTTCTTCTCTCTTTTTACCCTCAATCGTCTCCCCAAACAAGGTCAAGGAAATCTGTGTTGTGTGAGGTCAAGGGTAGTACACGACAGGGTAGGGTAGGGTAGGGTAGGGTAGGGGAGGGGAGGGGAGGTGAGGGGAGGGGAGGGGAGGGAAGGGGAAGGGAGAGGAAGGTAGGGTAGGGTAGGGGAAGGGAGGGTAGGATAACGCAGGGGAGGGTAAGGAAGGGTAACATAAGGTAGGGCAGGGAAAGGTAGAAAAGGACATTTTCATCTTCCTCCTTCCTCTACTCTCTTCTCTCCTTCTCGCCTCCTTCCATCATTACTTTCCATCTTTCCTACCTCTCCTCCTCCTTCCCTACTCACCTCCTTCTTTCTTTCCTACCTCTCCTTTTCCTCCTTCCCGTCCCACTCCTTCCTTCTTTCCTACCTCTCCTTTTCCTCTTTCCCGTCCCACTCCTTCCTTCTTTCCTACCTCTCCTTCTCCTCCTTCCCTTCCAACCTCCTTCCTGCTTTCCTACCTCTCCTTCTCTTCCCACCTCCCTCCCTCCTTCACGCAACTTCTGCTTTCTTTCCTCAGTTCATCTACTTTTTCCTCTCTTCCTCATTCCTCCTTTCTCTGTTCTCCTTTTTCTTCTTCTCTTTCAACCCTGTCATAGTCAAGCCTCTTTCTCCATCAGTGACTGCTTTTGTTTTCTCCTTGGTCTCTTCATTCCAATTCCTTCCTCCGCTGATCTTAGTCCTTCTGTCTGTCTGTCTCTCTTTTACTACTCTCCCTTTCCTAGTCTTTGTCACTTTCCTCTACTCCTCCTCTCTTCGAGCTCATCACTTTCTTTCTCTTTTCCTCCCTCTCTCTTCCTTTTCCTCCTTTTTTCCTCCCTTTCTCTTTCTACCCCCTAATTTTCCTTCCTTTCTCTTCGGAAAAAAAGATTATTTCCTATTCTTTCTCCCTCTCTCTTCCATCTTCTTCCTCCTCTTTTCCATTCTCTCTTACCTCCTCTTTTCCTTTCCCTCTTATCTTACCTCCTCGTTTCCTTCCTCTCTCGTCCTACCCACTTTTTTCCTCCCTCTCTTCCTCTCCAAGCAAGGTCAAGGACCTCTGTCTTGAATGAGGTCAGGGATAGGACACGAAAAGGTTAGGCTTGGGTTGGGCAGGGCTGGGCTGGACTAGGTTGGGTTGGGTTGGGTTGAGCGCGGTGGGGTAGGGGAGGTGTAGAAGGGCAGGATGGAGTATGGATAGGTAGGGTACAGTCAGGTAAGGTAGGGTAGGGTAGGGTAGGGTAGGGTAGGGTAGGGTAGGGTAGCGTAAGGTAAGGTAAAGTAGACAGGTGGTACGGTAGGGTAAACTGAGGTAGGTTAGGGTTCGGTTAAGTAGGATAAGATAAGGTAAGGTAAGATATGATAAGGTAAGGTAAGGTAAGGTAAGGGTAGGGTAGGGTAAGTTGGGTGGGGCGGGGTAGGATAGGGCTGAGGCATTAGTGGTAAGCCAAGGTTCATATGAAACGTGATCCTGACAGACTGCAGCCTGGAGACCTTTCTTAGGCAGTCCATCATGCCCTGGGAAGTGGAGGGCAGGGAAGGGCAGGAACAGGAAGGGAAAGGAAGGGAAGGGAAGGGAAGGGAAGGGAAGGGAAGGGAAGGGAAGGGAAGGGAAGGGAAGGGAAGGAATGGGAAGGGAAGGGCAGGACAGAGCAGGGCAGGGCAAGATAGGGCAAGGCAATGCAGGGCAGGGCAAAGCAGGGGTGGGCGGGTAGAGAAGAGAGGGTAAGGTATGGGCAGAGTGGGCAGGGCAAGGGTGGGTAGGCAGGGCAGGGCAGGGTAGTGCAAGACGAGGCAGGACAGAACAGGGCAGAGTAAAGTTGGGCAGGACATAACAAAGCATGGTAGGGCAGGGCAGGGCAGGGAATATGGGAAGGCAGGACAGAGCAGGGCAGGGCACGGAAGTAAGGGCAAGATGGAAAAATCAAGGCAGAGGGCAGGGAGTTGGAGAAGAACAGGGAGGCTTTAGGAAGAGAAGAGGTTGTGTAGATCTGATATTCATTCTTAGATCTTTAATGGAAAAGTGTCTAGAGAAGGGAAAGAAGTTGTATGCGGCCTTCATGGATTTGGAGAAAGCATATGACAGGGTGGATAGACAAGGATTGTGGAAAGTATTAAGCATATATGGAGTAGATGGGAGGTTGTTGAATGCTGTGAAGAGTATGTATGAGGGTGCTAAGACTGCAGTGCGTGTGGATAGTGAACTGAGTGAGTTTTTCTATTTGAAGATTGGGTTGAAACAGGGATGTGTCATGTCTCCATGGTTGTTCAATCTGTATATGGATGGGGTTATAAAAGAGATACAAGGTAGGGCAGTGGATGTTGGAGTGGCCCTAATGGAGGAGGGCAGTGTTTGGAAACTCCCTGTACTCGTACTGTTGTCTGCAGATGATACTGCGTTGTTAAGTGAAGACGAAAGGGAGCTGCAAGGCTTTGTGGATGAGTTTGGGAGTGTGTGTAAGAAACGGAATTTAAAGGTGAATGTAGGGAAGAGTTAAGTTATGGTCTTCGACAGAGATGAAGCCAGTGAATGTACTGTACAGTGAGGCTGGATGATGAGGAAATGGAAAATGTGAGTACATTTAAGTACTTGGGTAGTGTGATGAGTAAGGATGGAAGTTTGGAGGGTGAAGTGCTCGAAAGGTACAGCAAGGGAGAAAGGTTGCTGTTTCCTTGAAGGCAGTGATAAGAAACAGGGAAGTGAGCATGGAAGTGAAAAAGTTATTACATGACAACATTGTGATACCAACTCTGACGTATGGAAGTGAAGCTTGGACGTTGTTGCAGGGACATAAGTCAAGAGTGACAGCAGTGGGAATGAGTTATTTGAAAGGAGCTTGTGGAGTCACATGGAAAGACAGACTGACAAATAAGGAGGTGAAGGAGCGTTGTGGTGTGGATGAGGATGTGATAGGAAGCATTAGGAGAAACACACTGATGTGGTTTGGCCATGTGGTGAGGATGGAAAGTAAGAGACTGACGAGGAGAGCGTATGTGAGAGAGATGGAGGGGGAGAGAGGGAGGGGAAGGCCAAGGATGAGATGAAGGGATGGAGTGGAGAGGTATATGAGGGAGGGGGATGCGAATTGGGAACAGGGCAGTGAAATGTCAGGGGACAGGGTGACGTGGAGGCGATTGGTTTGTGGCCACCCCGTAAAAGGGTTTAAGGCGTCTGGCAATAGATAGATAGATAGGGCAGGGCAGGGCAGGGCAGAGTAGGGCATGACACGGCAGGGCAGGGCAGGACAAGGGAGGGCTGGGCAAGACAGGGCAGGGAAGGGAAGGAAAGGGAAGGGAAACGAAGGGCAGGGCAGGGCAAGGGTGGACATGACAAGGCTGGGCAGGGCAGGGCAAGGTAGGTAATGTTTTGATATTGATTAGTGGTTTCCCGTCACACCGTCACACCTGGTTCTCTCTCTCTCTCTCTCTCTCACTTTTGCGTTGTCCGAATTGGGAATATTTACATGATTTTTATGCTACATAAACAGCTTGCTCTTGTGACGAGAGAGAGAGAGAGAGAGAGAGAGAATCCGGAAGCCTGTTCTTTTCCTCTTTTACACACTTAAACACATCTTATTTAACATATATTCCTGCCATCTCTAGACGATTTCAATCATCTTGAGAAGCAAATCTCTTACCGGAGGGATTACAAGCAACCTCTGTCAATCCCTTCACGACGATGAAGAGTTAGTTTGGTGTATTCTTCCTCCTCTAGATCATTTTATTCAGTTTATGAAGGATCTGTTTTACTGAAGCGATGGACTGCCTAAATATCGATGTAGTTCTTCATAGTTAATTCTCCTTCAAGTTTATTCTCACTGCTACTACACAATCTTATTTAGTTTTGTAAAGACCTGGTGCGGTATTCTGGTGCGGTTAGGAAGCTCACTAACACCTCTTCCTTAAAGATTCATTTCCCAAACTACTCATTAACATCCCCTGGTTTGCTTCTTATACAGGTAGCTTTTAAATACTAACACAGATTTTTTTTTTTTAAGTAACAGATGAAGGAAAAACAAATGAATAAAAAAAAATAATCCATACACCAGATTACAGGTGTCCTCCATTCATTAAATCTGTAACAGTTGGACTTGAATAGCCGTAGGTTGAAGCTTGGGGGGAAACCACTCTGGAGAAGCGAGTTCCAAAGGGATGCAGTTCGAGGAATAAAAGAATTCTGACAGGCACAAGTTCTGAAATATGACAGTGCGACAGTCCAGTCATGAGCGCTACCAGATGTCCGTGTAGCACGTGGGAAGGCATGGAGGGGTGGTACAATGGATGCAACTTCGTCTGAGCATTTGCCATAAAAATGTTTGTAAAACAATGCAAGAGAGACAACAGTCTTTCTTACTTGTACGGGAGGTACTTTACTTGTAATAGTAGGATTATTAATAATTCTAACAGCTTTGTTCTGAACTCTGTCTAGTTGTTTTAGTGCAACATCTCCACTTCCATTCCACAAAGGTAAGCAATATTCAAGCTGAGAGCGCACATCCATCCATCCATCATCCAATCCTACATTGCCCGATGAGGAGCGTAGGAGCCCGGGGCTAGGCAGTTGGTCCCGACATTTAAGATGAGAGCACACATGACTTATAAATCACAGCTAGCTGCTCGTCAGTGAAGAAGTTACGGACACTACAATAATCCAAGTTTCTTTGAACCGGTTTTAGCATGTGATCTAACATGAGAGATCCAGCTGAGGGCATTGTTAAGTGAAACACCAGGAATTTCAAACCTTTTAGAGACAAGAATATTGGCAGCATTGGAGGTAATATAGGAAACAGGCAATATCTATCTAATAGTCTATCTATCTATATACCTAGGCTGCTTCCCCCAAAGAAAAGGAGGCAGCCGAGACAAGACGACATACTCCCAATTTACTCATCCACACACACACACACACACACACACACACACACACACACACACACACACACACATGTATTCGTATCTTAGCTCCAAAGGGGGCTACTTATTAGTAAACTGTACACAGTATAGGTATTTTTACTGGCACTAAATGAGACAATGTTATTTTGTCCCCATTCAGTGATCTTCGATGAGTCTTGATTTATGGAGGTTGCTGTACTGAGTTGTGAGGTAGAGATGTTGAACTTTGTGAATGGGTGTTTAAGTGTGAATGAACTGCGAAGTGTTGAGTCATCTGCATATGAAGAGATAGGATTATGCGTGACAGATATGAGATCATCAATATGAATTGGGAATAGTGCTGGGACCAAAACTGATCCTTGTGGCACGCCGGCAATAATCGAGTGGAAATTGGAATATACATCATTTATAGTACTTTAACTATAACCAAACTTTGGCACCTGGTGGTTTAATGGGTAATTATTGCGCTCCAGTCGGATTGAGCCGGTGAAGGTTTATATCCAAGGGATGGTTGGGGTTGATTGCTCATGTAATGCCACTCAGGGATGAGTAAGGCTGGTCACTCACATCTTAAATGTCGAGACCAACTGCCCAGCCCCGGGCTCCTACGCTCCTCTTGGGGCAATGTAGGATTGGAGATGGATGGATGGATGAATTCTTATCTTTCTGTTGGTGAGGTATGAAGATATCAGAGGAACAAAAGACGTTAGGCCATAGCATGAGAGTTTGGATAGCAATGAACGGTGCCACACTGTCAAAAGCTTTAGAAATACCAAGGGCTTCTGCATGAGCTTCTCTACGTTGGTCAATTGATTGATGGATGGTATGAGTCAGGAGCTTGAGCATATCAATAACGGATCTTTCGTGGCGAAAACCATACTATCACTAATTAGGTGGTTGGATTCGAGATGTTTAACTATGTTCTTATTAATTAAAATCTCAAACACTTTACCAAGAGAAAACGTGATAGCTATTGGTTTGTAATTAGAGAGGCCGTTAGAAAAACTTTCTCTATTCGGATCTGGGTGGACTGCATAAATAACACACAACAATGTATCAAGGGAGTAGAATCAGAAATAAATCGGTAAGGAAAAGATGTTAGTAAGCTTTCTACCTGTACTAGATTACTGCCCCTCCTCGACTAGTCAAAGGGACTTGCTAATACTGTATCTAATCCTCAACTTCGACGAGTCTATCCCAGGCTAAATAAAAAACACCTGGAAAGTAAAGAACAAAATGAAGCAGGAGTGAAATGAAACAGGAGAAAAATGAAACTGAAGTAAAATGAATCTAGAGAAATGTGAAACAGGAGAAAAATGAAACAGGAGGATCCCAAGCTCAATGGGTTGATAGGCAATATTTACCCTCTCAAGTTAAACTAATAAAGAAATAAATAAAGATGTAAATAAATCCCGCCTAAGCAGAATCAAATCGTCCCGAGATAGCACGAATAAAGAGCAAAGAGAGAGAGAGAGAGAGAGAGAGAGAGAGAGATCCGGTAAGACGTTCACTGCGAAGACGATTTATTTATTTTATTCCTCCTACCTTCAGACGATTTTTTTTTTTTTGCAGCTCGACACTCGTACTGAAGGGGTTAAGTATCTGGCGTCATGGAGGGTTAGGCTGGGGGTGGTGGAGGGACAGGTTGGTGTGTATGAGGTAGGTGGGTATAAGGTACAAAAGTATAAGGTAGGAAGGATAAGATGGGAGAGTGAAGGGTAGGAGAATATAAGGCTGCACAGTAAGAGTACGAAAGAATAAGGTAGGATAGTGGTAGATTATTACGTTAAGGAGTAGAATGCACGAAAGAATAAATTAGAAGAGTATTAGGTAGATTATAAGGTAGAAGAGTATAAGTTAGATTATAAGGTAGAAGAGTATAAGGTGGATTATAAGGTAGAATACAAAATGGATTTTATTGCAGAACAGTATGAGGTATATTATAAGGTAGAGAATAAGGTATGGTAAACGAATAAGGTAGATGAGTATAAGGTAATCAGAAAGTAGAGGAGCATAAGGTAGATTATAAAGCAGAAGAGTACATGGCAGATTATAAGGTAGAATAGTATGAGGCAGATTATAAGGTAGAATAGTATGAGGTGGATTATAAGAAAGAAGAGTCTACGGTAGATTATAAGGTAGAAGAGTATAAGGCAGATTATAAGGTAGATGCAGAAGAGTATAAACTAGATAATAAGGTAGGCAGGAAAGTATAAGGCAGAGAGTATAAGGTAGAAGGGTATGAGGAGTGGTGTTATGCTTTCCCCCTTTCCCTCCACCCCTACTTTTCCCTTCCCTCCTTCATTCCACTTCCTCTTTCATTCCTCCTCCCTTCCTTCCTCCATTTCTTCTCCTCTTTCCTCCCTACCTTCCTCTTTTCATCTTTCTCTCCGTCCTACCTCCCTCCTTCATTCCTCCTCTCTCATCCCTTTTACATTCATCCCTCCTTTCCTTCCTATCTCCCTTATTTACCTTCATCCCTCTTCCCTTTTTCCTTACTCCCTCCTCTTCCTCCCTCCCTCCCTCTTACTTCAATTACACTTTTCTTCCCTCCCACCTCCCCTATTTTCCATTCTCACTTCTACTTTTCTCTCCTTTCTAACTGCCTTTCTTCTACGCCTTCCCTTCCCTTATCTTCTTCCTTACGCTCTCTCTCTCTCTCTCTCCTTATTCCTTGCTTATTTATCACTAATCCCTCCTTCTCTCCATTCTTTGATACCTCCCTTTCTCTTCTCATTTCTTCACTTCTCTGTTCTCCCCCCTTCCTCCTCGTCTTCCTATTTCCCTCCTTCCTTTCTTCCTCCCATTTTCTTCACCCTACCTCCCTCTCTTCTCCCCTTTCTTCCTTCCTTCCTTCTCTTCTCTCCTCCCCCTTCCTATCCTCTTTTTTTTTTTTATCTCCTTCCGTTTCTTCTCTCCTTCCTTCCTCTTCCCCCTCCCTCCTACCCCCCTCCCTACTGTTTTTCTCTCCATTCCTATCTCCTCTTCTATTCTTTCCCCTTTATCTCCTCTTTTCCTCCTTCCCCCTCTCTTTTCCTTTCTCCCGCGTTTTTTGCTTCCTTCATCCTTCCATCTTTCCAAAATTTCCTTCATTCTTTTTCCCCCTTCTTTCCTTCCTACCTCACTTATTCTGTTCGACCTCCCTAACTCTATTCCCTCTTTCCCCCCTCCTCCTTCCTTCCTTGCTCCTTCATTACTCCCTCCTCCTTCCTTTCCTACTCCCCCTTTCCTCCCTCCTCCTTCCTTCCTTGCTCCTTCATTACTCCCTCCTCCTTCCTTTCCTACTCCCCCTTTCCTCCCTCCTCCTTCCTTCCTTGCTCCTTCATTACTCCCTCCTCCTTCCTTTCCTACTCCCCCATTCCTCCCTCCTCCTTCCTTTCTCTTCTCTCCTCCATTATTCCTCACTACCAAGGGCATAAGTTTTTCCATCACTACAGCATCGGTCAAAACAACACTTGCTGCAGGCTAGAGGGTCGGAGTGTGTTGTTGTTATTCTTTTACCCTTATTGTGGCGCTGGAGAGGGACGCCTTCACGTGGTGGCACAGATCTGACAGGGTGGTGAAGCTGCCCGACTAAACACCACTCAGTCCCCTTCCTATCCACCGAAAGTAGAATGGTGGCCTGCGGAAAAACGGCAACCTCGGCCTGATGTCTACCGGGTTCACGTTCAGATCAGCTTGGGGTTGCAAATACCACTACTGCCCTACTTATACCTTATTCATTTTTATATTCCTTGGTCTGTTAATTTATTGCTTTATTCTTTTTACCTTTCCAATACCGTGTATATTTTTTATTCTTTTATTTACCCTCTCAGGTGCAGGTGGTTTGTGTCGTTAGATTGTTTAACAACCTGTAAAGTGCACCATGACACGAATCGGGTAAAAAAACATACTAAAATATGACACACATCGGCGGGAAACTTCTGTCCTCCTTTGTTTGACACGACGTGCATCATGGTGCTTTGTACAAGATTCTGACACGACGTGCATCATGGTGCTTTGTACAAGATTCTGACACGACGTGCATCTTGGTGCTTTGTACAAGATTCTGACACGACGTGCATCATGGTGCTTTGTACAGGATGGTATTTAATGACTCGATTGAAGTCCGTGCATGAAAGGGTTTATTTGGTGGTGGTGGGGGGGGGGGAATGTGGAAAGCATGGAGAATGAGAGACTGATTAAAAGAATGTATATGAGTGAGGTGGAGGGAGGGGGGGTTAAGGAGGAGACCGAGGATGAGATGAAGAGATGGGAAGGAGAGGTATATGAGTGAGGCGGGTGTGAGTTGGAGAACGGGAAGCCTGATGGTGAACAGGGTGAAATGAAAACGATTTACTTGAGGCCACCCCTTCCAGGATAATGCCGTCTTGCTATAGACAGACACAGACAGAAAATACTTAAGTTTAAACCATATGATTTTATTCGATTTTGAAGAGGCCCCTGGCAGTGAAAGGCCTCTCTAGTTCAAAATGTCTAACTTGAAATAAATCGTCAACAGAGGTAGCAAGAACGAACCGAAAAAGACGCAATGTAGTGAGGAATACGGATTTTTTAACCCTTTTTCTTAATTACCGGGTCCTGTCAGTTGAATGAAATCCTCTAGCCATGGCAAGAATGTACACAAATGTACAGTATCACAGTGAAATGGTTAATCACTACTCATTCTTAGCTGGATAACATCGTCTGACATTAGCGTTCACTTAACTCTGACACACACACACACACACACACACACACTCACTCTGCCACTCACACTCCCAGTCCCCCTCCGGCATGATTAAAATATAAGACAAGAAGAAAGACCCACGTAACACCAACGCCCACCAACTGGTCTAAGGGCTGAATAATTGCTTCAACTTGTGACTTTGATGATCCACAGATTACTCTCAAAATCAAACTATTTGCTTCTTGCCCAACCCTTAACTCATCCACCGGGTATGGTTCAAATCAGATCAGAATTGCTTAAGTAAATTCCCCCGTGACCTTGACTTTGGCTCTTTCCTGTAACCTTGACCTCTGATTGACTGTTCTCAAAACCGAATCTCCGTATCATTGTATTAACCTGAACTCTTCCACAAAGTTTAAATTCCACTGAATAGAACTTTTTAACCCATTAACTCCCAGGTTTCCGTGTGAGGGATTTTCCTGGAAGGGTACTAAGCGTACTGCCATCCGCCTATCGGCTCACAGTTGCAAAGCTCCATAGGTCCCTACCCCAGGGTTCCCTCCTTTATTAACTTTTGAAAATGCCCAGCTCCGTTCTATATTGAGGACGATGGACTCAACTGGGTCAAAGGAACTGATGGATTTGTCCGTGCTTAGGTTGACCTTGCCATGCGACCTTGACCTCTGACCTATCTTCAAAAACAATAGGTAAATCTCTTGGGTGATCCTCATTTACAAAGTATGATACAAATCAGATAAAAACTGTTTTTGTTAGTTTGTTCATACACAGGCACATGGGTCGAACATACACATTGCCTTGTATCCTTGACCTTTGACAGCTTTAAAAAATTAATCCCTTCGTTCTAGCCTGACCCTTAACCCTTTCACTACGTTTGGCTCACAAAATCAAAACTGTTTAAGCTGACCTTGCCCAACGACCTTGGGCTTTGACCTTTCCCTGTAACAGTGACCTTTGATCTTAAATTTTAATCCTTTTAATTTTGTCTTATCCACAACCCTTCCACAAAGCCTGGTGGTAAATCGGAAAAAAATATTAAATTGACCTTCCCCTGTGACCCTGACCTCTGACCTACTGTTCCAAAAAAACAACAGGTTTACTCCTTGGCAGACCCTCAACCCTTGCACCAAGTTTGTTTAAACTCTGATCAAAACTGCTTCAGTAATTTTGTTAACAGTTACATACGTGGGCCGAACTCTGACCTTGTCCTACGCCCGTGGCCTGTGTTCTCAAAACTCGTTCACTTCCTTCTTGTCTTACCCTCCCTGAAATTTTGTTTAAATTTGATTTATAAAAAAAAGTATTTAAGCTGATCTTCCAAAGTCAACGTCTGACCTAGCTGTGACCTTGACCTTTGACCTATTGTTTTAATAATCAACAAGTTTCCGACGAGCTGTCCCTCAATCCTTCCGCAAAGTTTGATTAAAATCGGATTAAACTGTTTGAGCTATTTTATCAACACACACACACACACATCACTCCGAAGATGGCACCCGCTCTCACTCTGCAAGCGCGTGTAAAAAACACCATCATACTAATGAAATGAATTACTGCCCTCACCACAACACCTGGTCACTCTGCAGTATTAGTCACCTCCCCTTTCATCTTCTAATTCCAGGTAACGCCAGACGATTTCATTAAGCTGAGAGGTAGTAAAGGAGCCTGAGAGTGTTAATTACTACCCTCAGCACAACACCTGCCCGCTCCACCACATTAATCTCCTGTCCTCTTTCATCTCCTAATTGACCCACACCTCTATACGCTTCAGCCCTTCCTCTCTCCTTTCCATCCTCCCTCCCTCCCTCCTTTATCCTCTCGCTCCGTTCCTCCTCTCTTCCCTCTCTCTCTTTCTCTCTCTTTTCCATACTTCTCATCCTCCCTCTCTCCTTCCTTCCCTCCTTTCTTCTCTCTCTCCCTCCCTCTCTCCTTCCTTACCTTCTTTTATCCATCCCTCTCTCCCTCATTTCCTCATTCTTTTCTTCTCCCCCTTTCACTCCCTCTCTCCTTACTTCCCTCCCTCTCTCCTTACGTCCCTCCTTCCATTCTCTCCTCCCTCTCTCTCTCTCTCTCCCTCCTCTTTTCCCTCCACGCAATCCTTTTCTTCTTTCACTTCAAAGACTTTCGATTATATTTCTCACCTCTCTCTCTCTCTCTCTCTCTCTCTCTCTCTCTCTCTCTCTCTCTCACACACACACACACACACACACATGTACCTGACTCTGGACATACGGTAGACATCCCGTTTCCGTGGCCACATATCTCTTACCACACAGCTACAGTGGCTGATCCCATACAACTCACAAATGTTACCCCTTGGCATTAAAACTCACCTCTATTGTGTGTGTGTGTGTGTGTGTGTGTGTGTGTGTGTGTGTGTGTGTGTGTGTGTGTGTGTGTGTGTGTGTGTGAGAGAGAGAGAGAGAGAGAGAGAGAGAGAGAACGTGTGTGTGTGTGTGTGTGTGTGTGTGTGTGTGTGTGTGAAGGACGTACCAGTGTGGCCTTTTGAAGCATCAAGGACAGGCACGTTCAATAAATCAAACACTGTACTCTATTTCCTGCAACAACCAGGATCGAACCCGCGACCACACATCCCTGACCCACTGAACAACCACCTCCAGTAAAATCTTCCATTCCTTTTTATTTCTGATTTATTTATTTATTTATTTTTAACAATCATAAAAGGTCTTCGATACCTGAGTCGTCTGATGCTTACCATTTAATCACACACCGTATTCTTAGATGCTATTCCTGTCGGTCTGTCTCTCGCTAACGATTTTCGGATGCGTCGTGCTTCATTCCCGTACAATTCAGCCAAGCCACACCACACCACACCAACCCATACCACCCTCTCACACCACACCACACCACACAAAATAACTTCCTCACACCACACCACACCACACGAAGGGCATAACTGAAGGGTCCTCAAGCTCTCGCATTCAGTGCTTCCGTATCCTTTTTTTTTTTTTTTTTTTTTTTTTTTTTTTTTTTTTTTTTTGTCATCCCTAGACGGTCGCACTAACCTAATGATATAATTTGAACTAGAAGAGTTTGACACTGCCGTAATTGACCCCTTCATGACAACACAATCTTCCTCACCAAAATGAAATCGAATATTGTCTAGAGCAGTGCTCTTCAACCTTTTTTGGCGTCGTCCACCCCTAGTGTTGAATTGGTAAAAGCTGTCCACCCCAATCGGTTAACTGTATAATCCCATGATCCTAACCTTACATATTTAATTTTTTATACTCTTGAATATACAAATACGAAGGCAAGTAAAAGCAATATACAAATATATATTTAATGTTCACACTTTGTGATAAATCTGAAGGGGAAAGACAGAGAAGTTAAATCTTGTATAAATTTCATTGTACAGTGTATGCATTTCGAGATAAAGCTGGATTAAGTGCTCGTGAGCCACAGAAAAATCAACATACGGGCTATCTTTGACTACACATAAGTAAATTCTCCACTTTTATTATATTATTTATTTCTTCTTTTTTATTCTGTCCATATACGGTAGTGGTCTGGTCCACCCTCTGTCCACCCAAAGAAAGCTGTCCACCCCATACTGAATTTCGTCCACCCTAAGGTGGACCGTCCACCCAGGTTGAATAGCACTGGTCTAGAGAATAACTAGTATGTACGTGGTCGTAGTGAATGACAAAAGAAAAAAAAAGAGTATCAGTTTTTAGCCTACCTATTGCCTGAGGCCGCATCCTGTGAGAGGCAGACTCAACAAAAAGGCCCCCATTGATCCTGTCCCTACTCAATACAGTAACGACCCGTCCTCCCACGAAATGCCACCCATGCTTACGTACTTTCGCTGTCTTTCACCTCGTTCTCGGTCTCCCTCTCGCTCTCCTCTTATCCACCTCACTCTCGCACACACTGCTTGTCTGTCTCTTAGTTATTTCACCTCCTACAGATACTTCACTTATGCTTTCTTCTTCTTCGTCGTCTTTTTTCCTCCATTTCTGCAGACAGCACATATTAAAATCCTGTCTGTTAATTACGTCACTTGAAACGACATTAAAGAGCTGTCAACAAGGCATAACATATTATCAATCTTTCCAAATCAAACTTTCTCCATAGACAAGCTAACAAATTAATACAAAACCCAAATAACAAAATATTCTGGTCAGTCCTTAATTTATTCAAAATTAACTTCACTACCACCTCTTTCATTCCATCTTTACAGTCCACCAATGGAAATCTATAGTCGCGGCGCACAACTCTGAGGTTGTCATTATCGTACCCTGGCAACCTACCATTCAAAAGTGCCTCCGATTTCGTCTCATATTATACATGAATCATATTGTTATACACGAATATATTATACATGAATATTATTATATATTTTTTGGTCATGTGGAGAGGATGGAGGGTGAAAGACTGACGAAAAGAGTGTATGTGAGTGAGGTGGAGGGGGGAAGAGGGAGGGGGAGGCCGAGGATGAGATGGAGGGATGGGGTGGAGAAGTATATGAGAGAGGAGGGTGTGAGTTGGGAGCAGGGCAGTGAAATGGCGGGGGACAGGGCGACTTGGAGGACGGGATTGAGGCGTTTGGCAATAGATAGATAGATTATTATACACGAACATATTATACACGAATCACATGCGTCTCATATTATACACGAAATCGGACGCACTGTTGAGGGGTAGGTTGCCAGGGCACGATAATAACAACCTCAGAGTCGCGCGCCGCGACTATAGTAAGTGACCCACGTGGAAAAGCCAAACTTCTTGCTGACAATTTTTCATCAAACTCAACCCTAAATACAGAAAATCACAATATTCCTGTACTTGACTTTGATTCCCCACAAATACCTCCTTTCATGATTCACACCAGATACGTGCAAGCTGTATTACAGAATCTCTCAGGAGACACAGCTACTGGTCCAGATGAAATTCCTTCAATAGTACTTAAAAATTGCTCCTCAGTGTTGGCTCCTGTATTGGCGAAAAAATTTCCGCTTATGCATCTGTACCTCAACTTTTCCAGCCTCTTGGAAAGAAGCAAATATCCATCCCGTTCCTAAAACGGGGGCAACTTTTGATCCATCAAACTATAGACCAATTGCAATAACTTCCATTCTCTGTAAAGTTTTTGAGACACTAATTGAGAAACACATAATCAAGCATCTAGAAATCGATAAATTAATCAATGATCGGCAGTATAAATTTAGACAAGGACGTTCAACTGTAGAAATTCTTTGCCTTCTTACCTATCTGATTAACAAAACAATAGACCAACACGGTGAAACACACACAATAGCACTTGATACATCAAAACCATTTGACAGAGTATGGCACCGAGCCTTATTGTCTAAGATGTCACACTATGGCCTTGCATCACTGGTTCCTCTAATTTCTTCTTACCTTCATAATAGTAAAATACGAGTCATGGTAAATGGAATTTATTCTCAGTTTCATTCCATGAATGCTGGCGTACCTCAGGGGTCAGTTTTGGCCCCAAACCTTTTTCTCATTCATATAAATGACCTATCTGTCACTCACAACCCAATACACTCTAATGCTGATGACTCGACCCTTCATAGTTCTTTCACGTTTAGTACCTCCTTTACACATTTTGATATTACAAATTCCCAAATAAACACAGCAATTTCTCTGAACCAAAACCTTTCTAAAATTAATCAATGGGGACAAACAAATCTGGTCTCATTTAATGCTCAGAAAACTAAATACATTAATTTCTCCAACAGAAAGAATCCCTCAGACTCTCACATAATTTTAAATGATGTCAATATTCCCATATCCACTACAATTGATATCCTAGGTGTTACTCTAAACCCCAATCTAAGCTGGACAGCTTATGTTAAATCCCTTGTTAAAAATGCTTCCATGAAATTGCGACTTATGTAGGCTACAGAGTTCGTGAGTTCTTCACTGACGAGCAGATGGCCACAATGTACAAAAGTCATGTGCGTTCTCAGATCGTATACTGTTCACCACCGTGGCGTGGATGTGGAGCGGTTGCATTGAGGCAGTTGGACAAAATTCAAAATAAAGCCATTAGATTAATCAATAATCCTGCCATCACGCAAGACCTTCCTCCATTACCAGTACGCAGAGATGTTGCTTCTTTAGCATCATTTTATATATATTTTTACCGTAAGTGCTCTGACGAACTGGCTTCAATTGTGCTTCCCCTTCACATTTTCTCCCGAAATACTCGGGCAGCTGGGAGCGCCCATGAACTCACACTCTCTCCCCCGCAATGCAGAACCTCTGCTTATCAAAATTCATTTATCCCCAGAACTACTACTCTCTGGAATTCACTCCCTGGGAGTTGTTCCCCACAAACATTTAATCCACTTCAACTTAAATCCAGCTGTTATAAATATTTTATGAATGGAGGATGCCTTTAGGCACATGGACTTATTTTTTTTTCCTTTGTATTTCCTTCCTCCATTCATTATATATATATATATATATATATATATATATATATATATATATATATATATATATATATATATATATATAAGAAAATTAAGCACACTAAGCATAATAAAGCGTCATTCCTTTTACTTCAATAACGTCATTACTTATCCTGCTTGGCGAGTTCTATTAAGCTTATGGGTCTGACCTCGTGGTGAAGGGGTAGAAAATTATCACTCACCCACCCACAAAGCCCACCCCAACCCCACTCTCCCACCCACTCCACTCCAATCCACCCACCCTTCCCAACCTCCCACTCCACTCCAAGCCACCCATCCACCCACGTCACTCCATTCCACTCCACTCCAATCCAATCCACCCATCCCACCTCACCCCGTCCCACAAAACCCCAGCCAGTCTAATCCCACCCGCATGTCCCACCCATCCCACCCACCCACCTGCCATACCCATCCCACCCACCCACCTACCCCACCTAACCTACCCACCTGGCCACACCCCACCTGAACCTACCCATCCCACCCCACCTGAACCTACCCATCCCACCCCACCTAACCCCACCCACCCAATCTTGTAAATGTAGTTCTTGCTACCACCAGACGATTTTATTATGACTCAGGATAAATCTCTCCTCAAAAGGGGTTGAGGAGGAGACGCTAGGGAGTCTGCCACGCCCACGAGAATCCGGTCCTTTACCCCTTCACTCCGAGGACGTAGTTTGTTCCTGCATCCTTCAGACGATTTTATTCAGCACTGGAGAGACTGTGAACTAGAGGGGTTGGGCTTAATATTCTTCTTGTTTCTCCTAGATGATTTTATTCAGCTTTTCGTAGGGGGGTTGATAAAGCCTTCATTAACCCCTCCATAGGACAGGGCTTTGCTCAGATGAAAAAAATCGTCTGTTAGTTGCAAGAATAGGATATATAATACGTCACAGGAATGAAGGGGTTAATATGACACGTCACAGGAATGATGGGGTTAATATGACACGTCACAGGAATGAAGGGGTTAATATGACACGTCACAGGAATGAAGGGGTTAATATGACACGTCACAGGAATGAAGGGGTTAATATGACACGTCACAGGAATGAAGGGGTTAATATGACACGTCACAGGAATGAAGGGGTTAATATGACACGTCACAGGAATGAAGGGGTTAATATGACACGTCACAGGAATGAAGGGGTTAATATGACACGTCACAGGAATGAAGGGGTTAATATGACACGTCACAGGAATGAAGGGGTTAATATGACACGTCACAGGAATGAAGGGGTTAATATGACACGTCACAGGAATGAAGGGGTTAATATGACACGTCACAGGAATGAAGGGGTTAATATGACACGTCACAGGAATGAAGGGGTTAATATGACACGTCACAGGAATGAAGGGGTTAATATGACACGTCACAGGAATGAAGGGGTTAATATGACACGTCACAGGAATGAAGGGGTTAATATGACACGTCACAGGAATGAAGGGGTTAATATGACACGTCACAGGAATGAAGGGGTTAATATGACACGTCACAGGAATGAAGGGGTTAATATGACACGTCACAGGAATGAAGGGGTTAATATGACACGTCACAGGAATGAAGGGGTTAATATGACACGTCACAGGAATGAAGGGGTTAATATGACACGTCACAGGAATGAAGGGGTTAATATGACACGTCACAGGAATGAAGGGGTTAATATGACACGTCACAGGAATGAAGGGGTTAATATGACACGTCACAGGAATGAAGGGGTTAATATGACACGTCACAGGAATGAAGGGGTTAATATGACACGTCACAGGAATGAAGGGGTTAATATGACACGTCACAGGAATGAAGGGGTTAATATGACACGTCACAGGAATGAAGGGGTTAATATGACACGTCACAGGAATGAAGGGGTTAATATGACACGTCACAGGAATGAAGGGGTTAATATGACACGTCACAGGAATGAAGGGGTTAATATGACACGTCACAGGAATGAAGGGGTTAATATGACACGTCACAGGAATGAAGGGGTTAATATGACACGTCACAGGAATGAAGGGGTTAATATGACACGTCACAGGAATGAAGGGGTTAATATGACACGTCACAGGAATGAAGGGGTTAATATGACACGTCACAGGAATGAAGGGGTTAATATGACACGTCACAGGAATGAAGGGGTTAATATGACACGTCACAGGAATGAAGGGGTTAATATGACACGTCACAGGAATGAAGGGGTTAATATGACACGTCACAGGAATGAAGGGGTTAATATGACACGTCACAGGAATGAAGGGGTTAATATGACACGTCACAGGAATGAAGGGGTTAATATGACACGTCACAGGAATGAAGGGGTTAATATGACACGTCACAGGAATGAAGGGGTTAATATGACACGTCACAGGAATGAAGGGGTTAATATGGCACGTCACAGGAATGAAGGGGTTAATATGGCACGTCACAGGAATGAAGGGGTTAATATGACACGTCACAGGAATGAAGGGGTTAATATGGCACGTCACAGGAATGAAGGGGTTAATATGGCACGTCACAGGAATGAAGGGGTTAATATGGCACGTCACAGGAATGAAGGGGTTAATATGGCACGTCACAGGAATGAAGGGGTTAATATGACACCTACGCGACAATAATAAATAAATAAATAAATAAAAATCGTCTGAGGGTGGCAAGATTGAGGTGGAAAAGTTGTTATCGTAGTGAAGAGGTTAAAGGAGTCTGTAAGGCTTTGAGAGAGAGAGAGAGAATGTGTGTGTGTGTGTGTGTGTGTGTGTGTGTGTGTGTGTGT
The DNA here is from genome assembly GCF_032717465.1 of Coenobita brevimanus. Lineage (NCBI taxonomy): Eukaryota > Metazoa > Arthropoda > Malacostraca > Decapoda > Coenobitidae > Coenobita > Coenobita brevimanus. Next base: position 30,108,669 of record NC_137015.1, read on the forward strand.
GTGTGTGTGTGTGTGTGTGTGAGAAAGCTTCTGCCCCTTCTCTCCCTCTGCTTCTCTCCCCCACTCCCTCTGCTTCTCTCCCCCACTCCCTCTGCTTCTCTCCCCCACTCCCTCTGCTTCTCTCCCCCACTCCCTCTGCTTCTCTCCCCCACTCCCTCTGCTTCTCTCCCCCACTCCCTCTGCTTCTCTCCCCCACTCCCTCTGCTTCTCTCCCCCACTCCCTCTGCTTCTCTCTCCTCACTTCCTCTGCTTCTCTCCCCTCACTCCCTCTGCTTCTCTCCTCTCACTCCCTCTGCTTCTCTCCCCACACTCCCTCTGCTTCCCTTCCATCACTCCCTCTGCTTCTCTCCCCTCACTCCCTCTGCTTCTCTCCCATCACTCCCTCTGCTTCTCTCCCCCACTCCCTCTGCTTCTCTCCCCCACTCCCTCTGCTTCTCTCCCCTCACTCCCTCTGCTTCTCTCCCCTCACTCTCTCTGCTTCTCTCCCCTCACTCCCTCTGCTTCTCTCCCCTCACTCCCTCTGTTTCCCTCCCCTCACTCTCTCTGCTTCTCTCCCCTCACTCCCTCTGCTTCTCTCCCCTCACTCCCTCTGCTTCTCTCCCCTCACTCCCTCTGCTTCTCTCCCCTCACTCCCTCTGTTTCCCTCCCATCACTGCCAGAGGCCTTCCCTATGGTCAAGGCAGTCCCAAAGAGGCAGCAAATTTATAACAGAAAAAGCATCATCGTGGTGAAGAGGTTACCTGGAAATACAATACGCCTTACTAATTCCAGTCTTCCAGTCTTCCATTATTCCAGCTCTTCACTGATGCGGCTCTCCATTATTCCATCACTCCATTATTCCAGCAATTCATTATTCCACCATTCCAGGCTTCCAGTACTACAGTTGCCCAATATCCAAGCTTTCCAGTACTCCAGCCTTTATCTGTTTTGGCAGTAAGATGGATAACTAAAATGGTCGGTTGGGCCATGCTATAAAAGTGCGATTAAAAATTTGAATATGACAAGGACAGCATTATAAGACTAACAACCTGACATGACAAGGATAGTATTATAAGTGATTAAACATGAAGAGGAAAAGAAGAGCATTATAAGTGATTAAAAGCTTGAACAGGACAGGGATAGCATTACAAGAGTGATTAAAAACTTGAATCGGATAGCTAAGGATACCAAAGATGGAAGTTGTCCCCCGCCCACCAAATCCTCCAACCGAAACCGGCAGGAAAAACTTAAGAAGAAACACCACACAGCAAAAAAGAACTGACGTGTTAATTTTATTGGAAAGTACGAAAAGAAAAAAAAAGCGAAAAGGAATAGTAGCGAAATACTGCCATGTACATATCTGATCCTTGGAGCAGTTGGAAGCACATTCGACCTACAATACAACCATGATGTCCAGGGTTCGATTCCCGGGTCGACCACCAGACCTCAGGGCAGAATATCTCTACTCCAGCCTGTTCGCTCCTAGAGAAAAAACTGGAACCTGGATGTGTAAGCTGATGGTTGGGTGTCGTTGTCTGGGAAAATGCTTGTTGGGTGCTTTCCTGGCTAGCTAGGTTCATCATGGTGGTGTATGTATATTTGTTTGTAATATGTATGTGTGTTTGTAATATCCATGTATGTTTGTTTCTGACATGTAGGTACGCTTGTTCGTTTGTAATATGTATGTATGTTTGTTTGTTTGTTTGTAATATGTATGTTTGTTTGTAATATGTACGTATGCTTGTCTGTCTGTAATATGTATACAGTATGTCTGCTTGTAATATGTACCTTGTAATATGTATCTTTGTTCCTAATATGTATGCTTCTTTCTCCTAATCAAATGGAACCTGAAATTTTATGCTAACCCTTCCAGTAAAATTAGGGTTTTTCAGTTTAGTCCCGCTACCGTCAGATGATTTTGTTTTAGCGAGGAGAAACGCCCTGTAGTAAAGGGGATAGACGTAGCCGCCATTAAATCCCTCAGTACGAGTAACTTTATGTAAAAAAAAAAAAAAAATCGTCTGAAAGTAGCAAACAAACAAAAAAAACACACAAAAAAGAGGGAGGGGGAGTCACAGAAGAGAAAAAATTAATGGTAAGAAGTTAACTACGTCGTGGCCCCATTTTTTTCGCCCTACCAACCAACCTGACCCATTCGTTCAAAAGTCCAGTTACAGACGAATTGCTGGACTTCTAATTTGGGGTCATCCACGTCGTCATTATAACCAGAATCATCATTAGGATCATCACCATCACTGTAATAATCTCCATCATCATCATCATTGTAATCATCATCATCATCATCACTGTAATCACCATCAACACTCAGAGTTCCTTACTCATCAGGTGTTGGAAGATCAAGAACAAGGCTTTATGATTTCGTTGGGATTATGATTTAGATGAGAGAGAGAGAGATCAAGAACAAGGCCTTATGATTTCGTTGGGATTATGATTTAGATGAGAGAGAGAGAGAGAGAGAGAGAGAGAATTTCAGGTACAACGCTTCATTTGTGCAAAAAGAGTGCTGGGCAACAGTGGCGCTATTACCATCACAACAGTCCCCAGTGAGACAGCCCTAGCATGTACTCAATATGGACGGTCGTTATTAGTGCCGAAGTGGTGACATGTGAAGTTGTGCAGCAAGTACTAGGACTGCTAGCCCTCCAGGAACGGAATATCATATCTATTCCCACCCACCCACACAGGAAAATAAAAGCCAATACAATGAGGAGCAGGTGGTGGCGACCATCATCCACTCACTTGATGTAGTGCTGCCTACTTCTTCCTTAGCCTTTATCATTCTTTTTCTGTGCCTGTCGTCCTCTCTTCCTATTTCTCCCATCTTTCTTGTCACTTATTGCTTTTCTTTCCTTTACGGGTGGCCTTACACTGAGTGCCAAGCCAAATGGTTTCCTGTAAGCCAAGAAACGATTTACAACGCTGGGTCGTAACCATATAACCAAATCATCCGTGCTCCCTACGTGTCAGCAAGTGGGTTGGTGGAGGGTTAGTGCCCCTCCCTGTAAAACAAATAACTCAAAGGCAAATGGCCACCCCTTACGGGATTATGGCGTCTGGCAATAGATAGATAGATAGACAATGAGGAGAGGCTGCAAGCCATCTCTTTCGCCTATTATAGGCACGCAGGGAATACGTGGGTTGTAGGCCTGTTCTCTCTCTCTCTCTCTCTCTCTCTCTCTCTCTCTCTCTCTCTCTCTCTCTGTTCGTGGCAGTGTGGGAGTTTATTCATAAATCCCAATATTACAAATGGATGAGAAGGACCCAAAACCGGAATTACAAAAACGCAAATCCAGTACTCATGGAACTACGCCATATACTTTTTAAAATTCAATATACAGGTACTGGGGGCAGGGACGCCTTCACATGGTGGCACCGATATTACTTAGCTGTGGAGCTGTCCGGTTATACAAACGTCCCTAAGCCCCCTTCCTCTCCTGTCAAAAAAGGACTGTGGACAAGAGAAGGGTAATTCAGTCTGCTGTCTACCGGATTCACATTTCTGATGAACCAGGGGCCACAACAACACCTGCTACTTAATACGTCACTCCATACATCCAATGACGTATGGTATTCTTATTCTTGGTATCTGCAGGCGATTTTTTTTTTTTTTTTTTTTTTTTTTTTTTTTTTTTGAGAGTCTATTCGAGATGGAAGGGGTAGACAGTCTTCATCAACCCCTTTACTAACTGGAGGCTTTTCCTGAGCTGAATGAAATCTAGACAACAGCCTTCCAGAATCTCGTCTCCCCACCACAGGCTGACCCGTTCACAGTAAACATGCTTTGCCTGATTATACTGCACTAATTATTATCCTCTTGGAAATGTGTGCGCTTTTCCTATTTCTGCACCTAATCCCCAGATAAGCACACTCAAAACTGAATTTTTAAAAACTGCTGGCATATTTCTTCTCTCATTTGGATCTCGGGGGATATAGAAACAGCAGTTTTTTTTTTTTTTTTCGATTAATGTTACTTTTACCTTACAGATTCAGATAGTGCACCAGGTAGTGTGCGTGTGTATATTATTCATATATATATTTGTCTACATGTATGTATATATCGACAGATAGATAGATAGATAGATAGATATCACTCATCCTTCACAATGAAACGTTTAAGATAGTTCTCCTACACCTATTATCACTAACCACTCAAACCACTGAAATCTCCGAATTAATGGGGGAAAAAAAATAACATTTTGGGGGAATGACAATCATCATCATCACCATCATCGTTTTCAGCTCTATTCTCACATAAAGGTGTGCCAAAATTCAGCCTCACAGTCGAAAGGGTGTACGAAAAGGGTGACTGAAGAGTTTTGTGTACAGGCACGGATGGAACCCACAACACAAACAGGGTAAATACTAAATGCTTGAGCATATTCTGAAAACATGGCAGCTGGACACGATACTACAGAAACCGATCTCTCTCTCTCTCTCTCTCTCTCTCTCTCTCTCTCTCTCTCTCTCTCTCTCTCTCTCTCTCAAAACACGGAGTGCGTTGACCTTAGAGTTTTTTCCCCCACAACACTGCCTTGGAAATTTACGAGAATGCTTGTCCCGAGGTTGATGGCTGACTTGCCCTGTCCTGCACTGCTCTGCCCTGTCCTGTCCTACCTTGCCCTGCTCTGTCGTATTTTCCCACATACGCAGCCCTTTCCTGTCCTGTCCCGTCTTGCCCTGCCTAACTCTACCACACCCTAACCTGCTCTGCCCTGCCCTGCCCCGCCTACACCCTCTGACACCCGCCATGTCCTGCCGTGTGGATGATATTCGTGTTGTCATATCCACACTGTGCACTTTTCTCTCATTTCCTTCCGGCTTCTCTTTCTTCATTTATCATTATACATTGACTTCTTTTCCTTCCTCTCCTTTCTCTTCTACCTTCTCCTCCCACCCTTCCTCTAATTCCTTCTCTCCTTTCTCCTATTCAATCTCCTCCTCTCTTTCCTCTTCTTTCGCCTTCTAGACTCTCTCTATTTTCCCTTTCTCCTTCCTATTCTCCCCCCCCCTTCCTCCCGTCTCTCTCTCGTGGGAGGTGAGACTTCACCATCCACTCACTCGATGTAGTGGTGAAACCTTAACATGACTCTACAATCAGTGACAATCCAAATGGTTTTTTGTAATTCTGGAAACCATTTACTACACTGGCTGGTAACCATTCGACCAAATGACACCTGGTGATCTAGTGGGTTGGGGCCCTCCAACCGGATGGGACCCATACAGGTTTACATCCAAGAGTAAGTAGCCTAGCCCACGGTCCCTACGCTAATATATAAAAAAAGGATTGGGCAGATGACACGTAAATCTCTCTCTCTCTCTCTCTCTCTCTCTCTCTCTCTCTCTCTCTCTCTCCATGGTTAATTTCTTTACCCTGCTTTCATCCTTACCTCCGTACTTTTTTCTGGTCCTCTTACTTCACTTCTTATTCCACTTGTTTTGTCTCTTACTTCTTGCTTCTCTTCGTTCCCTTGTCTACCTTTTTCTCGTCCCCTAACTTTCCTCTCAATCTATGGTTCTCCTCTTTCTCTTTTTCTCCTTTTTTATCTTGCACTTTCTCCTCTTCTCTCTCCTTTTTGTCTTTCTCCTCCTGTCCTACTCCCTCCTCTACTTTCTTTTCCTCTCTTACTTCCTTCGTCTTCCTCCTTCTCTTTTCATTCTTTTTCTTTTTTCTCATACTTTCATTCTTCCTCCTCTTCTCTCATTTCCTTCTTCCTCTTCATCTTCCCCTCTTTTTCCTTACCCATTCTCTTCCTTCTTCTTTCCTCCTCCCCTTTCATCATCTCTCATTCCGTCTTGCGTCCTCCTCTTTCTTCTTACTTCCATTCCGGAGTTTATTTTTTTCCCTTTACTCTTCTTTCGTTTACATTCCCTGTACATTCTCTCTCTCTCTCTTCCTTCTCCCGACAGGTGAAAAAATGGGGAGGGGGGGGGAGTGTTGTGAGAGGTCAGGGCAGACTGTACAGAGTGGTATGTTCATGGAATCGAGAAGTTCCCTATCACATCTTTCCTTGCGATTTATTTTGGTTGTTTTTCTGTTTATGGTACTCAGGATTCGTCCTGGGTGAGACGGATATTGTTTTATGCCACCAAAATGTCGCTTGTGATCCTGAGTGCATGATTACCGAATGACTGAGGGATGTGATGTGCTTGTTTAACATCGTGAGGAAAAACCGTGACTTAAGTTACTGCTGACCAAACCTTTCAGTGGTGGATGTGGTCAGGCTGCTGGATGAAGTCCGATCGGGGCAAAATAAAAACTTTCCACAAAGCCCAGGTTCGTAAACGAGTAATTGACGTAATATATATTGGTACCCCATTTTATTACACCCGCGCTCGCGAAGCGAGAGCATTTATGGTCTGATCAGCGTTTTAGAGAACAACAAATCAGTGGTCAAGGTCACATGGCAACCTTAACTTAGACACTTTTCACGCGACGTAAACTAAACTTTGTGGATGGGTTCAGGTCACACCGATAAAGTGATTCGATTTTGAAAACAATCAGTCATACGTCAAGGTCAGGTACTCAGATCTGAACCAACGTTGGTGGAGGGGTTGAGAGTTAGGCACGAATGAAGCGATTCTATTTTGAAAGTAAACGGTCCAAGGTTAAAGTGAACGGGCAATGTCAAATATTCGGCCCTTAGACCGGCTGGGGGGCGCAATAGTTGCCCTTCTTATTTTACCTTGTACTTCTAGCGAAACAGATTCATACTTAACAGAGAGAAGACCATTAACATGTAACACTAAAACAATAAACTGGTAAGGAAGAAGCGCTAAGGGAGCAATCTGGCCCAGAAAAACACGGCCTGTGGTTTTAATCCCCAGGTACCAAAACTGACAAAAGCAATGAACCCACACGCACTGGGTTCACATTCCGGTCTTGGCCTTCCTCGGTTTCTCTCCTTTTGTTTCACTCGGCACTTATCCTCTCCTTTCTAGCCTCCTCTCTCTCTCTCTCTCTCTCTCTCTCTCTCTCTCATTCTACACCTTCCTTCTCTTTATTTATGTCCTTTCCTTCTTCGTATCTTTCTCTTTGTTATTCACTTTCCGTGCATTTATTCTTCCTGGCGATTCTTCCTCTCTTTCCCTTGTTTTCTTTCTCGTTCTACAAGTAATCTTCATTTTACTTTCCTTTTTCTCGTCTTCCTCTTTCTTCCTTTGTTCCTTAGTTTCCATGTTTCAGTTCACTCTTGTATTGCTTTCCAGTATTCCTCACTTTTCTTCCTTTTTCTCCTTTCATATGTCTATCACTCAATGCTTCTCTTATTTTCTAGTCTCTCCTTCTTTCTCTCTCTTCTCTCGTCTCCTTTCTCCTCCTCTTCCACTATTCCTTCTGTGTCGTGTTCTGTTCCACTTTTTACTTTCTCTTGTCACTCAATGGTTCTCTTCTTCTCTCTCCGTCCTTCTTTCTTTTAATCCTTGCTATCTATGTTTCTCTTCTTTCCATGTCTTCCTCCTTCATTCCCTTCCTTTGTCTCTGCTCTCATTTCCCTTATTACTTTTATATTTTCCTCCCTTCTCTCCCCTCTCCCTTTTTGTCTCTCACTCCCAATTCCCTCCTCTCCTCTCTTCCTCCTTTTCCCCCTTCTCTGACTCAACACTTCTCTGTCTTTCATTTCTTTATTTCCTCACTCCCCATGCCTCTCTTCACCTTTCCCTTCCCTCCCTCCTCTCTTCATGTGTCTCTCATGCCATGTTTCTCATTTGTCTCGCTTTCCCCCTGCTTTCTATCTCGTCTCTCACTTCACGATTCTCCCTCTTGCTCTCCTCCCCTCCACTTTCAGTCTAACCCTCCCGATGCTTCCATTCCAGCGGTTCTCCATCTTGCCGGGTCTTGGTACATTTCCGTGCACACCTTGTCATCAATTACGCTTAACCCTTTCAGTCCAATGACGTATTTTATATTCTAGTTTTGCTACCTTCAGACGGTTTTACTTAGCTTGGAAGAGACTTTTCTGCAGCAACTCCGTACTCACGATGGAGGGATGTAATTTTAAATCATGTTAGAGTAGAAAGAGTATAATATCGACACAGCTTGCCTGAGTGACATACGAGAAAGGATTTACGCGCCATACACAAAAATAAGATGGTCAGGAAGGAGAGACAGCTTCCTTAACCGATGGGAGTACGGTCCTCAGTGGCTTACAGGGCCGTATTCTAAGTGCACTGGGAGACTTCGTAACACTTATTCCGAGGCGATTTATTCTGCACAAGACAATAAGTACTCTCTTTTATGTTAATGATGTAAACTATGTCGATTCCGAAACTATATAAACTGCATACTAAAGAATGTTCAGGTGTAATATGCAAAATAAATCGCTTAGGGGGAAGTGTTACAAAGTCTCCTGGATCTTTTATCTCTTATCTTCCTCCTCGTCTCTTGCTCTTACCTCCTGCTTTCTTCTCTTCTTTCTTCCTTTCTATTCTGGCCACTTGTAATAGCTCCGGCTTGCATGTCATCACCCCGCACCGACCTTTACCACCCTCGGTTTGGATATGCTGTTCTGTTTCTCCTCCTCCTCTATTCCCTGCCCCATTCTTTCTTCTGCTATTTCTAACTCCTACGGCTTCCACTTCCCCCATTCCCTCTTTCTCTCATTACTTACTCCTTACCACTGCCCCCATTCCACCCCTCTCTCCCCAACCACTAATCCTTCCTCTCTGCATTCAACCTGCTTCCTTCATCTCCGCTTACCCTCTCTCTCGTCCTATCCCTCCTCCTTTCCTCCCTCCCTTCCCCCTCTCTTTCCTTCCCCCTTGCTCTCTTCCTACCCTCTCTCTCTTCTTCCTCCTGCTCTCTTCCTCCCCTGGCAGGCGAAGAAGGGAGGGAGGGAGGGTGTGTTGGGAGAGGTCAGGGTCGGCCTCAGGTACTAAGACTGCCGAAAACAATGAACTCGTACACCCTGGGTTTACTTTCCGCCCGTGCACTTGCTTGGGATTCATCTTTTCGTCTTGCACTTCCCCCCCTCCCCTTCTTCTCTCTCTGACTGCCTTTTCTCTTCTCTCCTGTATTCATCCTTCCCTTCCACCTTCCCTTTTCTCGCTTTATTTGTCTCATTTTCTTTCTTCCAGCTTCTCCCCTCTTCACCCTCCTTGTGTTTCACTTCCTGAACTTTTCTTTCTTCAGCTGACACCGATCAAGCGCACACTATCATTTACTTTGGCTACAGCGAGGCATCATATAGCTTCCATGGGGGGTCGTTTTAGGAAAGATAGGGCACACGGCACAGAGGGGAACATCTTAAGGCCGATAAGATGGCAAACAGGAAGGAAGCAGAGGGTTAATGCAACTGAAATTAAGTCAGACTGGAGTTACGTTTAGCGTGCCTCAGGGTTCAATTCTTGGCCCCAGGTTGTTTACTGAATACTTAAAAGATTCAGAAATCGGTATAAGTAGTTGCATTAATCTGCTGGTAACGCTAAAATAGGTGGACTCATTAATACAGGAGAGAAAAATAAGTCTTCAGTGGGACCTTGGTATGTTCTTCAAATCGTCAGAGGGATGGTAAATGAAACCTAGTGAAGATATATGCAAAACACCTGATGTAGGAAAAAACCTACCAGCCCAGCCAGTTACAGATAATCTCACACTCAAGTCGGTAGATCTGACTGCGAGAAGCATTTAAGAATCACTGTCAGCAAGGATCCATACCAAAAACAACAGTGCATTTACGTACCACAAAATATAAAGTAAGTAGGGTCCTAAGTTTTATATTAAAAGCGTAAGTAATGGATCATCTAAAGTAATACCACTGTACGACTACGTAACTTTAGGGAGGCCACATTTGGACTATGCAATACAATTCTGGTGCCCTTACTATAGAACAAATATCAATCTTTAGAGAGTGTTCAGAAAGAAAAAAAAATGGCAATAAGGGTTTCACAGCATTTGGAACCTTTTATTTGCATGCAGATTAAAAGAGTTGCATTAAGGCACAATGGAAAGGCAAAGAGTCAGGGGGGAAATCTGAGTAAAGTGCTTAAAGTGGAGCAAGGGATTTTTGTGTCGTGAACTCCTTATACTTCTATCCTTCTTGCAATTCGTCCCAAATTCTTTCGCTTCTTACTTCCATCCTTCTCTCTCTCATCTGATCCCCAGTTCCTTCGCTTCTCTCCCTCTTTACTTCTTCCTACTAACCCTAATTTACCTCTCAAGTCCTACATCCTCCCTTTCCCTCCCTATTGCTCCATTCTTACCTTCTTTTGCTCCTTCCCGTCCTCATTTCCTCCATCCCTACACCCTTTCCTCACTCATGCTCAACCACTCTTCCTCTTTACCGGCTTTCTTGCGTCTCTCCTCCTACCTCCTGTGTCTAGCACTCCCTGCCATCCTACCCCCGTTCTTCGTCCTACTCTCTTTCCCTCCCTCCTCCTCCCCCTCTCTTTCCCTCTCTCCTGCTCTCTTCCTACCCTCTCTCTTCCTCCTTCTGCTCTCTTCCTCCTCCGTCACACTGGAGGGAGGGCGGGTGTGTTGGGAGAGGTCAGGGTCACGCACTATGCTTCTTGCCCTCAGGTACCATGACTGCCACAAAAACAATGAATTTCGTACCCATAGACTTCACGTTCCAATCTTGTACCTTCTCTCTGCTCACATTTTCGTCTCCTTTCTCTTCTCTTCCTTCGTCTTCCTCTCTCTCTTCGCCCCTCCATTCTAGCATCGTCTTTCCTCTCTTCCCTCTTCTCTTCTGTGTATCACGTGTATCACTTTTTTTCTTCCTCTTCTTTCCGTCTATCAATTGCCTGTATACAACTTCACAGCATCATCTCTTCGTTTTTCCTCTTTCTCTTTTGTCTCTCATTCTTTACCCATATTCTCCCTCCTAGTTTTCTCCAGACTTTCTTCTTCTCTCTCCTTTCTTCTCTCCCTTCACTTCTCTTTGTCTCTTACTCTGCGATTTCTGGTCTCTCTCTCTCTCTCTCTTCCCCAGTACCTTTATTATTCACTATTCGGCTCTTTCCTTTCTCTGTATCAATTTTTTCGCTTCTTGTTCTACCCTTTTACTCATTCCATTTTCATCTTTTCTCTTTTGTCACCCTCTTATCACCCTTTCTCCACTCCTACATCCCGCCTTCTCTTCAATTATTCTTCTTTCCCTTCGCCTGTCACTCACTCCAAGCTTGTCCTGTTTCCAGTCTCTTTCTTCTCTCCCTTCTAATGTCTCACTTCCTGTAGTCTTCTTTCTGTAGCTGACAGTAACCAAATGTAGGTAATCATTTGTTTAGACATTAGTAGGACATATGATAAGGTTTTTGATACATACAGGAAGGAATGTTTTAAGGCTGTTAAGATGAAGGCTAACAGGAAGGATGCAGTGGTAGTATAAATGGAACTTTTAGACTGGGGTTAGTTAAGCGTGATGTGCCTCAGGGTTCAGTTCTTGGTTCCTTGTTGTTTCTTATATGCATCAATAGCCTATAGTAGATCAGTCGTTCTTAATAAGGGGAGCGGGTAAGAGTTTTTTTTTTTTTTATACTTTTTTTTTTTTTTTTGGGGGGGGGGGGGGGGCGCCAGTAATTTCCGAGGAGAGAAGGCGTAAGGACCGAGAAAAAATAATGACAGGCCTGAACATGCGTGCGTATTTCATGTTCGAACCCTTGTCTAAACTTCATTATTTTGTCTGTTTCAACACCCGATGCACGTTTTTCTTTGTACCTGCGTAATGAGAAGCCTTTTGTCCTCCTTTGTCTGCCATTTGAGCGTTTCTCTGGTTCATCTCTGGCCGTCTCGAAAGCAAAACACACCACGAACTCTGTCACCGAAGAACACACACCGAATTCTGATGCTGGAGAACTGGCCACACCCATGTTATTCAGAACACAGTATCAGAAAGTGGTGCTTAAGTGAATCAAGTGCCTGCTGTGTCTAACTCCCTATGCCTTTCTCTCTCTCTCTCTCTCTCTCTCTCTCTCTCTCGTCGTTTCGCAGTCGGCACGTAAGCCTGGTCTTCAGTTTTTATAGGCTATTTATTTCAATTTTCACGCCGCAAGAACTTCAAGAGCCACTCGCCAGCCGCGCCCGCACGTGACAACTTCCTGTCTCTCACGCACACGTAATTCTTCAAGCAGCTGGGATAGACTTAATAATATGAACCAAACATTAATAATTCTAACGTGAAGAAAATACAATCAGGTCAGTTTTCCTTAATGATGAATATGAGGTGGAATTTGAGGTGATGTTTATGATCATGTGGTGGGGCTCGTAACTATGTGATGGGTGGTGTTTGGGAACATTTTTTTATAACAAGTTTCACGTTTGATACCGCAATAAACGTGGCGAAGGAAGGGTTGCTAGGTATACGATTTTGTTCTCTGTCTGTCTGTCTGTTTGACACACACACACACACACACACACACACACACACACACACACACACACACACACACACACACACGAGTACACGTAAAAGTATTGAATTTCATGTTAACTCGACATTCTTGAATCGAATGAAGAAAGGGAGTTGGGCATGAAGGTACTCGCAGGCACCAACTGCTATAGAAGTCGCTATCCGAAGAGGCTAAGAACCGCTGGTGTAGATTTACTATTAACTGGTTGTACTAAAATTAGCAGAATCACTGGCACATTACCTGAGAATTATAACAACTTTCCAAGACATGTAATTCATATGGTCAGAAGACTGGCAATTAAGACCCAATGCAGAAAATATAACTTGTCTCACGCGGTCAAACCAATCATCACAGCCAGTTACGAAATGGATGATGTACAAATTGACAGATTAGACCGTGGGAAGGATCTAGCAGTCATGGTTACCAGGCATCTAAACCCGAGACAAGAATGTTTTTTGTCTTGAATCTAGCAAAAAGTCCTGGGATCTACATCAGGAAATGTGAGCAACAGACCCTTCCAAGTAATACAACAGCTCGATCTTTCTGTAGTGATGCCACACTTACTATGTAATGCAGTTTTGGTGGCTGTAATGTAGAATGGTTATTTATTGCTTACACGGTGTTCAGAGAAGAATAAATACGATTTATAATATTATGAACCTACCATACGAAGACAGATTAACCTTCTCACTGTCGGGACAGCTCTGGCATTTTATACCACCTAATATCAAACGATTATATTCAGCTGAGTGAGGCACAAAAGCATGACAGTGTTGATATGGTCATCAATAAACCTCTTTCGGCCGGGACAACTCTAACATTGTATTCTAGTTAAAAGCAGATGATTTTTCCCCTTAAGAGAGAGTCACAGAAGCCTGGAAGTGTTAAGAGGGGATGAGTCTGGGGAAATCGAGCTAGAGTGCTTAAGTGAACATAGGAATTGTCCCTAACTCCCTATTGCCTTTATTTTCCTAACTTCCTTTTATTTGTTTCCCAGTCTCTCTCTCTCTCTTCCCCTCGTCATGTGGAGGGTGGGGTCGTGTGTTGGGAGAGGTCATGGTCGCACTACGTCTCCCCCTCAGGTACCAACGCTGCCTAAAACAAAGGAAACACGTACTACGGCTAACAAAAAGTCCTCTCATCTCTCCTGCTGCCCTCGCCAGGACAATCAACCCTATTAATCCCCAGCGACTCACACTGATGAAGATTTAATCCCCTTCACTCACATGGCGAATCCTACACTTTGTTCTCGTCATCTCTAGTCGAGTTTATTTAGTACAGGGGAAATTTTTGAAACTGGAGGAGTTGGACATGGCCACCATTAACCCCTTCACTACTAAACTGCTCTCCCAATATGAACGGAAATTGACAAAGAAAAATTGAAATATAAAACAACAACGGACAGAGCAGTGAGATCTGTGTTGTCTGCTTCGAATTCACCAAACCTTGAAGTCCATGGATGGCAAGGCAGGTGAGGTGACAACATTTCATCCGCCGACACTACTGTACACAACGGGCTGCATTCTAGACGCTACAGAAGACTTCGTAACGCCTCTTCCTCGGCAATTTATTCTGCATTTTACATATTTTTTTCATCCGGGTACAGGAGAGGGACGCCTTCACGTGGTGGCATCGATACAGCCAAGTGGTGAAGCTGCCTGATTACACAAACGTCCCTCCACTCGCTTCCATATCCCCGAATGGAAGGACAACCTAACCCTTCAGTCTACTGGGCGCACATTTCAGATAAGGCTGTGGTTGCAACACTACTTTTACTGCTACTACTATCCTCTTTTTGCGTTAATGTGGCAAATCATGTCAGTACTAAAAACACATAACATAAAGAGATATAATTAAGGTGTAAAGGGACAATATATCGCTAAGAAAACGGAGTCAGGCAGTTTTCCAAGGCCGCCTAAAATACGGACCACAGATTTCACTTTCTACTACGAAAACATACGATCAATTCCTCGTAACTATACTCTGTCCACTGTAACTTGGTCATCTCTCTATCTTAAATGCTGACCTGTAACAAATCAGAGCACGAAGACGGTGTTAGTAAAGAAGCCAAGTGGAAAGGGTGCATCGCTGCAGTGTTGCCTTACTCTGCCACTGAGCTACGGAAAAATCTGCAGCAAAAAGACAAAATTCTCAGCCAAGTTAAGGTGAAAGAACTATAGGATATGTTCTGGTATGAAACAGAAGACACATGGGAAGAATTTGCGCTCCTCCGTCCTTGTTAGTCCTGCAAAAATACATCGTAGTTAGAAGAGGAAATTAATTGTTAGTCTCTCTCTCTCTCTCTCTCTCTCTCTCGTGTTTCAAATTATACTTCGCTCATTTCTACCTCTCTTCTCTCATCGTTCCCCTCTCCTCTCTTCCTTCTTCTCTGTCTCTCATTTCGTTTCCCTCCCTGTACATTTATCATCTTTTCTATACTCCTCCTCTTGTTCCTTGTCTACTTCTCCTTGTTCTTTTATCTATCAACTTCCTCCTCCTCTCTTCCTCTTAACTTCTACTATCCTCCTATCTTTCTTTTCATTCTTTTGCAGTTCATTTTCTTTGCTTCTGCTACTTTCTGTCTTAACCTCCTTTCTTTCCTCTTATTCTATGTGTCTCTTCCTCTCCCCCTCCCCTCTCTTTCTCCCTTCTTTCTCCTTTCTCCTGTGATCTCTTTCGTTTCTTAAATGTCTCCTTTCTTTGTCACTTGCTTTCCTCTCTCTTCTCCCTTTCATTTCCCTCTTCCTTCCCTCTCTTCTTCTGTTTCTCGTTCCCAATTATTCCTTTCTCCTCGCTACCCCCACTCCTTCCTTCATTTATTGATCTCCAGTGCTTTTCTTCTCCATTCCCCTCTTTCCTTTCTTTATCATTTGTTTATAACTCTCATGCATTAGCTCTTTAACTGATGTTCTTTTTTTTGTGCTTCATTGCTTAAAACTTTCTACTCTCTCTCTCTCTCATATATATATATATATATATATATATATATATATATATATATATATATATATATATATATATATATATATATATCATCATCTCTGCCTTCCTTCCTACCTCCTATCGCTACCCTTTCATCTCTAAATCCCAACCTCTCCCAACCCTCCTCTCTCTCTCTCTCTGTTTTCCTTCCCTTCCTCCCATCCTACCCCAACTCTCTTCCCACCCCTCTCTTCCAGTGCTCTCTTCCACCCTCTCTCTTCCACCATCTCTCTTCCAGTGCTCTCTTCCTCCCTCTCTTCTAGTGCTCTCTTCCACTCTCTCTATTCCAGTGTTCTCTTTCACTCCCCTCTCTTTCAATGCTCTCTTGCTCCGTCTCTTCCAGTGCTGTCTTCCTCCCCCTCTCTTCCAGTGTTCTCTTCCTCCCCCTCTCTTCCAGTGCTCTCTTCCACCCCCTCTCTTCCAGTGCTCTCTTTCACTCCCCTCTCTTCCCCTCCCTCTCTTCCAGTGTTCTCTTTCATTCCTCTCTCTTCCAGTGCTCTCTTCCTCCCCCCTCTCTTCCAGTTCTCCCTTACACTTCCACCCTCTCTCTTCCTCCCCTTCTCTTCCAGTGCTCTCTTCCTCCCCTTCTCCTCCAGTGCTCTCTTCCTCCCAGACAGGTGTGTTGGGTCAGGTCAGGGTGGTAGTGGGCTTAGTGTCTTCAGGTAACATCATCCCCAAAACAAGATCAACTCAGCAAACTCATCATGTCCGCCATATTTCCCATCAGATGCCTTGGCTGCTGTGAATGTGCGGGGTAAGGGTTGGGGAAGGTGTGGGGTAAGGGTTGGGCAAGGTGTGGGGTAAGGGTTGGGCAAGGTGCGGGGTAAGGGTTGGGCAAGGTGTGGGGTAAGGGTTGGGCAAGGTGCGGGGTAAGGGTTGGGCAAGGTGTGGGGTAAGGGTTGGGCAAGGTGTGGGGTAAGGGTTGGGCAAGGTGTGGGGTAAGGGTTGGGCAAGGTGTGGGGTAAGGGTTGGACAAGGTGTGGGGTAAGGGTTGGGCAAGGTGTGGGGTAAGGGTTGGGGAGGGTATGAGGTAAGGGTTGGGGAGGTGTGGGGTAAGGGTTGGGGAAGGTGTGGGGTAAGGCTTGGGGAAGGTGTGGGATAAGGCTTGGAGTAAGGATTGGGGTAAGGGTTGGGGAAGGTGTGGGGTAAGGGTTGGGCAAAGAGCGGGGTAAGGGTTGGGGAAGGTGTGGAGTAAGGGTTGGGCAAGGTGTGGGGTAAGGGTTAGGGAAGGTGTGGGGTAAGGGCTGGGGTAAGGGTTGGGGAAGGTGTGGGGTAAGGGTTGGGGAAGGTGTGGGGTAAGAGTTGGGCAAGGTGTGGGGTAAGGGTTGGGCAAGGTGTGGGGTAAGGGTTGGGCAAGGTGTGGGGTAAGGGTTGGGCAAGGTGTGGGGTAAGGGTTGGGCAAGGTGTGGGGTAAGGGTTGGGGTAAGGGTTGGGCAAGGTGTGGGGTAAGGGTTGGGGAAGGTGTGGGGTGGTCCACATACAACGCTCCTCTTCCACTCCGCCAGGTAATCTCTAGTATGGTGAGGAGGCGGCTCAGTCACCGACACCAATGTCTACCCTGCATCATTTACTCATTTCCTACTCCCACTGCCACACCCAGGCCCACACCTGCAGACCGAACCGTCCTCAACACGTACGATACGCCAGGTGAGTTTTGATTGGAGCGCTGTTTATGGACCAACCTGTGTGTGTGTGTGTGTGTGTGTGTGTGTGTGTGTGTGTGTGTGTGTATATATATATATTGTTACGGAACAGAGAAAGATAATGTACACTTTAAGTGAGAATACTAAAAATCACTACTGTCCCGTAAAGTTCCAGGTTCAAAACAAAGAGTTAGGTAAAGTTACAAGTTAAAGTTTAATGCTCAAACTAACAACAAAACATTCAGGACTCATAAGAATAATGTAATGGCAAAAACAGGTTAAATATATGGTTAACTGCAATAGCCTCTATTAACACGAAATTAGCAAGAGTAAATTTATCTAAGTCAGCCCTGTTAAAATGAAATCTACTGGGTAATGCTCAGTTAATGCAAGATAAATTATTACAGATACAAAATATTATTAATGATGGCTGATAGTAAAACTTTACACTAAGCACAAAAACCTCACTAGGCCTACAAATTAACACCTTATGTTATACAGTACAAGAACAAAATGTAATAACAGTTATACTCAAATTACACAGCAGTTAGATGGCTGCAGACTTCCTGAGAAACTCACAATAATAACTGTACAGGGGAGGACAGAGATGTGAACAAAATGAGGAGTAGATCTAAGTGGCCATTAATGTAGAGACTGAGCTCATTATATAGGGGCCGGCAGAGCTTGATACAATTTGTAAGAAGGACGCGCAAATGAAGCCATAGGGGACAAAGAGCTGACAATCCTACTCTGAACAACAGAAAGGACGACTTACTCTACTATAACGGTAAAAGGGGGGACTGAGGCAGAACACGCTCGTGATCAAACATGCAGCATACTGTGCGTTAAAATTACACAAAGGATGATGAAATCATAGGCTCTGTCACAATATATATATATATATATATATATATATATATATATATATATATATATATATATATATATATATATATATTCACTACGACGACGCTTTAATATTAAATTCGTGATTTATGGAACGCTCTCAGATTCTTATGACTCACTCTCAGCCGAAAATAATCATCTGGTGCTAGCTGGAATAGAATATTAAACCTGCCCCGAGTATCAAATTAAAATATAACATGATCATACTTAATTGCATTTTCAATTAGTTAACTCATACTAGCGCTATACTTTTTACTACAATGCTACTGTTGCAATAAACTGCTCTGAGCAAAACCTCTCTAACTACGGCTAAAAATAAATATAACGTCATATTTCATAACAAGTATTCTTTTAGAATTAAAAATAATCTCTCGCTTCCACAACAGAAAGTACGTTAAGCTGACCGGTGTGTATTGTACTTGCGTATATAACGTATGGACTCTCACACTAACAATACGTATAAAGTAAATATTACTGCACTTTAAATGAAATAATCTCTGCGTCATGCCTGAGTGGACTTTGCCCAACAGTGTCGTCACATCACTCGATACAGCTAATTACGTGTATGCGCTTTATGTTTCATCCCGAATTCATCGTCTACATCCACACATCATCATCTGCACCTTTATCATCATCATCGCCATCTCAACCAGCAAGATCTCAGTCAGTATCATCTTCATTTGTATCATCTCCAACAAATCATCCATCCATCCTAAACCCAAATTTAATGAGTTGCGTTGGAACTCCAAATAACATACGTTGTTTTCGTTGTTGCTGTTGTTCGACCTCCATCTGTATGGTCGGGCAGACCCAGACTGGTATGAAACTACTTCTGTAGGGCCGTCCTACAGGTACAGTACAGTACATACAGGGTTGGCATTCGGCACCCTCTTTTAACAGACTCCGCTTCGTCAAGGTAGGACCACGGTCTTTCCCATGGCTAGATGCAGGGTAATCTGGAAAGATCTGGCTCCTGGGTGGATGCAGCAGCTGCTCCACTCGGACTGCACAGCGCCACCACGTGTAGGCTATCCTTCAACACCACAAATAACATTACATCGCAGAAGCAAAACCTGTCAACAGAGTGGTCAGTAGAATGGGTCATATACTGTACCCATTCACTCATTTTTCAAGACCTGGAAATTCATCTCCACTACCAACATCGTCATCCAAACGCAATTACCCATTTCTCAAAGGGGTAGGCAAGACCCAGGAATAATAAGAGGGAAAACACAATATTGGAGAAGTTATCGAGTTCCTCATAACATGGGCCACACAACCATTCACTCATCATTCAAGCCACCGACATCCTGAGCAACATCACACAAGCAACAGTGTGCACATGTATGCTGCCTCTTCATCCTCTCCATCACTACGAGACATCCTCCCTCAGCTCTACCTAATCGACTGACGGTAACAGGAATAGGGTTCAATAAATTACCATAATACGTCTAACAGCAGCAAAACTATAACAAACAGAGAAACGATACTGCAGGTGTTAAGTCCCTGGCATCTTTTCCCAGTAAAAAAATTCAGCATCTCGTACAGTTACATTTCATGCTAACAAATTACCGGTACATGTATTCAGTTCCCTCAAGCACTGACGCATCACATCTCTACGCCTACGATAAAAGGTGTATTGACGTGAGTGAACTGTGAACAAAGAATTAACCCCTTCGGTAAGACTGCTCTCTCTCTCTCTCTCTCTCTCTCTCTAATATATATAAATAAATAAATAAATAAATAAAATATATATATATATATTATATATATATATATATATATATATATATATATATATATATATATATATATATTCTAGTGCTTCTCCTTACTCATTCTTTAAGTCCTCAATATTCTCGACTTCATTCCACAGACAAACCAATCCATACATATGCTTCATCGTTACTAAAGTATCTCTGACATCTTTCCTTTAACACTACTGTACGCAATTACGTGGTACGAGTCGACTTCATGCCAAGATAACTACGCTGTTCATTTCATTTCGTCTTTTTCCAATTCTTGTCACTGTCAGTCGATTTTCCTCAACTTAGGAGAGCGCCACAGTATTAGAGGGGTTAATGAACACTATAATTTAACACTCAAATCGAAGTCTCAAATAAAATACTACTGTAGAAACATAAACACGAAAAAGACGTCATCGGGCAGAGAGGGCTATACCAAAACAAGTGCTCTGTCTGGATCTCTACCCACAAATTATCACCCTCAAAGAATGGATGCAGTGCAGGAGGACTGTACAAAATGTGTACACCAGGAAATAAAAATGAAGTGCGTGACGAAATTCAAATGCCAGCGTGTAATGAAGTTAGAGATGTACGTGCGTGAGGTAATTAACACTCTCAGGTTCGTATGACTCACTCGCAGCTAAATGCCAAACGTTCACTGGAATACACAACTAGACTTGTTCCCATCATGAAAGTGTTAATGGTAGCAGTATTTACACCCTCAAATACACTCAGGCTCGTATGACTCTTTCGTACCTAAGTATATTGCCAAACTATCATCAACTGGAATACACTGCCAGACTTCAACTGCCAGACTTGTCCCGATCATGAAGGAATTAATGGCAGCAGTATTAACTCCCTCAAGCTCTTGTGATTGGCTCTTGGCTGAATTACACGTCACCTGAAGTAGAATACTAGAGTTGTTCCGACAATGAGGGGGCTACAAAAGAGCTCGTTAGGAAACTAAAGAAAGAATTGCGTAGGGAAATTAAATGGAGAATATGTAAGGAAATGAAAAGGAGAGTGTGTAAGGAAATGAAAAGGAGTGTGTGTAAGGAAATGAAAACTATGTAAGGAAATGAAACGGAATGTAAGGAAATGAAAAGGAGTGTGTAAGGAAAGGAAAAGGAGTGTGTGTAGGAAATGAAAAGGAGAGTGTGTAAGGAAACTGAATGGAGAGTGTGTAGGGAAATGAAAAGGAGAGTGTGTAAGGAAATGAAAAGGAGAGTGTGTAAGGAAATGAAAAGGAGTGTGTGTAAGGAAATTGAATGGAGAGTGTGTAAGGAAATTTAAAGAAGAATATGTAAGGAAAATAAAGGAAGAGTGTGTTGGGAAAATTAAAGGAAAGTATGTGAGGAAATTAAAATTAAGAGTGCATTATTCGCCCTTAATAGCTGTGTGTGTGTGTGTGTGTGTGTGTGTGTGTGTGTGTGTAGGGGGGGCCTCACCATATACATCGCTTTTAACCCATCTACCCCCAGTGTCAGAGTAGGATGGAAACTAAGCATAATGAAAAACTAATAAAAGGGGGAACACAAAAGGACCTATGAGTTTGCGACTAAGGGCCGATAGGCGGAGGGCGGTACGTTTAGCACCTTTCCAGCAATATCCGCCACACAGGAACCGTGGACACTAGGAGGAAAAACAAGGTGGAATAGAAGACTTTTTCCCTCTCAGTAAATATTCTCCTTTCAGTGATTCCCTTCAGCTTTCCTCTCCTCACCAGAAAGCTAGAAAACACACACACACACACACACACACACACACACACACACACACACACACACACACTCTTATTATGGTCACTGCTCTTCTAATCTCATGCTTGCATCCTCCCTCATGACGGCGGGCATGCAACACCATTCTACCTACGCGCTCCTATCCTTTTTCAGTCCAACTCTCTAATGCAAGGGTCGGTTGGTACTCTCACTCTTCCACGTACACAACTGGCCAACTCTGGAACTGTCCTCCTCAGCCTGTCTTTCCCATGTCTTTAATATCCAGTCTTCTATATGCCATTTATCCTGGCGTCTCAAATGAACCAATCTTGACTCTGGCCTTCATTTTTGTTACATTTTATTAGGAGTTCACGGCCAGTCCTGGCATGCAAGGCGAGAGTAACCAGTCTCTCTTACCTGAGTGGCATTATATGAGGAATACACCCACATGAAGCTCGTTCTAAATGCTTGAGTCACGACCGGGTGCAAGTGTAGTAAACGAAAATGTGTCAGGAAATGAAAAAGATGGAGCGTAATGAAGATGAAATGAATGTGTGTAAGTGAATGAAAAAGCAAGTTCCTCAGAAATTAATTAGGGAATGCATAAGGGAGGTTGAGGAAAAAAAAAAAAAAAAAAAAATGATATTGACTTCCCGCCGCCGCCGATGCAAAAATAAACAACAGTGCTGGTGCTGCCATCTGGGGGCTGGGAAACACATTAAATTTTCAATCCCTAGACGACATTTTTATTTTATTCCCTCTGTAGCGGAGAGGAAAAGTTTGAATGTAATGGACATGAGGTGGCTGAGGAGTATGTGTGGAGTGACGCGTATGGATCGAGAAATGATGAAGTGCGAAGGAGAACTGGAGTTGATCGGGAGATGGCTGATCGAGTTGAGCTGAGGGTGTTGCGATGGTCTGGGCATATGGAGAGAATGGATAATGAGCGATTGGTGAAAAAGGTAACTAGATCTGATGTGAGAGGTGTAAGGCTGAGAGGAAGACCACGAATAGGATGGATGGACAGTGTGAAGAGAGCGTTGGATGCGAGAGGGATGTCTGTTGAGCAAGGAAGAGTGGCTGTGCGTGACAGAAATAAATGGAGAGAAATTGTGAATGAATAAATGATGACGCAGCCCTGAGGGGATATTCTCCCGCATTTGGTCTGATCAGATAATCAGGTCAGGTGCGGGTAAGAGGATGGGTCAATTATGATGTGGCAGGTGTAAACCAGCTCTGCTGTCGGGCCCAGCTGTGGATGTCACTGATTGCACTGCGCAGTTGACCCTCGTGCAGTGTGGTGCGGTGAGGATCTGTCCCTTCTCCCCTTTGGGGCTAAGATGATGAGTAAATTGGGAGAGCGTCGTCCTGTCTCGGCTACCTCCCTTTCCTTGGGGGAAGCAGCCTAGGTATATAGATAGATAAACAGACCTTCACACGAGTATACTCATATTATTTTTTTACGAACTGAAGAGGTTTTATTCAGCCGTAATTAACCCCTTCCATTCGATGACGGGTTAATTACGTGTATAATGTACTACTGGACCATTTTCTTCAACACATCACCTCATACTGAAGGCGTTAATGAAGGCTGCATCTTTTTTTTTAAGCAAGAAAGACGGAATCAAAGGCTAGAAGGCCGCAAGATCGTTCCCTCAAAGAAAAAATAAATACAACAGAGACCCAACATTAAAAAAATGAAAAAAGGAAAAAAGGCTGAATAAAATCGCTTTGATACAAAGCAGTAATAAAAATAAAACTAATCTGATTCAAGTGGTTTATGCCAAAGGGACCCTCCACAGCTGCCTAAACCCGTCATCTCAGTAGCAAGAACAAAATGCATAGTACGTCCCCTGGTTGAGAGGCTTGAGTAGTGTGACCTTGATGTAAACTACTGCTGAGTTAAGTAGTAAATATTTCTTCCATCCCCGTAACAAAGAACATCATCATCACCATGCTTACCATCATCATCATCAATGCTTACTATCATCATCATCACCAACATAATCATCATCATGCTTATCATCACCAACATCATCATCATCATCACTGCCAACATCATCATCATCATCATCATCATCACCATCAATGTCGTCATCATCATCACCACCAACATCCTACTCCCACTACTAAGATGGAAAACAGTAAAATCCCCAACACAGCCAGGCCTTTCATCTGAGTGTCCAGCCAATGTACCGTAAGCCACACCTCCAAGAATTCAACTCTCAAAAGCCTCAGTTCAACATATTCAATTCACACACAAAGAGTGGTATTCCCGTGAGCATAGAAAGTTTACTAACACCTCTTCCTTACCGGTTTATTTCCGATTCTGCTCCGTTACCATATTCGTTTGTGTCATTCATGCAATCTATACCGACAATAAAAAGATATGAGAAACACAAAAGAGGATATCAATGGGTAGTTTGGAAAAAAAATCGCTAAGGAAGAGGTGCTAGGAAGCCTCCTTAACATACGAGAACACGGGCCAAAGACATAACTTCGCCCATTTAGTACCATGACACCTTTAATATTTGATTCTTGCTGTATCCAGACGATTTATTTGAACTGAAAGGGGATTTTTCGAGAAGAGGTATGATTAAACTTTCATTAACCCCCTCACCAGTAGGGGGCTCTTTTAAGCTAAATAAAATCGTCTAGTAATATGTATATATTTTTTTATAAATAACAGAACGGAGGAAGGAAAAACAAATGAGTAAAAAAAAATAATCCATACACCTGATTACTGGTGTCCTCTGTTCATAAAATATCTGTAACAGTTAGACTTGAACAGTTGTGGGTTGAAATTTGGAGGAAAACAACTCTGGGGAAGCGAGTTCCAGAGAGATGCAGTTCTGAGAATGAAAGAATTCTGATAGGCAGAAGTTCTGCAACATGGCTGAGTGACGTTCCAGTCATGAGCGCTACCAGATGCCCGTGTAGCACGAGGGAAGGCATGGAGAGGTGGCACCAGGGACGCAACTTCGTCTGAGCATTTGCCAAAAAAAATCTGTAAAACAATGCAAGGGAGGCAACATTCCTTCTTACTTGCTGGGGAGGTAGTTTATATGTAATGGCAGGGTTGTTAATGATTCTAACAGCTTTATTCTGAATTTTGTCTAGTTGTCTTAATGCAACCTCTCCACAACCATTCCACAAAGGTCAGCAATATTCAAACTGAGAGCGCACATGACTCTTATAAATTATAGCTAACTGCTCATCGGCGAAGAAGTTACGGACTCTGTACAATAATCCAAGTTTCTTTGAGGCGGTTTTAGCAAGTGATCTGACATGAGAGGTCCAGCTGAGGGCACTGTTAAGTGAGACACCAAGAATTTCAATAATTTTTTTGGAGATGGGAATATTAGTAGCACTGAAGGTAATGCACGAATCTGGCAATATCTGTCTATTAGTACTAGCATTAAAAGAGACAAGGTTGTTTTGTCCCCATTCACTGATTGTAGATAGATCTTGATTTATGGAGATGGCTGTATTGAGTTGAGAGGTAGAGATATTAGACTTTGTCAATGGATGTCTGAGTGTGAATGAACTATGTAGAGTCATCTGCATATGAGTGAATGGGATTGTGGGTGACAGATAAGAGATCATTAATATGAACCAGAAATAGGGTTGGCGCCAGAACTGATCCCTGCGGCACGCCGGCGTTAATTGAGTGGAAATTGGAATATACATCATCTACTTTTACTCTTATTTTCCTGTCACAAAGATATGAAGAAATCAAAGGAACAAAAGACGTTAGTCCATAGCAAGGGAGTTTGGACAGCAGGGAACGGTGCCATACTCTGTGGAAAGCTTTAGAGATATCAAGAGCTACTGCATAAGTTTCTCCAAAATGATCAATTGATTGATGGATGGTATGAGTTACGAGATTGAGTATGTCAATGGTGGATCTTTCGTGGCGAAAACCGTATTGTCTATCACTAATTAAGTTCTTGGATTCAAGATGTTTAACAATGCGCTTATTAATTAAAGTTTCGAATATCTTACCAAGAGAAGATGTGACAGCTATTGGTCTGTAATTGGAGGGGTCAGACGAACTTCCTTTCTTCGGCACTGGGTGGATATTGGCTTCTTTCCATGAATTTGGGAATAAAGAAGTACGTATGCATAGTCTGAATAATTTAGCTAAGACAGAAAGATGATTACAAAAAGGTGTTGTGAAAAATTGATGCATATGTACAGTTGCGGACATAAATAGTGATCCACTTCAGAACAATAAACAGATAAGAGGTGAGCGCTGAATCTGGATACCCAGGGATATTATCTTGGTAGCCAATAAATTTTCCAGATTATCATGTAAGAGTTTCATAATTGTTGGACTAAAGAGTGGAACGTTATTACTGTCCGCAGCTGCACAAATTAACCCCTTCAGACCAATTATCTTTATTTTATTCTTGCTATCTTCTGACAATTTTCTTTATTCATTAACCCCTTCAGACCAATTATCTTGATCTTATTCTTGCTATCTTCTGACAATTTTCTTTATTCTTGAACTTTGCCCGCCCCTTCAACACCACACGAGTCTCCTTGGACGGTGTTCTAGTACTGTTAGGATGCTTACTAACACCTCTTTCTTATCGTTTTTTTTCTGATTCTGCTCCATTACTATATTCTTGCGTGTTATTCGTGCAATCTATGTCGATATTAATATGAATAAGAAGCAAATCGGAGGATATTAATGGGTAGTTTGGAAAATAAATCGTTAAGGAAGAGGCGTTACGGAACCACCTTACCCGAAAAGAAAACAGGCCATTATCTGAATACAATCGTCTGGCAGCAACTAGAATAAAATATAAATGACATCCTCGAGCGGAAGAGGTTAATCGGGCGGAGAGGAGATAGTGATGATACAACAGGGTATGGATTTTTTTTTTTTTTTTTTTTTTTCCGGCATAATTTTGTCTGTTTATCACCTGACGACGCGTCCAGTGAGAGGCGGTCAGGGCAAATGATCTCTAAGATTTTCTGTTTCCATTTCCTCTCTTCCCATGACACAGCATCCTCCCTCATAGTAGGCTACTCTCTGTCCTTATGTCCCCACCTCAGTTTTGGTTTTTGCTCTCCCTCCCTCCCTCCCCTCTCTCTCGGTCTGTCTGTCTGTCTGTCTGTCTGTCTGTCTGTCTGTCTCTGTCTGTCTCTCTCTCTCTCTCTCTGACAGGTGATGTTTGGTGTGGTGGGAGAGGTCAGGGACAAGCTGGGCTTATCCACAGCTACTACAACTGACACACACACACACACACACACACACACACACACACACACACACACATACACACACAAAAAGGAAACTACCTGTGTCACTCATTACTCACTCTATACATCATCATTACCATAATCTTATCCCTTTACTGCACCGCAAAACGGAAAGGACGACACATATTTAGGATTGTCACAACGAGGCCGAATGGACATCGTATGAAACTGTCAAATCTGATATTACATGTTGCAAGTTTTAATACCCAGTGTTGTTGTTGCATAATCCCCGTCTGTTTGGCTGAGCAGACAAGTCGACCACAGGTAAGTAAATACTTTTATGGGTCGGTCCTGCAAGTACAGTACAGCACACAGACAGTGCAGAAAACGAGCGCCCCCTTGTGGTAAACAGAGCCTCTCTTGGGAGGCACCCGGGTCCTTCCCCATGGCACGGTGCAGGAAAATAATAGGTAGTTTGATAAAATGGACGCCGCAGCTGCTCCACCCAGGCTGTACAGGGCCACCACGTGCAGGCTCCTCTTCAACACCTCTAATACCAAGTGTAAACACGGGTTATAAGTGAGATTTAACAGGCGGCATCAACACATCATAAAAACACCACTGTTGTTGTCGCTACACAGTATTGCATATGCACCTAAAGACAGGCGCTTGTGGTATGTAAATGGATGCAGTAACCCATCTGTTGGCGCACTAGGAATATGAGGACTTCTGAGCCTCAAGGAAAGGAAGAGACCTAACTAGCCTAGTCTAAGTCCATTCAGATATACAAGGAATGGCATTGAAATCCTAACAGTGGAGATAATTATATTAATGGAAAGTCGTGGAAAATATTTCAAGATGTACTGTAAATATCCTAGCGCCATGCACCTTGAGTCATGTGGCTATCATCTCTCATTTATATTAGTGATCATCCCGACGTGTCACATAATATGTGTGTGAGTTACTGCTCTTTTTGTACAAACACCAATCAACTAACGGCAAATGGATATGAACGAGGAAAAAAAATGCAGCAAGATTAGTCAACAGGGAAAAAAAAAAAAAAAAAAAAAGGCGAACTCCAGCAATCCACAATTGAGCTTTTTCCCGTTCTAGTTATCACCGTTGTTATCAATGAGCAGTAAAATTACCAGCGGCAGTAATGACTCCTGAATACTGAATACTTACGTCTTCTGGTGCTGCCATCTAGCGGCTGGGGCGGAACGCAAACCTGGAAAGAAATGTTGAATATTAATGTCCTTCCAACGTAGTGCGCGGAGTGGCGTGAGAGGAATGGATAATGTAAGGCACAGGAACAGATACTTTGAATTAGAGAATACACAAAGTTGACAATTAAATGATATGATCAACACAAATTAAAACTATAAACAAACATGCATTAGTCAAATTTTGAGTAGAACAGATAATACACAGACGATCAGGGCAAGCGAGTGACGACACAGAGATGGAGGGAGAGGAAGAGGCAAAGGAAGAACAAGATGGCGAGACGGAATGCGCAGATATGCCGGGCAGGGTTGGAAAATGCCACTGTCCAGAGGGTGTGAGTGGAGAAAGATGGGAGGGGCTTGCGTCCTCCCGTGAACTGTTTCAGGATGATGATGATGATGATAATAGTAGTAGTGATGGTGGTGATGATGATGATGATGATGATGATAATGATGACGATGATGATGATGATGATGATGATGATGATGATGATGATAATAATAATAATAATAATAATAATAATAATAATAATAATAATAAATAACATTAGTAATAAAAAAAAGTTGTCCTACTTTTATGTACGACCATCCAATCACTTATCGCTGAATTCAGCCTACAAGTCTCTTCTACACTGCAGATCTGACTATAAGGAGAAAAAAAAAAATAATTAACACAAGAAATATAATAATACAACATCAATAAAACATGCTGTATAATAACTGCATGATTATTTTTTCGACTTCCAAGTTAAAAAAGAGGGTAATCCTTGTTATGTAAGTCTCCATACATTCCTCAGCCATCAATTTCTATCAAGCATCAACTCCTCTGCATCGTCATCTTCCATGCCTCTCTTATTCATCAACCATATCCATCCATCTGCTTGGCCTTCCGTAATCTTTTACCCATGACTTCACTCATATATACCCCTTGTGCGTCTCCAAATATTCCTCAGATATGTATTTCTGTCATGCGTCGACTACTCTGCTTCTTCATCTTCCATTCATCGCTTATTCATCAGCCATATCCATCTATCTACTTGGCTACTGCAATATTCTAACCTTAAACTCACTAATATATGCCCTTTTCACTACTCTCTTCGCATCCATTCATCATCATCATCATTATCATCATCAACCACTGGAAGTCCACTGCTGAACAAAGGCCTCCCCCATCGTTTTCCACCAGTTCCTTGACTTCAGCCAATCTTTGCCAGGTTTTGCCTGCAGAAACTTCTCTATCTCATCTCTCCACCTCCTGTCGGGTCTTTTTTGCTATGCTTACAATATCTTGGAGTCCAGTCAGTCAGCCTCTTGCTCCATCGGTTATCCCTTATTCTTGCTACATGACCTGCCCACCTCCATTTCTGTTCTTTTATAACCTCTATAATGTCTTTGACTTAAGTCTGCTCTCTCACCCAAATTGATCTTTTCTTGTCTCTTATAGGTATTTCCAACACTGACCTTTATATTGCTCTCTGATAACCGATTACTTGATTTTCCACAGATTTTGTCAATTTCTAGATCTCACAACTGTACGAACTGTACGTCATAGCTGGGATTATACATTCATTATACACTTTTAGCTTTTTACATATTGGAAAGTTACTTTTCATGATGACTCTATGTTTACCAAAAGCTTTCCATCCAACTGTATTATGTCTTTTTAATTCGCTATCATGGTCTTTCCACAGTTTTAGTGTTTGCCCTAATTTGTACTCTTCGACTTCTTCAAGAATTTCTTCGCATATTCTAATGACGCTCTTTGGTGTATCTGGATTAAACATTACTTTGGTTTTACTCCGGTTCATCTTTAGCCCTACTTCGAAACTCTCTCTGTTTAGGTAATTCAATTTTTCTTGCAATGTCTCTGCTGTTCCTGAGATGAGGACATGTCATCTGCATATCTTAAATGGTTTAGGTTTTCTCCATCTATGTTTACTCCTTTGTTCTCCCAGTCTAGCTTTATGAAAATACTTTCTAGGCATGCTGTACATAATTTTGGCGAAACTGTGTCTCCTTGACACACGCCCTTCTCAATCTTAATGTTTTCAGAGTCTTTATGTAATTTAACTGCAGCAGTTCCCTCTTTATATATGTTTTTGAGCAGTTTTACAATGTTCCTACGACTGCTATGTGCTCCACTGAGTCTAAAACCTTTTTATAACTAACATAACCTAAGCACATTGGTTTGTTATATTCTGTTCTCAATACACTGATTCACTGTGTGAAGATCAGTAGTCGAATACCCGCTTCGGAATCCTGCCTGTGCACGAGGTTGGTTTTCATCCAAATATGTTGTTATTCTGTTCGTAAGGACTTCAGTGAAGAGTTTGTAAATAACTGATAATAAGCTAATGGGTCGATAGTTATTAAGATCTTTTGATTCGCCTTTTTTGTAACGCAAAACAACTACTGCATTACACCATAACTTCGGAATTTTCTTCTTCTTTATTCACTGAGTAAATAAGTGGGCGAGCCTGTTTTTTACTTCTACTCCTGCATCCGACAGTAAATCTGCTACAATTCCATCTTCTCGTGGGACCTTCTTCACTCTTTTCATATTCTTAAAAGAAATGTTAACTTCGTCTTGTGTTACCTCAGGTATTTCACTTGTGTCAACCGAAAAGTCAGCTATTGGTACTGATGTCTTTGATGCACACAGTTCTCTGTAATATTCTTTAACCCTCTTCACCATCCTATCTCTGCATTTAACGACTTCACCGTTTTTTGTCTTTCAGTGATGTAATTTAATGCTTTCCTAGTGCCATTTGACTTCGGACCTGTTTCAGACTTTTTCCTATTTTGATGGTTACTTTGATCTGATCCATGTTTCCTTCTTTTTTCTTCACTCTCTCTTAGTAATAAGCTTATTTAATTCCGCTCTTTCAATTTCATCTTTCTTTTACTTTCATCTCTTTTCTTCTTTTCATGAACTCGAGGGTCAATTTTGAACACTTGCTGGCTTTCGTTGTATTAGCTTTCCCTACCACCTCTGCTGATTCTCTTAGCACTTATGTTAGGCTATCATTCAACTCATCAATATCACACTCTGCATAACTTAAAGCCTGAAATCTGTTCGTTATTTCTAAATGAAAGGCCGCTTTGTTCTCGCTTACCTTTACTGGGCATATTTTTTATTATTTTTAATCATATTCTTTCTCCCACTTCTGACACTGACTCTGGCTTTGCTACCCATCATTCTATGGTCACTTCCTATATTTACTTCGTTGATAACTGTGACATTTACGATCTTGTTATTCTTATCTTCTATAATGAAGTCAATTTTAATCTTTACGTCTCCATATTGGACTTCTCCAGGTCCATTTTGTCCCTGATCTTTTGTGAAAGGATGGATTCATTATTCTCATGTTATACATTTCAGCAAAATTTACCACCATTTCACCTTTGTCATTCCTTTCTCCCACTCCGAATTTTCCCATTAATGCTACTCCATTGTCGATTTGCCAACTCTTGCATTGAAGTCTCCCATGAATATAGTAGGCTATATGTGGTCTTTTCTTCTCCCACAATCTGGGAGATGTCATCATTGAATGTTTCTGTTTTCTTCATCTGAGCTCTGAGAAGTCAGTTCATATACTTGCATTACACTCAAGGTGTATTTTTTGCACAGTCTAATTACAATCCATGCTATCCTGTCAGATACGCTGCTGAATTTAACATTGTTTTTTGCAAGAATTCTATTGATTAGAAATCCTACACCACTAACTAATTCATTTTGCCTTCCTCTAGTAAAACTGGTGGCTGCAGTCTTGGAGCTCAATTACTTTCTCTTCTTTTCCGTGGATCTCACTGAGACCTAAAAGATCCCAACTAATGTTTTCTTATGCAGTCATTAACGTATCAAGCTTGCGATCTTTTGCAATGCTTCTAACACTGTAACTGTAGATCTTCATGGATTTCAGTTTGTTTAATGTTCCGATCTCTGATTTGCCAAGACAGTACCTACTCACATTCGGTGGCACACAACCCGTAACCACAGGAGGCAGTGCGGCTGGACATTTAGTACGAGTATACAATGATCCAACAGGAACGCCCAAGAAATCATTACCAATAGAACTTACCCATTAGATCATAATAAATAGACAGTTACATACCCACTACCTCATAACAAAAATATATAAATGAAATAACCGGAAGAATGCCTTTTTCCCTCGTGGATACAAACCCGGAGCCAGAATTATGCAGCACATCATCTACAGTGATCCTCGACAAGGCATGCAATTGCGTTGCTTTGAAGAGAGCAACATTCTTTTTTTTTTCTCTCTCTCTCTCATTAGCTTACCCTTTCATCGCTTGCCCCAGCTATTTTCCTCCCTCCATTTATGGCTCTCTCATCTCTCCTTTCCTCCCTCCTTCAATCTTCCATATGCATGCATTCGTCTTCTCTTCTTCCTCTCCCTCACTTCTCTCTTGCTATTCTCCCTCTTTCTCTATATTTATCCTCTTTCTCTTTCTTCCCCCTCTGCCTTGTACACACACACACACACACACACACACACACACACACACACACACACACACATGTATGTTTGTATGTATGTATGTCTATTGCCACAGAGTTTGGAGGAAGGGTAAGAGTATTAAGGGTTGCAATTCTGTTCTTAAAATTACGTAAACAGAAGAGTTATATATACCTGTTCATATAAATGCCAGGTCGCTTACAAATGACAAGTTCTGCGTCGTCTGTGTCACTATATCACTTGTTTTTCACTTTCATTATTACTTCTTTCTCTGTTTGTATCACCATTTGCCAGTCTTTACCCCCTCCCCCTCTATATTCATATATCCAATCATTCATGCGTTTAGCTGTCTGTCATTTCCTCTATCCCCGTCATTTCCTCTGTCTCTATTTAAGATAAATAACACCCCCCCCCTCTCTCTCTCTCTCTCTCGTCATCCCTCATCGTTTATCAAAAACTCTCTCTCTCTCTCTCTCTCTCTCTCTCTCTCCTGTCATCCCTCATCATTTATCACTCTCTCTCTCTCTCTCTCTCTCTCTCTCTCTCTCTCTCTCAAAACTGTTCCTCTCCCCTTCCCTCCCACTCTCTCTCTACTGTCAAGCCTTAACAATTCTCCCTCAGTTCCTGTCCATCTCTCTTTCTGCCCCAGCCTAGGTCAAAGGTTAAGGTATTGGGCCAGGTCATGGTCAGGATAGGTCCCTCACACCTGCCTCGTATTGATTCCCTCTCTAATGGTTGTGAGATCGCTGTCCGTCTGCTGCAGGGAACGGACTGATGACCTCTAGTTCGTTAACCCTGTCGCTGTCGCGGTCGGGTTTAGATACATTTTCTGGCTCACATCATATAGTTTCGTTCAGCTCAAATTTTGGGAGTCAAAGTGTTTATTACCTCCACCAACGAAGCTGGAGGTTATGTATTCAGTAATGTTTGTTTGTTTGTTTGTTTGTACACAAGATATCTCCAAAGGTTCTCTACGAATTTCAATGAAATTTTGTGGAAGGGTGGGCAATGGGCCAAGAGAGAATTGATTATATTTGGGGGCGGATCCGGATCTGGATCCTGCAATAGTACTGGCGGACGTATGTGCTCTCTGGGTGCTTTCTAGTTAATCAGTCTACCATTATCTTGTACATTTTCTATCAAGGTATTTTATATGGTGAGTGTAAAATCTAGAAACACACTGACAAAATATTTTTCTCTCTCTTTTTTGCAGGTTTATGGTGACACGATGGCACTGTCAAGAGAAGAGTGCACTGACGTCATGGTGCATACCAGTGGCGGCAGTTACCCGGAAGCTGCAGAGGACTTCAACCTTACACCCCTCACCAGCACCTCTCACGGACAGCGCAGTTGCAAAACTGCTTGCAAAATTAAAAGCAATACGCACTGACAGAAGACATGTGAATGACCTCGCACGGTAACCGATGATGTGATCTCTACTTTGATTCTGACAGTGGTTGCTAAAAGCCCACACTAAAGCACACTCTACCCAAACACGAGGTAAATTAAAGCAGCGTCGTACGGGTCTTGCACAGAAATAAATGGAATCCCCACAAAATCCACATGCAGGAACACCTAAGTGAGAATGACACGGACAGGCGTACAAAATTTAGTGAGTGGATCCTCCAGCAGTTTACATTGGACACGGTATTCTCATTCATAATTCCTTTCACTAACGAAGCCAACCTTTACGTAAGCGGTGAAGTCAACCTCCAGAATTACCGTTACTGAAGTAATGCCAACCCTCAGTGGATACAGCCTTCTAAAATACCAGAGTTCGGGGAGCTAATGGTGTGGTGCTGCATTTGGGTCACCTACATTATCAGTTGCGTTACATTTTCATCTAGAAGACCATGACTGTGCATCTCCACCTACACATGCCAACCGTGCTGTCAGGCAGGCAGCGAGTTTCTGGATATTTTTCAACATGACAGGACACCCCCACTCCCAACGACGGTTTCGTTTTATTAGGGCCTGGCTGGATCAGTGGTTTCCTAGGCACTGAATACGCTGGTTTGGTCCTGTCAAATGGTCATCCTGCTCCCTGGATTTGACCCCCTGCATTTTTTTCTTTCTGGATATTTAAAAGACAATGATTACGCAACAGATTTCATGAACATGGACTCTTTCTGGGAGAGTATTATTGATATATGAGCCAGCACCTACACATGTTTGCTTTCTGTTCCTTCTCTTCCCGTTATAACATGAAGATTTATTGTTACCTTGTTACCTACAAACGAAAAAGTATATTCAGTTTTAAGGGGATATGAAAGTTTACTTTTTTCTCTTACCCTATGCAAAAAAGGAGACCTACACATGTGTTTGCAAATCCTCACAACGGAGAAGCACATTTTTTTAATTTCATTTTTTCATATTCGTTTTTAAATAAATCATTATGTCCTGCTTAACTAAAAATATTAGTCAGGGAATTTTCAGCTTGGTGATTTGTTTACAAACCTATATTTCATCACTCTGCTCACTCGTTTAAGCACTGAGGATACCAGACTAAGACAAGTTTGGCAATCTCCAAGGAGTTCCAACTCGCCGCAAATATTGAAGGTTCTCTCTGATATTTTACTCACTCACGTGTAGTCGTCTGGCCTAGCCTAAGACAAGGATTTCCCTTACTGGATAACTGCCGAAATGATGTGTAATAACTGTCTGTCATTGAATAACAGTTGTCTCCCGTCATGCTTTTCCATGAATATTTTATGTAGCCCAATAGCTTACGCTGCTTGCCCGCTTTCCGCAGACGCCCAGGGAGAAAACAGACATGGATATATAATGACTTTAAATTACTCGTCAGTGTTCTAAGATAAATTGTTTTCTCAGCATCAATGCCAGATATGAAGTGCTTTTTTATGCTATATTCTTTCCGGTCTTACGATGATAGAGAATTGTTAAGTTAATTTGGTTTTCAATGACCATTTTAGTAACATGGTTAGTGTTCGCGAGAGTTGACGGGCTGCCATCACAGTCAACAGTTGTCAATTAGCACCAGACAAGACTGGCTACACACATCAGTTATAAGATGCGCTACTTTGCAGGGTCATATATTCATCACTACCAGGAGCATATCAATGTGAGCCAAATTACTAAGGATGCAGTGTGATGAGTTAGAGAGGCTACGAGCTTTGGCTGGTTGATGTCGGTGTGAGTTGGTCAGCATGGACTTCCTCTCCACAGACACACTCCACGCGCTGGATGGTAATTATAGCGTTAATTCTCATTGGGCGTCTAATGTACTTATTATTTTACACGGTCAGCCATAAGTGACTAACTGCCGGGACTGTTTATTAAGAGTGACAAATACCACAGGGTAACGGAATTCAGACGCTGCAGAATTAAGTAGCTTGTGTCCGTGAGATAAGGAGGCTTGCTATCACCTCTCCCTTATCACTTTATCTCTGCATATATCACATTAATATTCCTCTCAACGGTATTTATACACACTGTCGATATCATTATTAAAAATTACGCCCCCGCGTTTTACGAGTGAAATGATGTCACCACGAGATCAATTTCTACAATATTCAGTATAATCGGAATGGTTCATCATGTCTGTGGGCCTCCCCCTAATTTGAGGTAATCCCTGAAACTAACATCATCTGTTACTACAGTATATCTTAACCAAGATATAATATTAGAATCGCCAGTGGTAGTAGTAACAATAGTAATAGTAGTAGTAAATAATATAAAACTGACTTATGCTAGTAGTAGTATTTGCAACCCATGACTCTCCTGAACGTGATACTGGTAGACTGGCAGATCAATAATACTCTTCTTCCTAAGTCCACCATCCTCCTTTTGAAGGATACGGAGATAATTGACAGACGTTTGTATAATTAGGCCAAGTTACATCGGTGCCAATAATTTTGTCCTTATCTAGCCCCGCCAGTGGTAATGCTCAACACAGGCCATGTACTTCATGGGGTTACACACACACACACACACACACACACACACACACACACACACACACACACACACACACACACATATATATATATATATATATATATATGGACAACCAGGGTAACTGAGTGGCACGCCAGAGATGGAGT
This sequence comes from Coenobita brevimanus, assembly GCF_032717465.1. Classification (NCBI taxonomy): domain Eukaryota; kingdom Metazoa; phylum Arthropoda; class Malacostraca; order Decapoda; family Coenobitidae; genus Coenobita; species Coenobita brevimanus. The sequence continues at coordinate 30,144,987 of NC_137015.1, forward strand.
GAGGGGAAGAAGCAGACAGACAACAAATTGGAAAGATGAAATTCGCAGATTTGCTGGACTGGATGGAACAGGATAACAGACAATACATCAGAGTAAAGGTGGGAGAGGCATCCGTCCTGCAGTGAACTGAAATAGGATGCTGTTGCCGCAGCTGCTGTTGATGATGATGATGAATTACTGTATGTCCTATTGTTTTGTGCACCTGTTCCTACTTACGGACCCTATGCATCTCATTATTTCAGTAGAGGACTTGGTTATGATGATGATGATGATGATTATGATGATGATGATGATAACTACTGATGATGTTAATGACGAAGATAATGACAAGGATGATATACCTCCCCCAGGCTCACTAATACGTCCTGGAAATTCCCCTTTATAGATCTTTCACCTTAACTTCGCCCAGATTCTCGTCCTTTTGTAGCTATTTCACATACATCAGAGGACAGAAAAATATACTATGGCTGTGCATCCTTTTCAAAGCACTTCTTCGTGTGTAGCATAATGTTACCGTTAAACTATGATTACACCTCAGCACTAAAGGTGGAGAGATGACGGTATTATGGCAAGTGCAAAGAGCATAACATATGGCATTATACGTGGTGGGTATTAATGCTCAAGCGGTGACATGAGAGGGTGTGTGGGCCCCAGACTAGGATACACAAACACACTTACGATCACTTCCCTGTCGTAACCCAGGTGTTCAATTCGCAGGAAGGACAAAGTAGCTGTCGTAACTTCCAGTCTCCTGTTCTTACTTCACAAATAAATCTTTGATACGAAACGAAACTTACGGCAGGTTATAACTGTTTTCTGCAGGATGGTGGGGAAAGGAGTGCCAAATCTTCCCTCATGTAGATCGTACGGTAAAAACATATATAATTTACGAAATGCAATCGAGCGTGAATATGTGTGAAATTCCCACATCAGGATCACAAACACGCGTTTTATCTTTACTATAATAATAATAATAATAATAATAATAATAATAATAATACAGTGTGGCGACCTTCAGAATAATTGATGAAGGACGTCAAGGTACTGAAGATGTTTGGGAAATTACTTACAACACAAAAATGGCAGACCTAAGACACTGTAATATAAGTCCAGGTTAAATCTCTCTCTCTCTCTCTCTCTCTCTCTCTCTCTCTCTCTCTCTCAAGCTAGTTCATAAATGCATTAAAACAGCACTGTACTAGTGCACAATATTGCTTCCACAAATAAATTCTGGGGCAAAGCTAGTCCAGGATTGTGCTAAAAAAAAAAAATAATAAGCTTCAAAGGGCTTTAAATGTATTGTGGTCAGTTCTGAATTCATTATTAGGATCCTATGACTCACTCAGAAAAAAAAGAAAAAGAAAATCGTTTGACGTTAGCTGGGATAAAAGTTCTACGAGTTATCCCAACAAAAAGACAGTTACCATGTACTAAAAAAAATAAAAATAAAATAAAACAAAATAAAATAAAGAGGCTCCCGGAGGATAACCAAACATAATTATGTAATTGACCTTGGGAGTAGACGGCTGGTTGCTCTGCGCGACACACCGTCACGGTATGGGGAACAATTGTGTGAAGTTATATCAAAACCTGTCCATGCATGCGGAAGTTACAAAGCGGACACGAAATTGCGGACATACTGACGGAACCGCGCAAACCTATGGTCCACGTCCAGTTTGACCGGAAGTGGACTAACACTCCGATAATCCTGCCTTTTTTCTTATTTATATTTTCCCGCGCTTTTTTCACATATACTTCACTTTTTTTTTTTTGCGCTTAGGCCTAGCTTTATTTTCCCGCAATTATTTCACGTATAGTTTCATGAAACAGGGTTGTGTGATGTCTCCATGGCTGTTTAATATATAGGTGGATGGGGTTGTAAAGGAAGTGCAAGGTAGGGCAGTGGATGTGGGGGTGGCACTAATGAATGAGGGTGAGATTTGGAAGCTTCCGGTGTTGCTGTTTGCTGATGATACAGTATTGTTGAGTGAAGATGAATGGGAATTGCAAGGTTTGGTGAATGAATTTGGGACAGTGTGTGGGAAGAGGAATCTGAAAGTGAATGTAAACAAGAGTAAAGTCATGGTGTTTGAGAGGAATGAAGTCACAGAATGCACAGTGAGGTTGGATGGTGAGGATATGGAGAATGTGAGTGCATTCAAGTACTTGGGTAGTGTGATGAGTAAGGATGGAACTTTGGGGGATGAAGTGATTGAAAGGGCACAGCAGGGAAGGAAGGATGTTGGTTCACTAAAAGCAGTGATGAGAAATAGGGAGGTGAGTATGGAAGTTAAGTCACCGGATGATAGTATTGTGATCCCTACCCTATCGTATGGAAGCGAGGCATGGACCTTGATAGAGGGGAACAAGTCAAGAGTGAGAGCAGTGGAAATGAGTTACTTGAGAGGAGCATGTGGAGTGACATGGAGGGACAGGTTGACGAATGAAGAAGTGAAGGAACGTTCTGGGGTGGAAGTCGATGTGGTTGAGAAAATTAGGAGAAATACACTGAGGTCGTTTGGACATGTGAAGAGAATGGAGAATGAAAAACTGACTAAGAGGGTGTACGAGGTATGTGGGTGAAGTGGAGTGAGGGAGATGGAGGGAAAGACCGAGGATGAGGTGGAGGGATGGAGACGAGAGGTATATGAGGGAGGGGGGGAATGAGTTGGGGAAGGGCAGTCAAATGGAAGGTGACAGAGCGAGTTGGAGGCGTTTTGTCTGCGGCCACCCTTTGCGGAATTAGGGCGTCGGGCTATAGATAGATAGACAGATATATAGATATTTTCATGCCGCTTTTTTGTTACTCTCTGATTCATTTTCTTGCACTTTTTGTTTCACTTTTTTATCTGCCTTCTTTGTCTTCGCATTACTCCATATTTTTCTACATTTTCTCTCGTTTTTATATTTCCCGCGCGTTTTCCTCCTGACCCATGCAGTACGAGGACGTCATTTTATACTTAATTCTCGGTCCCCTCGACAGATTTAATTCACCTGGAGATACTTTTCGAGCTACAAGGTTAGACACAACATTCTTTCACTCCCTTTCCCGCTACAGTCAGTTTCTTTATACTTGGCGAAGAACCCTAACTCCCTTACGCTGAGGGCCAAGTGTAGTCAGACTGGAGGGTCGCTCTGACTAGTAACCAAGAAGATTCACTCACCTACTAACTAAGACTCGGCGAATTTAATGCAACCACGACTTGGCATTAAAGAAAACTACCCAGTCCCGTCAGATGAAAACACACACACACACACACACACACACACACACACACACACACACACACACACACACAATATATAAGAAAAAGATGCCATTAGACTAGAGAGGTGAATATTCCCAAGTTTTTACCTTTTTCTGTTTTCCCGCGCTTTTTCCCCCTCTCTTGTTTTTTCGTCCTTTTATTTGCCACCGTCTGCTTTTATTTAGGTCGTTGCTTTTCGCGGTTTTATGATTCCCAGCGTTTTATTCTCACTGGCGATTTGTTTTTCTGCATGTGTTTTTGTTTCTGGTGCTGCGTAAATTCTGTCCCATCGTGTGTGTGTGTGTGTGTGTGTGTGTGTGTGTGTGTTTGGAGTTTTGCACAGCGGTAGTTGCGATATTTGGCCCTCACTGCATTGTTTGGTGGTTGGTTTGGTCTGTTTGCACGCTTTCTCGTCTTGTTTGAATGGTTCGTGTTGACTTTGGTTTCAGATGCGTGTTTACGTGGTTAATTTCGCGCTTTTCGTGACTCGTGTTTACAATTTGGCGGCTCGTGATTATGCGTTGGTGTCATGTTTACACTTTCGGTGACTCGTGTTCGTAATTTGGTGACTCGTGTTTACAATTTAGTGTCATGTTTACACTGTCGGTGACTCGTCTTTACATTTTCGGTGACACATGTTTATATTTTGGTGTCGTATTTACACTTGGTGACTCGTTTACATGCTTAGTGACTGGTGTCTACATTTTTCCTGAGCTTCTTGTTCACATCCTTCACCACCATATTTTTGAATAATTTCATGTTATTTCGACGTAGATTACAGAGACCCGTATTTACCCATTTTCCTACGTTAATCCCTTCCGTCCTGTGCTGTAGCATTCATTATCTTTTAACAATTTCTTCCGTCGTACGATAGATTTCTGAACTGGAGGGGTTAGATACAGCCTTCGTACAACCCTTCAGCACAAGAAACCTTCCTAAAGACGCATAAAATCGTCTGGAAGGAGCTAAACTAACGAGGACGCCACTCGGATTCAAGGGGTTTGCTGAGATGTTTACCCAGCATATTTATGAACGGATGTTTACTTCTGCCACGGTGTTTTGACGCTCCTGTTGACATGCTTTGCTGTGTGTGTGTGTGTGTGTGTGTGGCTGTGTGTGTGTGTGTGTGTGTGTGTGTGTGTGTGTGTGTGTGTGTGTGTGTGTGTGTGTGTGTGTGTGTGTGTGTGTGTGTGTGTGTGTGTGTGTGTGTGTGTGTTTTGGCGAGGGATGCCTTCACGTCGTGGCACCGATGTAACCGCATGATGGAACTGCTCAGTAATACAACTGAACCTCCGTCTCTTTCCTATCCCACGAAAAAAGGATGGTGGAAGACGGTAACTTCGGCATGCAGTCTACTGGGTTTACGTTCTAATGATTCTGGGGTTGCAGCTACTACCACAACTCTATTTTTACTCGTCTATTTGCCTGCGGTGCTTAGATTTTTTATTTATTTACCTTATAATCCTTCTTTACTACGGATTTACACCGATTTATCACTTTTTATTTATTTATTTATTTTCTACCACAATGTTCCCGCGGTTTTTGGACCTGAGGCTGTATTCTTTGTGGCGTTGGAAGCTCCGTAGAGTCTCTACCTTTGCGATTTAATTTCTGTATTACAAATTATCATTCTGCTATACTACTGATATCTTTTTAATATCGACATAATTCACATTAACAACACATAAGAGGATGCTGAGGTGTAACGTGCACAATAAATCGGCGAGGACAATATGCTACGAAATCAACGAAGCTACATTAAATACAGCCAATGTTTTTATGCTTTGTCTCCGTTTTTGGACTTTGTGTTTACGTGTTTCCCGCGCATTTCGGCGAAGTGTTTTCCTGCCTTCTGCCATAATAAACCGCCAAGGAAGAAGTGTCACGAAATCAACAAAGCTACGTATAAGACGGCCAATGTTTTTATGTTTGGCGCCGTTTTTGGATTGTGTTTACGTGTTTCCCGCGCATTTCGTCGATGTTTTCCTGCCTGCCGCTCCTTGCCTTTTTGAAGACTCGTGTTTACATGTATTCCTCCGCCTTTCATGTTTTGGTCCACTTCGCTTCTCTCGGTTTCTTTGTCTCTTTTAATCCTTTGCTTATATATTCGTTTATTTATTTAACTTTAATTCCCTTCTTTATCCTTTTTTTTTTAATTGGTTCATTTTTATTCTCTTTTCATTCATTTTAATCAGCTTTGGTTTCCTGAGTTTCGTTTTATTTTATTTTTTTCGTTTTTAATCATTTTCCTTCATTTTTGTTTCTCTTTTTATGCAGTTCTCTTGATCCTCCTATTTTTTACTTTTTACATTCGCTTCATTTTTATCCTTTCCTTTTTATATTTTTCTTCGCTTCTGTCACATCGTTCCCTTCATTCTTATCGTTCTCATATTCTTCACTTTTTTCATCTCTTTTTTTAAAGCCCTCACTCCTCCTTTACCTCAGCCTTGTTTTTCTCATTTACCTTTGTTATTTCTCGCTCACCTGACGCCTCTTTATCGTTGGCCTTGTGACCTTTGACCTTCCCACAGCCGTTTCGTAACCACTGTGACATGACGAGTCGCTTTTATGCCGTATTCTTAGCGTCTATTTACGGTGGACTGAGGGGACGGTAAAAATGAGTGGCTGAGAGGATGTTTGTGGGTGGATAGAGGGATAGGGGAATGAAATGGTGGATAGATAATTGACTGACTGTGAAGCTGGCTGGCAGATGGATGGATGGACTGATGGATGGATATATGAATGAATGAACGGATGGATGGATAGATGGATGGAGAGATATTAGGGTGACTGTGAAGCTGAATGGTAGGTGGACGGATGAACAGATGACCCTCCTGCTTGGATAGATTTGATGGGGCCACAATTCTTTCCTTATAAGACCCTCTTCAGATTCGAATAATGACGTAACACATGCGTATATATAGAGAGGGGTGAAGAGGAGAGAGAGGGAGGGGACGTAGGAAGAGGTGGGGAGGGGAAAGGGAGGGGAGGGAGGAGTGGGGTGGGGGAAAGAAGGGGAGGGAGGAGTAGGGAGGGGGAAGGAAGGGGAGGGAGGAGTAGGGAGGGGGAAGGGAGGGGAGGGAGGAGTGGGGTGGGGGAAGGGAGGGAGGAGTGGGAAGGGGGAGGAGAGGGAGAAGTGAGGTGGAAGGGAGGGAGAAGTGGGGAGGGGGAAGGGAGGGATGGAAATAGAAGAATTGGGTGCATGGGAAATGGATGAGGGAGGTGTTATATTCCCCCAACAAACATCCTTTCATAACATGGGAGGAATTCTTGTACATGAGTTTGTAATTATATGTGAGAATTAATGGACAGAGGGACAAGATGGATGATGGGCTGGATGAAGAGAGAAAGGATTGCTAGTGGATGGCGTCTATGGATAGGTGGATGAAGTTATGATGAGATGGACTGAATGGACACACACACACACACACACACACACACACACACACACACACACACACACACACACACACATTAAAGGAGAAAAAGTAGGCAGAGCAGGACGAGAAGCAGGGGAGGGTGAAGGAGGAGGGGGAGGAAAGACTGGAGGGGGAGGGGGAGGGGAGAAAGATAAGGAGATAAGAATGAATGGCTTGAAGATAAACCGATAAGGGAACTGCCAGACAGACTCACTGGTAGATGAATGGACAGATAAAGAAGATAGATAAAACAGATAGATAAATAAGATAGATGAATGGATAGATAAATAAAAGACAAAAGATATATAAGATAGATGGATGGATAGTTAAATAAGATAGATGAATGGATAGATAAATAAGATAGATGAATGGATAGATATGATAGATGAACAAATAGATAAATAAGATAGATGAATGGATAGATAAGATTGATGAACAAATAGATAAATAAGATAGATGAATGGATAGATAAATAAGTTAGATGAATGGATAGATAAATAAGATAGATAAAATGGACAGATAAATAAGATAGATAAAATGGATAGATAAATAAGACAGATGAACGGATAGATAAATAAGAGTGATGAATGGATAGATAGATAAGATAGATGAATGGACAGATATAAAGATAGATGAAGAAGTTGAGACACGTAAGCAGTTCGAGTCTGTGTCTGTCTATCTGTATGCCTTTTTGTCCGTCTATCTATCTATCTATCTATCTATCAGGCATGGAGATGAGGCGAGAATAACAGCAATTTAACCACGAGGTCGAGGCTTCTTCAATAAGGCGTGGTAAAGCTTAAGGACATATATAACTATTCTACAATTTTAATACGTGACAAAATCTAACCTCCTACTTAATCGCCAGGTGAGACAAGTTCTATAAGAAAGGTGACAGGAGGACACCTGTAATTTGCTGTATGGGTGATTTTTTTTAATCTGTTTTACTTCCTCTATTTATCTGTAAAAAAAACTCAATACAAAGGCATAGAAACGTCAGAAATACCTGATAAATGTGCTCTTCCCAGGGTTATAATTCTTGTATTACGATTTTATAACACTCTAAAGACAGTAGAAAAATAAAAATTGTAAAAAAATAAAGACAGCAGACAGATAAAGACAGCAGAAAAATAAAGACAGCAGACAGTTACAGAGAGCAGAGAAATAAAGACAGCAGACAAACAGAGACTGCAGAGATAAAGAAAACAGACATAAAGAAAACAGACATAAAGACAGCAGACAGATAGATAGCAGACAATACCAGTAAATACCACAGGAAGGAAGGGACGTAAGGAAAGACGAAATGGGTGATGAAAGGCCGAGTTTGGAACAAGGGTGAGGTATTTACTGTTATTTAAGTGTAAAGGGAGTAGTGGTGTGTGTGTGTGTGTGTGTGTGTGTGTGTGTGTGTGTGTGTGTGTGTGTGTGTGTGTGTGTGTGTGTGTGTGTGTGTGTGTGTGTGTGTGTGTGTGTGTGTGTGAGGGGGGGCAAACAACCGTTACAACTAGACAGACATAATATTGGTTACACAGGTAGGCAGACAGGTAGATTACACTGAAAAGGGAACAAAATAGTGCGCCCCTACTCTCCATTTTCTTTCATGATTAATAGTTCTGCCTTTATGAGAGAGAGAGAGAGAGAGTCAATAAAATAAAGATACTGAAGATTGGTCTGTCTGTACCTACACGCCATAATCCCGTAAGGGGTGGCCGCTGCGTTTGAGTTTGTGGTTTTACGGGGCAGGGCACTAACCCTCCCCAAACCTACAGTCGCCAACCCACTTGCTGACACTAAACAATAAACACCTCCCCCCCCCCGTCACTATTTAAATGTTCCTTTTTTTAAAACTTGAGCGGTCCTAATTATCTCATTTATAACAGCGGTGGGCAATTATTTATCCTCTGTCTTTAATTAGGATGTAAGTGATGTCATTACCGAGGACAGATTACTTTTGTGTGGTAATTAGGATTCTCTCTCTCTCTCTCTCTCTCTCTCAGACGATTTTATTGAGGTCATTGTGAGTCACAAGATCCTCAGTGTTAACAGTACAGTAAAATAATAGTAATGATACAGTAATTAAATAAATACAGATAATTAAGGTAATGACAATCGTTAATCATTACTTTCGTTACCATGACCTGTGTTGCACAACGTCCATCAACTAGTTCTCTGTCCTACGAAAAGAGGATGGACTAAAGAATAAGGACAACGTAGGCAAGCAATGAAGGCGTCGCTCTTCAACACACAAGGGTGGCACGACGCCCTCTGCTGACAGCTTTTTGCACACGGCTCCCTAACCCACTTGGACACTGTGTTCCCCATATATATATACATGTACGGGATGGCAGTGAAGGGAAACAAGAAAGGACAGGGTGGGCAGAGGCAGCAGCTGATGTCAACTCCCTGAATCTAATTTTGCTTGTTTTTTCACTTCCACAGGATTTTTTTTTATCATTTGTAATACGGCGTTAAAACAGTCTGTTTTATTAACTTCAGAAGCTGATTTAGCTGATTTTTCTTCCATAAGATATATAAAATTGTATGTTCTCTTCGTAAGTTAAATTAAATGTATTTTTTCTTCGTAAGTTATATAAAATCGTATAGTCTCTCTCTAAGCTAAATAAAATCATGTTCTCTTCCTAAGCTAAACAAAATCGTATGTTCTCTTCCTAAGCTATATAAAATCGTATGTTCTCTATGCTAAATAAAATCATATGTTCTCTTCCTAAGCTAAATAAAATCATATGTTCTCTTCCTAAGCTAAATAAAATCGTATGTTCTCCTCAAAAGCTAAATAAAATCGTATGAAGACTGCAAAAATAAAATGCAAAATACCCCCTGGGCTGAAGGTGTTAATGGGGTGGGTGTACAGAGCCCCACATGGCGTCTGAGGTGTGGGGTGGGTATGGGGGTGGGTATGGGGGTGGGTATGGGGGTGGGTAAGGGTTATTCATCTTACCACTTCTTACCTTAATTATCTCCACGCTCTCCCCTCTCTCTCATCTCCACGCTCTCCCCTCTCTCTCATCTCCACGCTCTCCCCTCTCTCTCATCTCCTCGCTCTCCCCTCTCTCTCATTTCCACCCTCTCCCCTCTCTCATCTTCACGCTCTCCCCTCCCTCTCATCTCCACGCTCTCCCCTCTCTCTCATCTCCACGCTCACCCCTCTCTCTCATCTTCATGCTTTCCCCTCCCTCTCATCTCCAAGCTCTCCTCTCTCTCTCATCTCCACGCTCTCCCCTCTCTCTCATCTCCACGCTCTCCCCTCTCTCTCATCTCCACGCTCTCCTCTCTATCTCCTCGCTCTCCCCTCTCCACGCGCTCCCCTCTCTCTCATCTTCAAGCTTTCCCCTCTCCTCTCTCATTTCCACGCTCTCCCCTTTCTCTCATCTCCTCGCTCTCCCCTCTCTCTCATCTCCACGTTCTCCCCTCTCTCTCATCTCCACGCTCTTCCCTTTCTCTCATAATCTTTTACAATCCCATAATCCTTTACGCATCTCACCTCTCCTCTCATCCACCACATTAAGTTTATGCCTCGATGGAAACAGCACTAACTCTTCCTCCCAAACTTCTTTTCCTTTCCCTTTCATTTTCCTTTCCCTCTACTTTCACTCTTAATCCCAAACTTCCTTTCCTTTCTCTCCTTTCCCTTTTCCTTATTTCTTCCTCCCAACCTTTTTTTCCTTTCCCTCATCTTTCTTTTCCTCTTCTTTATCGCTTCCTCCCAAACTCCTTTTCCTTTCTCCCATCTCCTTCCCTTTTCACTAGTTCTTATTTTTCCTCCATACTTTTTCATCATTTTCCTTTCCTTCCTTAGCGTCATTTACCTTCCTTATTTTTTGGTCCTCCTCCCTCTCTCTCTCTCTCTCTCTCTCTCTCTCTCTCTCTCTCTCTCTCTCTCTCTCTCTCCCATTACATACTTTCTTATCCCCCCCCCTCTCTCTCCCTCTCTCTCTCATTATATACTTTCTTATCCCCGCTCTCTCTCTCTCTCTCTCTCTAACATTACATACTCTCTTTTTCCCTCCCTCTCCCCTCTCTTCCTTCTTCATGATGCCTGTGTGTGTGTGTGTGTGTGTAAATTTTATGCGTGGGCATGTGTGCGCTTATACTCTGGTGGACGTGTGTGCGTATGTGTGCGAATATAGGTCAGTGCGTGCGTCTCAGTGAGAACACAGGTGACAGTGCAGGTTTGTATATTAATTTTACAATGTTCTCTCTCTACAATCTTTTTTATCAATCCCTTTCATATTCTCTTTTTTCTTTTATTTTCTCTGGTTTCTTCCCTCCTCCCCCCTCCTTTCCCCTCCCCTCTCTACGTCACCCCACCCCTCTCTTCGTCCTCTCCCCCTCCCATCGCCTTCTTCTGTTTGTCCTCCCCGAATCCCCTCATCTCCATATCTCCTATCCCCCCTCCTCTTCCCTCCCCCTCTCTGCTCTATCCTCCCTTCCTCCATTTATCTTCTTCACTCCTCCCTCCATCTTCTCTCTCTCTTCCTCACCTTCATGTCTCCCCTCCCCTACTTCTTTCTCTCTCTCTTCCTTCCTTCCATTTTCTTCCTCTTCTCCTCTCTCTTCCTTCTCGCCCTCTCTTCTGTCCTCTCTTCTCACCTCCTCCTCCTCTCATCTTCCACCTCATCCTTCTATCCTCTTCCGCTTACCTTCTTCCAATCTCTCACCTTCCTACCTCTTTTTCCACATTTTTTCTCTCCTTCCGTCCTCCGCCCCCTCCTCTCCCACTCGTCACCTCCCTCCTCTCTTCCTCCCCTGCTCTCTTCCCTCTCTCATTGTACCCTGCTCTCTTACTCTCTCTTTCTCCCCAAAGCATTCTTCCTCATCACTTCTCCCTTCTCCCTTCTCTTTCGGCTTATTCGTTTTTTCTTCCTCCCTTCCCCTCTCCCATTTCTCCCTGTCTTCTTCCCCCTCTCCCTCTTCTTTCTGTCCTTTCTCTGTCTGTCAATCTCTCTCTCTCTCTCCATCCTTTTCCTTATCTTTGTTTCTTCTTCCCTCTTTAGTGCCCATTCTATTTCTTCCCTCCTCTTTTTTACTCCCTCTCTTTCTCTTCCTATTCCCTTCCTTCTCCACTGAGGTCAAGGAGAGTGGGTTTAGGGAGGTCAGGTTAGGCGAGGCTGGGCCAAGTGTCTGAGTGGTGAGTGCTACTGTACTTAATTATTTATAGAACTCTCTCTCTCTCTCTCTCTCTCTCTCTCTCTCTCTCTCTCCCTTCCTTCCTCCTCTCCCACCCTTTCTTTCCCTTCCTACCGGTGCGTGGGCCTGCGTGTGTTCCTTTTGTGCGTGCGCAGGTGTGTGTGCTCGTACTCTCGTGGACGTGTGTGCGTATACTGGTAAGCGTACACGAAGCTTAACTGGTGAGCTTGTGCGTCTATGCGCGTATACTGTTGAGCGTGTGCGTGTTTTGTCGAGCGTGTGTATATACTGTCAAGCGTGTGTGTTTACTGTCAAGCGTGTGCGTATTTTGTCATGCGTGTGCGTATTGTCGAGCCTGTGCGTATGTATGTATATTATGATAATCTGATATTTTCCCAAGAGTGGTTCTTTTTTACCATTCCTTTCAAACTTTCTCTCTTTCTAGCCTTCCCTACCCTCTCCTCCCTTCTCCTATCTTCCATTCTTCTCTCTCCTCCCTCTCTTCCTAACCTCCTCTAATTCTCTTCCCTTCCCCTCATCTCTTCTCTCTTCCTCCCCCTTCCCCCTCCTCATTACCTCACTTCCTTCTTTTTTGCAATTGTTTTCTCTCCATCTCCCTCTTTCCCCTCCCCTCTCTTCTCTCTTCCATCCCCTTTTCTCTCTCCCTTCTCTCGCCTTCTGTCTCTTCCTCCTCTTTCCCTTTTTACCCCTCTCCTCCCGCCATTCCCTCCCCTCTCTTTCTCCCTCTCCGTCCATTGTTTTTCTTCCCTCTCCTCGTTTCCTCCCCCTTCGCCCTTCCTACCTTCCCCCTCGTTTTGTCTGTCTGTTTGTCTGTCTATCTGTCTGTCTGTCTGTCTGTCTGTCTGTCTGTCTCTCTCTCTCTCTCAGGTCAAAGAGAGTGGGTTTAGGGACGTCAGTTTTGGGGAGGCTGGGTCAGCTTTTAGAGGGGTGCGTGTAGGTACATAAAAATAAGACCCCCCTCCCTCTCTTTCCCGTGTAATATTCTCTCCTCCATCACCTCTCTCTCTCTCTCTCTCTCTCTCTCTCTCTCTCTCTCTCCTCAATAATCCTTGCTCCTTGTTTCTCTCCCCCTCTTCATCTTTCCCTTCCCCCTCTTCTGTGTGTGTGTGTGTGTGTGTGTGTGTGTGTGTGTGTGTGTGTGTGTGTGTGTGTGTGTGTGTGTGTGTGTGTGTGTGTGTGCGTGCGCGCGCGCGAATCTGCGCGTGCGGATGTGTATGTTTTTACTCCGGTAGACGTGTGTGTATGTATGCGTATACCGATCAGCTTGTGTGTGTGCGCGTAAATTGGTGAGCGTGTGGGTATGTTCAGTGCATTGAAAATCTACTAACCTAATATTCTCTTTCTGAATTATTTCATACCATCCCTTTTCATATTCTCCCTCTTCCCTTGTTTTCTCCTTTCTCCCCCCCCCCTTCTCTCCCCTACTCTTTTTTCTTCTCTTCATCTCCCCTCTCCTCCCTATTTCATCCTTCCCTCTCTTCGTCTCCCTTTCCTCCCACATCTTTCTTGTTTCCCCTCCCCGAATACCCTCATCTCCATACCTCCCATTCCCCTCCCTCTCTCCCCCACTCCGCTCTTTCCTCCCTTCCCTCTCTTCCTTCTCCACCACTACCTTCTTACCTCCCCTCAGCTCTCTTTCTCCCCATCCCATTCTCCCCCCTTCATCCCTCCACTCCCCTCTCGTTCTCCATCTCCCCTCCTCTCTCTCCCTACCTTCTCCTCCCCTCTTCTCCCATCTCCTTCATCTCTCTTCTTCTTACCTTCTTCTCACTCCCCGATTTCTTAGTTTTCTCTCTTACCTCTTTTTCCACAATTCTCTCTCTCTCCCTCTTTCCTTCTTCACCTCTCTTTACTTCCCTTGCTCTCTCCCCTCTCACTGTACCCTGCGCTCACTCTCTCTCTCTCTCTCTCTCTCTCCCCGAAGCATAATACTTATCACCTCTCATTTCCCTTCACTCTTTCGGTTCTTTCCTTTCTCTCTCCCTCCCTGCTCTCCATCTCTTTCTTCTCTCTCTCTCTCTCTCTCTCTCTCTCTCTCTCTCTCTCTCTCTCTCTCTCTCTCTCTCTCAGCTCAAGGAGAGTGGGTTTAGGGAGGTCAGGTTGGGTGAGGCTAGGCCAAGTGTCTGAGTGGTGGGTGTTAGTGTACTGAGATATTAAGGGAACACTCTCTCTCCCTCTCTCTCTCTCTTTCTCTCGTCATACTCTTTGCTCCGTCATCCCTACCCCTTCCTCTCTCTTTCCCTCCCTTCTTTCCTATGCATATGTGCTTGTCGGTGTGCACGTAATAATTTTTTGTGTGCGTATGTGAGCGTGCGTGAGTATACCGATAAACATTCATGTATGTATGGGTATAATGGTGAGCGTGTGCGTCTGTTTAAAATGGTGTGTGTGTGTGTGTGTGTGTGTGTGTGTGTGTGTGTGTGTGTGTGTGTGTGTGTGTGTGTGTGTGTGTGTGTGTTTTACTATTCCTTTTTATGTTTTTCTCTTCTCTTTCCTTTTCCTCCTTACGACCTCTCCTATCTCTTCTTCCTCTCCCTTCTGCCTCCTCTCCCCTCTCGCCTTTCCTTCCCCTCTCCCTCTCCTCCTCCCATCCCCATCCCTCTCTTGTCCATGCTCTCTCCCCTCTTCTTCCCCTCCCTTCACATTTTCCTCCTTACCTTACTTTCTTCTCTCCCCTCTCTCTTTTCCCTCCGCTTTCTTCCTCCCTTCCTCTCTCACTTCTAACCCTACATTCTTTCTCTTACTTTTCCTTTCCTCCTTTCTTCTCTTCCCCTTACCTCTCTCTCTCTCTCTCTCGTTCTTACCTCTTCTACCCTCACTTCCTCTTTCACCTTTATTTTCACCTCTTTTCCTCCCCTCACCCCCACCGTCTCTCTTTGTACCCTGCTCTCTTCCTTCGCTGCTCTCTTTTCTTCCTCTCTTTCAGCCCAATTTATTCTTCCTCCAAGTCTCTTACATTATCCTCTTCTTTTTTTCTCCTTCCTTTACTCCTTTCTCCCTTTTTTTTATCTCCCTCTCTCTCTCTCTCTCTCTCTCTCTCTCCAATGCCATGGTTTTCGCTGTTATCTCCACCCCGTCTCTACTTCCCTCCTTCCTTTTCTCTCTCTTCCCCCCACGTGCAAGCGTGCGTACATACGTGTGTGTGTGTGTGTGTGTGTGTGTGTGTGTGTGTGTGTGTGTGTGTGTGCGCGCGTGCGTGCGTGCGTGCGTGCGTGCGTGCTTGCGTGTTTCTTCGGCGTGTGCGTATGTATAAGTGTATCTGAACTTGGGTCTGCATATTTTACCATTCTCGCGTAACTAAGTATATAACATAATTCTGTACTCCAAGTTGTAAGTCTTTTATCACTCCTTTCAACAGTCTCTCTTCTACTCTCTTTTTCTCTTCGTCTATCTTCTCACCTCTTTTATCTTCTCTTTTCTCTCCATACCATTCTTTCTTTGTTCTTCCATTCTACTGCTTTATTACTCTCTCCTAACCTCCCCTCTTCTCATTTTCGTTGCCGTTTTCTTTTTTGGGGGTCCTTACTTATTCCCCATCACGTGTGCTTGATGCTGTTTTTGTTTACTTAGTCTGTGCCCTTGTTTCTTTGTTTGTCAAGATCGGAAGGGAGGGGGGGAGGGAGGGAGGGTGGGAGGGAGGAGAGAGAATGAGGCAGGGACAGACAGATGGATGGATGGAGGGAGGGTGGGGAGGGAGGAAGGGAGTAAAGATACGGTGGGAGGAGGGAAAGCGTGAGACGGAGGGAGGGAAGGAGGGAGTGGACAGATGAAGAATAGTGGAATGGATGGAAGGTTGTAGGGAGAGGAAGGGGGATGGAAGGACATGGGAAGGGGGACACGAAGAAAGGGGAGGGATAGGAAAAAGAACAGAAGGGAAGGTAATGGGACAGAAGGGTGGCAGGGATGGAGGGGGGAGGAAGGGAGGTAGGGAAGGAGGGGAGAGAGAGGGACAGGAAGAGATCATGAGATGGAATGAAGGATTACTCTGAAATAAAAAAAATAAATAAAAGTTTTGATTAGGGGACGAAAATGGTGAAGGAAAGAAACAAGGAGTGTAGCTGAGGGGGAAGGATGGAAAGGGAGAAGAAAGGAAGAAGTGTAGACGACGGGGAAGGAAGGTAGGAAACAAAGGAAGGAAGGAAGGAGGAAGCAAGGAGCGTAAGCAGGCAACAAATGAAATCAAAGAAGGAAGTTAGGAATGAAGGAGTAAAAGTATAGAGGAATGGTATAAAAACAAAACAATTCACCAGAGAACCCAAGAAGAAATAACCGAAGGAAGGAAGGAAGGAAGGAAGGAAGGAAGGAAAGGAAGAAATGAAAGAAGTAGCGATCCAGAAAAGAAAAATGGAACAGGGAAGGAAGGGGTTCGCAGATGATGAGAAAGGACTGAAGGAAAAAAAGAAAGGAAGAACGGAAGGAAGGAAGGGAGGAATAATGCTCATGAAAGTAATGAAGAAGCAGTGAAAAGGGGAAAAAGAAGCGACCAGTAAAACATATGAAGGACAATACTGAAGGAAGAGAGAAAGATGGAAATAGTAGGAGTCAAGCACAGTAGGTAAACAAAAAACGGCGAGAAGAATGAAGGAGGTAGTGAAGGAAGGAGTAAAGATGGAGAAAATGAAGGCGGTAAAGAAGGAAGGAATAAAGGAAAGACGGGGTAGGCTGGACGGAAGGAAAGAATGATGGACGGAAGAAAAGAAAAGAAGGAGGAAAGGAAGGAAGGAAGAAAAGAAAGGATGGAGGAATGTAAAGAAGGAGGGAAAGGAAGGAAGAAAAGAATGGAAAACGGAATGAAAGGCATTAAGAGATCGCAGAAGAAGGAAAAAAAGCAAAATAAAGACGAGGGTAGTGAAGACGGGAAGGAAAACAAAGAAGACGGAAGGAGACTGTGAAGGAAGAAGGAAGAAAGGAAGGAACGAAGGAAAACAGGGAAGGACGGAAGAAAACAAGGAAGGCGGAAGGAGATTGTGAAGGAAGAAAAATGGAAGGAACGACGGAAGAAAGAAGTCAATGAATGAAACAGAAGCGTAAACAGATACTAACGGAAGGAATAAAGGAGAGTAAATAAGGACTAATGAAGGAGGTAATGGAGGAAGGAAGAAGCGTAAACAAGGAAGGAATGAAGAAACCAGTGAAGGAAGGAAGTGAAGAAGGAGCAAATGGCAGAGAGATACGTAGGTCACAAAGAAGGAAGGAAGGAGAAGAAGCCAGTGAAGGAAGGGACGGGTGACAGAAGAAATTAAGGAGGGGCGGAAGAACAGAGAAGGATGAAGGATGGGTGGGAGGGAGGAAGGGAGGGAGGAAGAGACAAATATGAATGAAGAAAAAAAAAAAGGCAAAATAAACATGAAAGAAATGCAATAACGAAGAGTAAATAAATAAACGATGAAGTAATGAAGGAAGTAATGATGGAAACGAAGGAAGGAAGGAAGGAAGGATGGATGGATGGAGTACTGCAGGAAAGGGTAAGCTGGAAAGAATGAAGGAAATTCGGAAAGAATGAAGCAGGCAGCGAAGGAAGGAGGGAATAACGGAGTACTGCGGGGAGGGTACGAAGGAAAGAATGGAGTAGATTCGGAAGGAATGAAGGAGAGTGAAGGAAGGAAGCCAAAAATGAAAGTAAGGCTGGACAGGGTAAGCAAGAAGGAAGGAAGCAAGTACGGAAGGAATGACAAAGGTTGTGAGGGAATGAAGGAGAGCAAGCGGGAAAGGAAAAGTAGGAAGGACGTGAAGGAGGGAAGGAATGAAGGAGTAAGTCAGGAGAGGACAAGTAGGAAGGAAGGATGTAAACACGGAAGGATTGATAGAAGCTGAAACGGAATGAAGGGAAGGAAGCGACTGAGGGTAAAGGAAGGAAGTGAAGGAGGGAAGGAATAAAAGTATGGTAAGACAGGGTAAGAAGGAAGCACACAAGCAAACACGGAAGGAGGTGAAGGAGGGAATGGACAAGTCAAGAGAGGGTAAGGAGGAAGGAAGAATGTAAATACGGATGGAAGTGAAGGAGGGAAGGAATGAAGGAGTAAGCCAGCAAAGGGTAAGTAGGAAGGAAGGAAGTAAATACGGAAGGAAGTGAAGGAGGGAAGGAATGAAGGAGTAAGCCAGGAGAGGGTAAGTAGGTCGTGAGGGTACGTGAGGTCCACCCCAGGTACGACTTGAAGCTGACCTAACCCTTCCACCCCACACCAACCCCGCCTCGCTACTAGGCTGCCTCTCTACTGCCTGTCGACTGTCGCTATCTACCCATCCCTGTTTACCCCCCCTGTCTGACTCTCCACGCCTTTCTATCTCTTTTTTCTCTCCAGATCTAATACGGCCTAAAGCTGGTCTAACCCTACTGTCTCTATTTATCCATCCCTGCTTACCCTTCCTTTCTGTCTCTCCACTCCTTTTTTTTTTCTTTTCCGCTCTAGATCCCGTACTACTTTAAGCTGACCTAACCCAACTGTCTATCTACTGTGTCTACCTATCCATCCTCGTTTTCCCTTTCTTTCTGACTATCTATTCCTGTCTATCTTTCATTTCCCTCCTAACAATGTACTACTTGAAAGCGACTTTACTTCTGCATCCCTGTCTATGTGCTGTTTTCACACTCTTAGGGGACGTCGGCCTTTATACAGTTGGCTATCTATCTACTGTCTATCTTTTCTCTCTAACTAGTCACCCCTGTCTACCCTTCTTTTCTGTCTCACCACGCCTATCTATTTTTTGTCTTCTGTCCTACCCTGAATTAAAACTGATGTAAAGTTTCTATCTCACCCCCTGCCGTCAGTGTGCTATTCCTACACCATCTCTCAGTGGTTCCTCTGCTGTCCATCCACCCCTCTCTATTACCTCCCTCTGTCCAGCTTCACTTACTGTTCTATGCACCCCTGCTCTCCCTTCTCCGTACTATCCTCCCTTAGTCACCTTTCGTTTCTGTCTATCCATCTCTGTCTTCCTCTCCTATTCTATCCACCTCTGTCTTCCTCTTGTGTTCTATCCACTTCTGTCTTCCTCTCCTCATTGTTCTATCCATCTCTGTCTTCCTCTCCTGTTCTATCCACCTCTGTCTTCCTCTCCTGTTCTATCCACCTCTGTCTTCCTCTCCTGACTGTTCTAGCCACCTCTGTCTTCCTCTTGTGTTCTATCCACTTCTGTCTTCCTCTCCTCATTGTTCTATCCACCTCTGTCTTCCTCTCCTGTTCTATCCACTTCTGTCTTCTTCTCTTGACTGTTCTATCCACCTCTGTCTTCCTCTTGTGTTCTATCCACTTCTGTCTTCCTCTCCTCACTGTTCTGTCCACCTCTGTCTTCCTCTCCTGTTCTATCCTCCTGTCTCTCTCCTCACCATTCTATTCACCTCTGTCTTCCTCTCCTTACTGTTCTATCTCCCTCTGTCTTCCTCTCCTCACTGTCCTGTCCACCTCTGTCTTCCTCTCCTCACTGTCCTGTCCACCTCTGTCTTCCTCTCCTCACTGTTCTATCTCCCTCTGTCTATCCTTTCTTCCCGTCCATGCAGGTACGACTTGAAGCTGCCCTAACCCTTCCACCCCTGCCCGCGTACTATGCACATTCTCTCTACAGGGTGGTGGCCTCTCAACTCTCTGGCTATCCCTGTCCACTCGTCTTTTTCGTCACACCTCTATCTAGCCTTCCCTTCTCTCCTAGTCTGTGTGTGTGTGTGTGTGTGTGTGTGTGTGTGTGTGTGTGTGTGTGTGTGTGTGTGTGTGTGTGTGTGTGTGTGTGTGTGTGTGTGTGTGTGTGTGTGTGTGTGTGTGTGTGGTACGCAGGAGAGTACGTTGGGGACTGGAGAAAATTAATATACAATTCAGTACACAAAATTCGCAGGATACATTTCAAGAGAAGACCCTCAGAACAGAGAAAGTAGCTTCCACAAAATATATACACCCTTCACATTTAAGTATAACACTGGTCGTCAAAATTAAAAATCTCCATTAACTTAAACACGCTGCTGTAGCAATATTTTAGTAGTTTCTTTCATCATAAATAATTACCACTTAATCTTACAACAGCGGTGTAGTACTAGTCTATACGAAATTATATAATGTTTATGATTGTTTGCCTGATAAACTAAAAATACACTATCAGACTTAACACCATCGTATACTAAATTGCAAATCACCCATATTTGGTCAATACACTACGTACAACTTCACACATTTTCCCCTACCCAATGTACTGTGACTCTGTACTGCATTAGTGCTAAGGTAAACCCATTTCATATTCAGTGTGTCAGCAGTGGAGGTGAGTACGGGTCGATGGGCTGGTATCTCACGCGCGTCTGCGGTGAGAAAGAGTCTAAGAACCCCGGCTCTAAAGGGACGGTGGGTTCAATGCTGTAAAAGGGAGATGGGTGCTATACTGCCTACTGTCTGTCTGCTTCTTTTTCTGTCCATCTACCTCTGTCCTTATCTACTCTCTATCCTACCCTCATGATGTTTACCCTACCCTTCCATCCCTTCCTACTTTGCCCTACTATCCATCGACTCTCCTTGTGGACGGTGGCTCTCCTCTGTCTATTGTCTGCCTCTGTCCATGTATCCTTTCTATCCATCTCAGGTACGACTTGAAGCTGTCCTAACCCTGCCCCTGGGCCTGCGTACTATCCACCCACTCTCCAGGGAACGGTGGGCTATCGTCTGGCTACTGTCTATCCATATCTGTCCATCCTTCTTTTCTGTCAATCTTGCCTTTCCTATACTATCATTCTACACTCAATGGGAACTTGGGGCTCACTTCTGTTTACCGTTTCTGTCTACCCCTTCCTTCTGTCTATCTCCCATCTACCGAAGTCTATATTTAATTTCTACTGTATCTATCGACCTCTGTCTATCCACTTCACATTTTTTTTTCTGTCTCTCCGTCCCTGTCCATCGTTAGCTTTTGTCTATTTATAAACGTCCATCCACTCTATCTACCTCCATTCGTCTTTCTATTCTGCTCTATCCACCTGTCACCTTTCCTTCCTGTCCTACCCGTGACTCGAGACTGACCTATCCCTTCCATCCATCCATCCACTCTCTAATGGCTGAAGCACTCCCTCCTGTCTATTATCTATCCACCTCTGTCCAGCCCCTATCTAGCCATTCCTATCGCCCCTTACTTTTCACTGAATTATCCACACTCTGGCTTCGGCTTTCCTGTCATTCTCTGACTAAATATATCTGTGCTGTTTACTTATCCCCTAATTCTACTGACTATCAAAAATTCTTCGACTATCTTACTTCTACGATGGAACACATTCTGTCCATTTCTCCTTTCTCTGAAATCTCCATTCTTGGAGATTTCAATGTTCACCACCACCTTTGGCTCTCCTCTCCTTTCACGGATCCACCTGGTGAACAAGCCTACATCTTTTCTATCCTTAATGACCTAGAGCAACTTGTACAGCACCCTACCCGTATCCCTGACCGCCTTGGAGAGAGCTCCAACATACTTGACCTCTTCCTCACAACTAATCCTTCTGCTTACTCTGTTAATCTTTTTTCTCCGTTGGGCTCCTCCGATCACAACCTTATTACCTTAACCTGTCCTATCACTCCAGTACGGCCTGTGGACCCTCCAGGGAAACGTCGTCTGTGGCATTTTGGAGCCGCGAACTGGGAGGCCCTCAGGCAGTACTTCTTTGATTTTCCCTGGAATGATTATTGCTTCCATGGCCGTGAGCCATCTGAGTGTGCCTTGCGCATTACGGAGGTTATTCTCTCGGGCATGGAAGCATACATTCCTTTCTCATATCCTTTGACTAACGCAAGAAAGCCTTGGTTTAATCACGCTTGTTCTAATGCTGTCCGCAACAAGGAGAAGGCCTACAAAAGGTACCGGAGCCAACCCACCCCTGAACCACATCATCTTTACGTTTCTGCCCGGAATCGTGCTAAGTCTGTTCTTCGCTCTACTAAAAATAATTTCATCCATACTACATGCTCTCAACTCTCCAACTCGAATTCTTCCCGCTCCTTCTGGCACCTTGCCAAAAATCTTTCTAACAACTTTACCTCATCATCCTTCCCTCCTCTTTTCTACTCTGATGGTTCTGTAGCTATTTCTTCTACTGATAAAGCACATCTCTTCGCACAGACTTTCTCCTCCAATTCCACCTTAGACGATTCCGGTGCTGTTCCTCCATCACTTCTCCCCTCTGACTTCCTCATGGCTGACATTAAAATTTCTTCAGTTGATGTATTTTCTGCCATCACTGGCCTCAGCACTAACAAGGCATATGGGCCTGATGGGGTCCCTCCTGTTGTTCTCAAGAACTGTGCTTCTGTGCTTACACCCTGCCTAGGCAAACTCTTTCGCCTTTGTCTGTCAACTTGTACCTTTCCTTCTTGCTGGAAGTTTGCTCTCATTCAGCCAGTCCCAAAGAAGGGTGACCACTCCCAACCCTCCAACTATCGTCCAATTGCTTTAACGTCCTGTATTTCAAAAGTTTTCGAGTCAATTCTTAATAGAAAAATTTTAAGACATCTTTCCTATCACAACCTTCTTTCCGATCGTCAGTATGGGTTCCGTCAGGGACGCTCCACTGGCGATCTTCTCACCTACCTTTCAGACTCCTGGTCATCCTCCTTTCGGGACTTTGGCGAAAGCTTTGCCATTGCACTTGACATCACAAAGGCTTTCGATCGAGTCTGGCATAAATCTTTAATTTCCAAACTGCCCTCCTACGGTTTCTATCCTTCTATCTGTGCCTTCATCGCTAGCTTCCTTTCTGGTCGTTCTATAGCCGCTGTTGTAGACGGCCATCGTTCTTCTCCTAGATCTATCAACAGTGGTGTTCCTCAGGGCTCTGTCCTATCACCAACTCTCTTCCTTTTATTCATCAATGATCTTCTAAGCTGTACATCTAACCCTATCCACTCATACGCTGATGACTCCACCCTTCACCTTTCCATTCGGTTCCCGCAACGCCCATCTCAACAGTTACTTTGAGAAACAAGGGATGAGGCTATGGCACACCTAATGTCTGACTTGGCTCGTATCACTGACTGGGGTAAAAATAATATGGTTGTCTTTAATGCATCTAAGACTCAGTTCTTACACCTATCAACCTGACAAAATCTTCCACAGGTATACCCATTAATGTTTAATAATATTCAGCTTAATCCTGCATCATCCTTGAACATGCTTGGGGTTTCATTTACTCGGGACTTATCTTGGAAAGACCATATTACATCTCTTGTAAAATCTGCTTCCAAGAGATTGGGTGTGCTAAGCCGACTCCGCTCTTTCTTTACCCCTGCACAATTGTTGACTCTATACAGAGGTTTTATCCGCCCCTGTGTGGAGTACAACTCTCATGTGTGGGGAGGCTCCCCATATGCAGCTCTTCTCAATAGGGTGGAGTCAAAGGCTTTTCGTCTCATTAACTCTCCTCCTCTTACTGACTCCCTTCAACCTCTGTCTCTTCGCCGCACTGTTGCATCTTTATCTCTTTTCTATCGCTACTTTAATGGTCACTGCTCCGCTGAACTGTCTGCTTGCATTCCTCCACCTCTACGACGGGCACGTAGCACCCGTCTGGCAGCAAACTCTCATCCCTTTTCTGTCCAACTCTCTAATGCAAGAGTTAACCGTTACTCCCAGTCTTTCATTTATGCAACAGGTCAGCTCTGGAACTGTCTCCCTCTGTCTGTATTTCCTGCTGCCTATGATCTCCAGTCTTTCAAACGCAGTGTGTCCAGGCATCTCAAAATGATCGGATCTTGAATTTGGCTCTCTCTTGTATTTTGTTTTTCTCTTGGAGGGAACTGTTACTGCGGGCCATGGCCTTTGGTTCCTTCTTCCTCGCATAAAAAAAAAAAAAAAAAAAAACTCTTATCTCTCCTCTATTCCTCTAACCTGTACACCATGGACCCTCTATTCTCTACAGTCTATCCATATTTCCTCTCTCTATACCTATCTCTGTCTATCCTTTCTAGCCACTCTCTAAGGCTGATGTGGTCTTTCTGCTGTCTACTGTCACTATCTGTCATTGCTTTCTATCCGTCTCTATCCACACTTCCTCTCTGTCTGTCTAAACTGTCCCTTTCTCCTATTTCTATCGATCATTCCTTTCTATCTACCCCGTCCATCCTGCCTTTTCTCTATCTACTTGTTTTTCATTCCTTTCCATCTATTCACCCTTTCTATCTATCTACCCTGCCAATCCTTACCTTTACCCTATCTACCGTCCATCGTCCCTTTCTATCCATCTACCCTGTCCATCATTACTTTATACCCATTTACATTTATCTATCCTTCCCTTTTATCTATTTACCTCTATCCATCGTTCTATCCTAGCCACAACTTGACAACCCTTCTATCCCTGCCTGCTGCCTACTATCCCTCAACTCTCTAGGGACGGTGGGCTCTACTGTCTAGCCACCCGTCCATCCATCCATCCACTCACATCGGGACAGACGGCCTCTCCAGTGCCCCTATCCATCCACCTCTGCCTTGCTATCTATCACCTACTAAAACACTGACATCCAACCTGCTTTCTTTTACAGCACAGTTTCCACACCAAATGCTGACATCGTAAAGAATTAATAAATATAATGTACAGAGTATGTATGTATGTATGTACGTATCTTATACATACTGCTGACGTGTGCAGGCTGGCCGCTAGAATACATACATACATATTGTACATACATACTGTACGTACACCCCATATATTAATTCCGATTAAGGATTTTTCATTAGTTACTGAAGTGTGTGTGTGTGTGTGTGTGTGTGTGTGTGTGTGTGTGTGTGTGTGTGTGTGTGTGTGTGTGTGTGTGTTAAATAAAATAAGAATACATTACACCCTCAAAACATAAAAAAAAAATAAAAAACTGCAGGACACTTTCACCTCCAAGTAAAGGACTAAATCAGGCTTTGTTTTTTTTCCAGCATAAAACTACCATAACATCCAAAGGGCATATATGATCCTTGAAATAAAGAGAAGATCAAATGTTTTCCCTCTTCCTGGTAATAAAAATCCCAGGTGAGTTTTGTGTGTGACTCCGACTGCCTTGGTTAAAAAAAAAAAAAAAAAAAAAAAAAAAAAAAAAAAAAACTCATGCTGTCTCTATCTGTCCTTGGTTTCTGTCTGTCACTGTCCACACTTCCTTTCTGGCTGTCTAAACTGTCCATCTTTCTTGTCTCCATCGATCGTTCCTTTCTATCTACCCTGTTCATCCTACCTTTCTATCTACCCTGTTCATCCTACCTTTCTATCTACCCTGTTCATCCTACCTTTCTATCTACCCTGTTCATCCTATCTATCTAACTACTCTGTTTATCTTATCTTTCTATCTACCCTGTTCATCCTACATTTCTATCTACCCTGTTCATCTACCTTTCTATCTACCCTGTTCATCCTACATTTCTATCTACCCTGTTCATCCTACCTTTCTATCTACCCTGTTCATCCCACCTTTCTATCTACCCTGTTCATCCTACCTTTCTATCTACCCTGTTCATTGTACCTTTCTTTCTACCCTTTTCATCCTACCTTTCTTTCTACCCTTTTCATCCTACCTTTCCATGTACCCTGTTCATCCTACCTTTTCATGTACCCTGTTCATCCTACCTTTCCATCTACCCTGTTCATCCTACCTTTCCATCTACCCTGTTCATCCTACCTTTCCATCTACCCTGTTCATCCTACTTTCCATCTACCCTGTTCATCCTACCTTTCCATCTACCCTGTTCATCCTACTTTCCATCTACCCTCTTCAACCTACCGTTCTACCTATCCCAACATCAAGTTCTACATCGAGAGACTTTAGGCAACTTCATGGTAACTTAAACTCATAGAGAAACAGCCTCAGATAAACCAGGCGGCTGCAGACTCACACATGCCGGGACACTCTCATTTAATCTCTGGCCTAAATACATATCCAAATGCCATACTATCTCCTTCCTTCTGATCGTAAAGCCCCTCCTCAGCTGAATAAAATCGTCTGTCAGTCGCAGGAACCAAAATATTTAATACTTTATTTATTCATTTCCTTGCAAATAAAAAATAAATAATGTGAGACGTAAAAATGGGTGAGCAGGAGGTAGTGTTAGCAGAAATGGGGAAGGTTTTTATATTTTCCAGAGAGAGAGAGAGAGAGAGAGAGAGAGACGGTAAGCATGCAATGACAAGATCCAAGGACGAGTGAATGACGGAGTGACGAAAGGATGGAAAGGAAGGGGCAGGATGGAACACACAGCTTGAAGTATAAGAAAAGGAAGGATGGAACGAAGGAAAGGAGGAGGAAAACAACAATAAAAACAAGAAGACAGAATGAGGAAGGAAAGGAAAGAAAAGGAATGGAATGGAATGGATGGATGGAATGAAAGGAGAGGATAAAACAATGAAAACAAGAAGACAGTACGCAGAGTGAAAATGGGTGAGAGAAGGAAGAAAAGGAAGGAGGATGGAATGATGATGATGATGAAAAGAAGACAGCTTGAGGGACGGAATGATGGAAGGAAGGAAGGAAGCAAGGAATAAAGGAAGGACGGGTGACAGGATGAAGGAAGATGGAGAAATGGAGACAAGAAAACAGCCTGAAGGATGGAAAGCATGAGTGAAGGAAAGGGAAAAGGATGGAGGAGCAGGATAATACGCTGACAAAGACGACAGCATGGATGGAAAAATGGAGTGAATGAAGGAAGAATGAAGAAAATGTGAAGACATGTGTAAAATACTGATGAAGCGAAGGATGGGTAATGAAGAATTATGAAGGAAGAAAAAGTGAAGGACAATGGAAAGCATAAAGCAAACATTTGACAAAAAGGGAAACGAAAAAGAAGGAAGGAAGGAAGGATCGGGAAGACAAACGAAGACTGTAAAGAAGAAAGACAGCAAATATTTCACTTCAATGATAAAAAAAAAAAAAAAAAGATGGAGAAAAAAGGTGGAAACGAGAATTGGAGAGAGAGAGAGAGAGAGAGTGAGAGAGAGGCATCGAATGAAAGCAGGAAGGAAATAATGAAGGAGGCAGGAGAAGAAAAGTTTTGTGCATAAGGTCCGTGCAAGTAACACCAAGGCAGAGTGCAACACGTGAAGGTATGGTGGTGCAGGTAAAGTGACACCAGCACTTGACACCACCACTTGACACCATCACCTGACTTCTGACACCACCACCTGACTTTCGACACCACCACCCGACTTCTAACACCACCACCTGACACCCACACCTAATACCTGATACAACCATCGGCCTCTTGAAACCACCACCTGATACTAACACTTGACTACTGACTAACACTTGACATCTGAGCCACCACCTGACACCTGATACTACTACCTGACTCCTGACACCACCACCACCTCCCTGCCACATAAGTGCTGGCTCATTTACGCGTGCTGTCGATGGCTGAATATGAGCATTTCAGTAACAAGAACAGCGTAGGCAACCCCAGAATCTTTTACTATCTCTCTCTACATACACCAGTTCAATGCCTTCCTTTTAGAGTTATCATACACTCTACCATGATATTCCTTACAGGCATCTACATTCTCAAATCCATTAATAATAATTCTTCTGCCTCTCCTGCAACCACGAAATGGACTGAGTAGAGACAGGTTACAGCAACGTCCTCTCCCGTGTGTAACCAAAACAGTGCTGTAGCCAGGGAAACAGAATGGATTATTATGTGTGGTAGCATCCTACCCTTTGCGACTTGTTTCCTGCTGAATAATGAGCAGTAGGTATATCACCGCTGCCAAGTGCTGTTCCTGTACAATCTTCACTGGCCACACAACCCGCTAGCAGCACATCCACACACGGCCTGGAAAACACCTGTGCTAGTCTGGTATTAGGGACCGACGTGGAAGTTGTGTCGGCAGAATACACTGGAAGTAACAGCACCTGCCACACCCACACCACACCTCAGCCAGGGTGTTGGGTGCGAGGCAGTGGTGGGTGTACACACTGAGGGCGGGGCCAGGGTACGCCAGTGTCTGACCTCATTTATATCCTTCTACAGTCTGTTCCACACACTATTCATCACCACAGCACGAGGGGATACTCCTGTGAATATACTTGTATTCTCACAGAAATTTTGTTCACGTCAGAAAATATCAAAACGCTGACGTAAAGGGCAAATGCATTCTCATGTTCTTTTCTTATTAAACACACGACAAAAGATTCCCGATGCCTTAGTTACACATACTGTACTGTTTGACATGTTAACATATGACTAGCATCATATCATACACCGCGTCAAAGAAAACTGATTATGTAAAGGAACATTTAATTCGCCGTTATGTAAAGAAAACAAAAGAATGACTGGCAGCAATACAATAAATATGGTAACGCAAGACAGTAAGGGAGAAATATTGAACAAGGCAGCGATAGTGCATTTATGACACGAATCAGTACATTTGTGAAATCCTGAATGACGAAATGTCCTAATTTGAAAGGTATCCGCCTAAAAATAAAGAAGGAAAAAAATAAACACTGCAGAACCCGCCAAAAACGGACAACTATTGTTATTTTTTCAACGTTTAATGTCGTGCAATTAATTTTTCTGTCATTTCACCGGTGATTTTCTTATATTCTGAATCCTGGTCGTCATGGCTGGAAGCTGACATTCATGAAGGGAAAAAATGACTAAGACAAGGAAAAAATGACTAAGACAAGGAAAAAATGACTAAGACAAGGTAAAAATGACTAAGACAAGGTAAAAATGACTAAGACAAGGTAAAAATGACTAAGACAAGGTAAAAATGACTAAGACAAGGTAAAAATGACTAAGACAAGGAAGAAATGACTAGGACAAGGAAAAAATGACAAAGCCAAGGAAAATGATTAAGACAAGGGAAAAATGAGAATGGAAAAATGACTAAGACAAGGAAAAAAATGACTAAGACAAGGGGAAAAAATGACTGACAATGAAAAATCACTGAGACATGGAAAAAATGAGTTAGACAAGGAAAAAATGAGTTAGACAAGGAAAAAAATGGGGAAGACAAGGAAAAAAAATTACTAAGACAAGGGGGGAGAAATTCATATAGGAAAAGTCAAATTCCCACAATAAATGTCATGTATCGAAACAATCCTTAATGGAGAGTCAAGCCCTTAAAAACAAAAATTAAATATTTCCTTTTTTTTTTCATTTCAACGACCTAAAACTGCCATCTCTATCTTGAATGCGAGTAATGGACTAATACTAGAATATGATGCTGGTCACGAAGAAGTGTTTTGTTAAGGAAGTAGAGCCGTAGTACTGACTTTTTCTGCGACTGAAATACGTGAAAAAAGTTTGAAAGGAAAAGTGTGGACCAAGTTAAGGTGAAATGAGTACACCTGCATTCCCCACAAATGCGCAACACAGCAAGCCTCAAAATTCCACGGTAGCCACACGCCTTGGTTCACTAACAAAATAACTCGCCTGCATTTTCTTTACGATAAATTTGTTACTCTGTTCTTGCTGCCTCAGAAGATTTCATTCGGTAGAACTGAAGCTAATCTTGTAGAGTCACGCCTGCTTTTGTAGAAATTTGCTTTGGATTCGGAGACGATGTCCGTAGATTCACTGCTACCAAATGTCATAAAAAACTTTGTATTTACTTTGTGGTTACTTGTAGTTGAGTTATATACAGTATATATTAGACTTGTGGACGAGCGGTTATTATACTGGAGTAGCTTTGTAAGTGGATAATCTTCTTTCCCATTTGTCATGTAGTGACAGGAGAGGTAAAGAATAGTATGGGACTATTTTTATTTGTCTTGGAAATATTAACAAGTCTCTCACACAGAGCGGAGTATAAGGTAGAGTCCCGCTAGCTATCTCTCTGTCTCGCTCTCTCTGTCTCTCTCTCAAGTTGCTAAGCCCTTTCTCCTTCTGACCTGCCTGTTGTATGACCTGTCTCCTTCTGAGCTCTCTTTCCTAAATTCTGGTGAAACAGGAGACGTATCAAGTGTGTTCCTTGTGGATGGAAAGTTTAAGAAGCCTGTGTGTGAGTATGTGTGTGTATGGTCACTAGGGCTTTGTTCACGGGTGGATTGCTGACAACTAACTGCATCATCTCCTTACTGGCCACTGTCGTCAGCTTTCCTCAGTGTAATTTGCAAGCTCATTTCCTATTCCCAGGCTCGCATAGAGCTGTCTATCTATCTATTTATCTATCTATCTATTATGATTTGTAATTATAATATGGAGTTCTGATATTGAAGACATCCATCATTGTAAGGCGATCAGATATTACTGCTTAATTTTTCACTACAATATGCTTCCTCTAAACTTAATTACATCATCTAGCACAAGGGAAGAAAATAATAAACAAAGACGCCATCGTACCGAGTTACAATGACAAGTCGTATCCAAAAAGGTCTTACGATTTTCATAGAGGACGTACCATGAAAAGGGGAGGGGTAAAGAGGCTTAGATACGTCCACAAACCAGTCACACTAATGGAAGAGGCGATATAAATAATTCCAACAGGCTTTCCTTATGCAAACCCATACTTGTGTTGAAAAAAAGTGAATGAAGGACTACATGATGGGTGAATGGATGCAGGGTTTAGCTGACTAGGTACTCCTTTGGTAAATTCTCAAGATTTTGCGTTTTATTTCTTCTGTCTTAGGCTCCTGCTCACTACATTTATAACTATAGGACTATGATGATGATGATGATGATGATGATGATGATGATGATTCTGAACTTCATGTGCGGAATCACCAAGGCTTTTCTTTCGTCCATTGTGTGTGTGTGTGTGTGTGTGTGTGTGTGTGTGTGTGTGTGTGTGTGTGTGTGTGTGTGTGTGTGAGAGAGAGAGAGAGAGAGAGAGAGAGAGAGAGAAGCCGCTGCCAGGACACACAAAGATCCCTTACTCACTGCCATACGTTTTGTTTTTCTTTTACAACTTTCTTAGCCCAGTTTTTCTTTTTCTTTTTTTTCAACATCTTAGAGGGAACAAAGAGACACAAATAATCCTCTCTCTCTCTCTCTCTCTCTCTCTCTCTCTCTCTCTCTCTCTCTCTCTCTCTCTCTCTCTCTGTGGGGGGGGGTAGGATAACTGAGATTGAACGCACACACAGAGACAAAGAAACAAAGAATTCCTACTTACTTCCATACCTACTTTATTTTTCACTTTTTCTTTTTTTTGTCTGTTTATATATCTGGGGGGAAAAATAAAGAAAAAACTCCATACTCAGTGAC
This sequence comes from Coenobita brevimanus, assembly GCF_032717465.1. NCBI lineage: Eukaryota > Metazoa > Arthropoda > Malacostraca > Decapoda > Coenobitidae > Coenobita > Coenobita brevimanus. The sequence continues at coordinate 30,175,954 of NC_137015.1, forward strand.
CTACATACTACTTTTAATACGCTTTGTCCGTGAGTTTTTTGAGAGAGAGAGAGAGAGAGAGAGAGAGAGAGAATCCCCTGCTGGCTATCTTTTCTCTTTGGTGCCTGAGACTGCTGCATGAGGGAAGATTTGAGTGATGGATGCTGGCAGGAGGATGGAAGGATGGCAGCCGGTGTGAAGGAAGAAAGGAAAGAAGGAAGGAAAGACATGATAAGAATTAGACAGGGAGGGGGGAAAGCAGAGAGGAAGGAAGGACATGGTTGGAACATAGAGTTATATCAAGGGAATGGAAGGAAGGAAGGAAGGAAGGAGGGAAGGAAGGAGGGAGGGAAGGAAGGAAGGAAGACTGAAAGAAAGTAGGGATGCTAGAGGGAGATGAACGATTCACAAACGATGTACAGTAAGAAGGAAAAAAGATACATACTGTGTATGGAAGGACACTGCAAGGGATAGAAGGAAGGGGTAAACAAAAAGGAAGGAAAGAAGGAAGGCACGTAGAAAAAAAAAGAAAAAAGAACCTGCTTAAAATAGAAAACGTACTGCGATAAATCAAGGAGTAACTTATATAACCTGAAGGAGTGTTTGGTCGTCTTCAAGTCGTACCAACGTTATCCCAGACGTACTCTTAGTTCCCTCACGACCCACTGACACACTAACCCCTTCATTCCAGTCTGGATTCCTTCACTAGCCCTTCACACCCTCCTTCAATCCTGTCTGGGTTCCTTCTCTGCTCCTTCAAGCTTCCTTCACTTCTGTCTGGTTTCCTGCCCTGCTCCAAGCTATCTTCCATCGATCTATCCTAAGTTTTCTCACCATCGCTTTCTTTATTCTATCCTAACTTCCCTCAGTCCTTCCTTTCTTCTGCCCTCTTCCTCCAGTCCTACCATTTCGAAAGTCTTCCTGTATGGAAGTGAAACATGGGTTGTAAAAGAGGGGGATATGGCGACAACAGAACGAAACGATGTGAGAATGAACCGAGGTATATGTGGAGCAAAACTGGATGACGGCTGGGAGTGAAAAGCCTCAGACAGGAAGTAAAAAGGAGGAGCCCCAGATGGTTTGGACATGCTGAGAGGATGGACCAGCGAAGTTAGGTGAGGAGATGTTGAAGAATTTAGGTACCGGGCCGTCGAGGGAGAGGCAGACCGAGGAAGACATGGCTCGAGGATGCGTGTGCTGACCTAAGATCCAGGGGTATTACAGGAGTTTCGGCGCAGAATAGCAAGGTGGGGTCAGGTGAACCCGTCTGACCCTTGCCACTCGGACACCAAACGTAACACCGAAAATTGCAACTCTCATCTAATCCTTTGTTGCCCGATCAGGTGGGTAGGGGTCCTGGGCTAGGCAACTTAGTCCAGATATTTAACGTGAGAATGAACAGGTGCTCTTACTAAGCGGTATTACGCGGGAGATAAGCCTCAACCCCACGGATGTAATCCTTTATGAACCATTATCGGAATTAGCACCTTAACCCAGTAGACCACCAGGCGTTCAACTGGTTATATGGCTACCACCCAACGTAGTAAATGACTTCCCGAAATACATTTGCCTCTCGGTGAAAAGCCACATCAAGCAGGTGGATGGTGGACGCCCCTACCTACCACAAATAGAATTCTTAACTATACTCAGTTTTTTTCATCAAGGCAAAGATGCACTTGCCAGATTGGAGATTATTGGCTGAATGCAACATTACTTCATAATTTAGCATTATTAATTGACAACAAATATCTGAGGGGGAAATTTGGGTTAGTAAATATTTTTTGGACATGTTGCATTCAGCCAATCATCATCAACCTGTCAAGTGCAACTTCGCCTCAATAAAAAAAACGGAGTATAGGAGAAAAAGGTCACCAATTTGTATATATAGTCGTAGTTATTCTCAGCCTTTGATTCTGTACTGTGGGGTGTTGCTTATGGTTGCTTAGCCATGATTCAAACACCATAAAGAGGTACCGGGTATGAGATTTTGCGTGAATGCATAAGCTACTGAATCACTTTGTTTTGAGATAATGATGTCGGTATTCAATTATAATCCTATGAACCCAGGGTCGAAGGACTAAAGGAGGGTGGAAAGAGCATGAGAAGGAACCCAGACAGAACTGAGGGAAGGTATGAAGGAGTCAGGAAAGAAATCAGTCAGGAGTTAAGAAAGGTGTGAAGAGGAAGGGAAGGAAACCAGAGAGGCGTGAAGAAAACTTGAATCAGTGCAGGGAACCAGACAGGAGTGGAGGAAGTTCGAAGTAGTAAAGGAAGCAAGAAAGGAGTGAAGGAGGCTTGAAGTAGTGAGGGAAACTAAACAGGGTGAAAGACGATTGAAGGAGCAGGGAAGGAAGAGAGAGGGGGGAATGAAGGGGCAGGGAAGGATGCAAGAGAGGAGTGAAGGAAGACGTGATGAGGTAGGGAAGGAAGTCAGAAAAGAGTGAAGGAAAGTTGAAATACTGAAGGAATCCTGACAGAAGTGATGGCAGATTGAAGAAATAACGAAGGAAGACAAGCAGGAGTGAAGGAATGTTGCAGTAGTGAAGGAAGCCAAGCAGGAGTGAAGGAAGGTTGAAGTAGTGAAGGAAGCCAGCCAGGATTGAAGAAAGGTGTGAAAAGGCAGGGAAGGAAACCAGACAGGCTTCAAGGCGTGAGTGGGTCAGTGGGTGCTGTGGGAACTAAGAGTACGTCTGAGATAACACCGGCTGCGTCTTAAGATCACCACATAGTCTTCAGTGTTACGTAAGTCCTTCCCTCTTTGTTCCCTCTAACTCTGTATCTTCCATTTTCCTTCCTAATTCTTCCTTCCTTCCTTCCTTTATATAATCTCTGTATTTTTTTACATTCTTTTCTTTTCTTTCCTTCTACTTTTTTTTTCTTGTTTCTTTTCTTCTCACATTTTTCCTTCTTTCCTGTCTTTTCCTTCTACTTTCTTTCCTCCCTTAACTTCCATCACCTCTGCCTCTTTCAGCTTCTTCTTCTCTCCTTCATTCTTTATTTTTTCTTGTTTTTTTACATGATTTCTTCCATCCTTCCTTCTTTTTCACCGTCCGGGCACCTTTTACACTTCTCCCTTACCTCCCGTCCTTCATGTCCTTCCCTCTTTTCGTTGTTTCCTTCCTTTCTTGTCGGTTCTCCCACTGTTTCCTTCGCTTCTTCCTTCTTTTAGTCCTTAATTCCTTCCCTCCTTTGCTCACGCAGTCTGTTTTACATTCATATTCTTTTCAGCCTCCTTTCTTCCTCCTTCTCTTCCTTTCTTTCTCCCTCATTTTTATTCTTTCTTCCTCTTTCTCTTCCTTCCTTCCTTCCTCCTCTTCCTTCCTGTCTTCTTCCTTTTCCTCCTCCTTTTCTCCCTTCCTTTCCTCCTCCTTTTATCCTTTCCTTTCCTAATCCTTTTCTTTATTCCTTTCCTCCTCCTTTTATTCCTTGCTTTCTTTCTCCTTCTCTTCCTTCCTTTCTTCCTCTCTTCCTCCTCTTCCTTCCTTTCTTCCTCCTTCTCTTCCTTCCTTTCCTCCTATCTACCGGAGGATCACGATGCTGCTCACTTCACCTTCTCTTTTTCCTTTTTTTTTCTTTCATACCTTTCTGACAAGACCCTCTCAATATCTTTGTAACTTATTTTCCTCCTTCCTTCTTTCCTAAATCCTTTCTTCCTTCCATCCTTCTTCTCTGGGTTATTTCAAGATCTTTCCCTTTCCTTTCCTCCTTCCTTCCTACCTTCCTTTCTTTCATGGACCCTCATACAGTCTCATCTAATATACTATAGCACTAGCCGTGTGTGTGTGTGTGTGTGTGTGTGTGTGTGTGTGTGTGTGTGTGTGTGTGTGTGTGTGTGTGTGTGTGTGTGTGTGTGTGTGTGTGTGTGTATTTTGGGCAGCCGAAACTACCCATTCAAATCGCACCAACACTGGCACAAAAATTGCAAAAAATTCGCCGATGTGAAAAAACTTGGTCCCATCACGATTGAAAAACTTTTACTATATTTAAGGAGCGATCACATTTTGACCAAAAAAACGCCGCTTCCAGCGCCAGGCATAGGATCTCCGTGGAATTTTTTGCCCATAGCTACAACTAAAATATACTATACCAGTAGCCGTGTGTCTGTGTGTGTATTTCGGACTTGCGTGCAGACAACTTGGGTTCCATTCCCGAAGCTGCAAGTAACACGATCAATTGGTTAGCTGCAAAAAATCAAAGTGACAACGTTAGACAAGAACAACACATAAACGTGACTCGGATTACCTGAAATGATCGCAACGCGTGCGCGAAGCGCAAGGAAACAAGTGAGAAGCACAAGGAAACGAGTGCGAAGCACGAGAAAGCGAGTGCGCAGCGCGAGAGCCCTCCGCAGGAGCAAATGTGAGGGGCCCGAAGAGCCCACGAGCACTTGTACACTTCTACTTTCCTTCCTTCCTTCCATCTTTCCCTCACTCCTTCTTTCCTTCCCCTCGTTTGCCGTCCTTCCATCCTCCCACCACCTTCCATCACTCAAGTCTTCCCTCACGCATCAATCTTAGGCGAGAAAGAGAAAAGATACAGCAAAGAGGAGGGAATCTCTCTCTCTCTCTCTCTCTCTCCGCTCATATCTCAGACACCTGTGAACGACCCAAGAGAAAGAAAACAAAAATGAAAGAAAGAGGAAGGTTACAACAAAGATTAGGGATTTTTTCGTGACTGTGTGTGTTTTCCCAAGATATCAGTAATAATAATAATAATAATAATAATAATAATAATAATAATAATAATGATAATAATCCCATCCATCCATCCATCCATCCATTGCCAGACCCCATGTATCCCAGACGGGGTGGCCAAGGGCTTAGAGTTAACTGTTTTACAGGGAGGGGCACTAATCCTCCACCAACCCTAATTGACCAGGTTGGAAAAAATGGAAATACGGAAGAGCGTAGGATTTCTTTGGTTGTTTGCCTTCTTGTGCGAGCCGCCCATACACACACACACACATACACACACACACACACACACAAGAACGTATAAAACAGGATGTGAACATGGATTTTGTGTGTGTGTGTGTGTGTGTGTGTGTGTGTGTGTTCCCTTTCCCTTTCAGATACCGTACAGACGAATACCGAGAGAGAGAGAGAGAGAGAGAGAGAGAGAGAGAGAGAGAGAGAGAGAGAGAGAGAGAGAGAGAGAGAGAGAGAGGATGCATAAAAAAATGAAGAAGGGACAGAGAAACAGAAACAAAATGAAAAGCAGGAATACAGTAACCCAAAGTTTGACATTGGAGAGAAAGTGGATGTCAGAGGTTTAAAAAAAAAAAAAAAAAAAAAAAAAAAAAAAAAAAAAAAAAAACGGAGAGGAGGAAATGGAGAAACAAAAGTAGTATGGAAGGGAGGGCAGTGAAGAAAAGTGGAGGGAATTACGAAAAATGGACGTTCGACAAAGAATGAAGGACGGATGGGAAAGCTGAGAAGGAAATTGAAGACAGCAAAAACAAAGGCGGCAGACGTTTCACCTAAAAAGGATGAAGGAATGCATGAAGAGAGGACAGAACGAAAACTCGTGCGAACAAAGATGTCAGATAACCAACGCACAGCAGAGGAAAGCAGGAAGGAGAGAAGGATGGGTGGCAAGGGATAAAGAAGGCTGGATGGAAAAAAGAAGACAAATATATTTAACCAAGAGGAAGGAAGGAGAGAGGGAAGAAGGCTGGAGAAGGAAGCTGATGTGAATATGGTCTCTGATATTGACTAAGAGGCAAGACGTAACACAGTGCAATCATTCTCACATTACTCTACCGTGAACTAAAACGGCCAACTCTCCATCGTGAATGTTGAGTTACAGCAATAGATTAAAACCTGAATATGATGCCAGTCACGAAGAAGTTTTATGGAAGTATGGCGAGCTATAGCCTTTTCTTATTATGCCGCTGAGCTAAATAAGCTACAAATGGGCAAAAATCTGAACAGAATTACGGTGTAAGAACTGTTGTCCTTGATAGAGTGATTCAGGTTGACCCTCTCATGATCGGCACAACTGTACAGTGTTATTCCAATTTCCACCAGATGATTTTATTTAGCTGAGTGAGTCATAGGAGCCTCAGTGCTAAGCGGCATTTGCACCTGACACCTGACCTGGCAGCGCACCACACGTACACACCTGACTGTCCACGCAACGACAACCACACCTCGCCCTCCTGTGCCTGTCATCTATACGAGGCAGCTGCCTCGTTTACATCTGCTGCGGCCTGGACATGAGTATTAAAATAAACACCATTCACTGAAACAGCCTGGTCTACCTTTAAATCTCTACTACTTCTAACTGTTCTTCAGTTTCAAAGCTTTCCTTATACAGTTCTCGGAATCCTTAGTTCCTGTACAAGCGCCTCACGTGATATTCAGGGTATCAGTTGATACTCTTTCATCTGCCCATGGACTGGATTAGACAGCCTGAATGCAGATCAAAGGTAAATGTCTCCCCTGCTGTGTGAAGCTACAACTCTTGCGAAGGATCGGTGGTCTTAGGATTAGAGAAAGGATTTACGTCTTAGCATCATATTTACTGTTCTGAACACAGCGGTGGACTGAAAGGAATCCATCACAAAACAGCCGCATCAAGTCGGCATGACGTCACCCATCAGCCTTGTCCCTGCTGAAGATGTTGTAGCGATTCCAACACCGCTGCCTAAAGTTATATAACCCCACTGGCCACACAGCTGCCACCAACAATCCCCCACACCCACACAACTACCATACAGGGCTGGCACGACAGGACAGTTGCAGTGCGAGACTAATGGATATCAGCCACTGCCCTACACCACACCACACCACAACCACGATGTTGGGGCGAGGTGGTGGTGGTGGTGGTGGTGGTGGTGGTGGTGGTGGTGGTGTGGGCGAGGGCGGGGCCAGGGTACAGCAGCAGTGTGGCATCATTTATAACCTGCTACACCATCACAACACACTGCATCACCACAGCACAAGCGGCAACTCGTGTAGTCTATTCGTCTTCTGTCAAGGATTTCGTTCTATCCATCAAGCTGTATTAACTTAACGCAAAAAGGAAATTATTTTTTATTATTATCTTTAATTAACAAGCGTATGGTTCGTTATTCCTTACTGTCTTACTTAAACATCGTGGTGTTATGTTAATCCAGGACAGACATTATATTTGGCAATATATCAAAAACCGAAACATAATAAAGAGGTAAACAAAAGAAGATTTACATCGTGGCGAAATTTATAGATAGGAAAGAAAAATTACATGCCTAAGCAATACACAAGAAAAGTGCAAGACAGTAGGTGAGCAACAAAGTTCGTAGCGTTATAGTAAGTTGGCGATGGTAAACAATTAGCAGGATCATAAGTAACGAAAATTCCAAAAAGAAAAAGCACACACACACACACACACACACACACACACACACACACACGAAACAACTCAGTATTAAGTTCTCAGCACGTTCCCGGGAAGTGAACATCAGAACAAGACGGCAATAGTCCGCGGGAGCTACACGCAGTGATTCAGCACAAACTTCCTCCCCTTAACCTTTTCTCTGCTGTAGGTCCACTTGGGTATTTTATTCAGCCCTGTCACCAAGCAGTTACGTACAAGTCAGAGAATTCCTCGCTGTCAGGGGTTCAGAACTATGGATTAACTTTTTCGCTGTCACAGATACATGTGGGTACATTATTCCGCCAAACACCAGACGACTTTGTTCAGCAGAAAAATTCTATCTATCTATCTATCTATAGCCCGACGCCCTAATCCCGCAAAGGGTGGCCGCAGACAAAACGCCTCCAAGTCACTCTGTCACCCACCATTTGACTCCCCTCCCCCCAACTCACCCCCCCCCTCCCTCATATACCTCTCAACTCCATCCCTCCACCTCATCCTCGGTCTACCCCTTCCTCTCCCTCCCTCCACCTCATCGTCGGTCTACCCCTTCCTCTCCCTCCCTCCACCTCAAATACATACACCCTCTTAGTCAGTCTTTCATTCTCCATTCTCTCCACATGTCCAAACCACCTCAGTGTATTTCTCCTAATCTTTTCAACCACATCCACATCTACCCCACAACGTTCCTTCACTTCTACATTCGTCAACCTGTCCCTCCACGTCACTCCACATGCTCCTCTCAAGTAACGTAAAAAAACGTAAAAAAAGCAAACAATTAAATAAATAAAAATCCATACACCTTGACACATGTCACATAAAAGGTAGATGTGTTATACGTAATCATCATTCAGACTTTCTTCATTCCTACCACACTGATGATGAGAGACACATCACCCCCGCAGCCAGAGCACGTCACTCATTATACTGTCCATTCTCTTGACGATTTTAGTCACCTTCGGAGAGTACCCTCGTAACAAAACATGGATGCAAGCTGTATCAAGCCTCAACAATTCGACAGATACCTCCTAAACTATTACAACTGTGACGGTACCGAGAATTATAACAAGTTATGAGACAAAAGATGTTGATGAGATGGTAGAAGTAGCAGTAGCTGAGCAACCCTAGTCTGTCTTGCAGGCAAGCAATTGTTCCTACAAAGCTGTCCCGCGCAGTGCACCGCTGTTCCCTTGTGGCAGACAATGCCTTGACACAACGGGGCGCGAGGATGAGTGTGGAAGTTTGGTTCCCAGGTGGACGCCGCATTTGACTCCCCATCCATTTAACAGGGGCACCATAGTATGCTCCTCATCACTCTGTTATTAGGCTATATGGTTACCACTCAGCGTTGTCAATGGTTTCCTGGTTTACAATTAGCCATTAGGTTTGTCACTCAGTAAGGAGTTACCTAAAGGCAGCACTACATCGCCTGAATGGACGATGGTTGCCCCAACCTACCACTAGGTCAGTGAGGTGAAGTGTGTAAGTGTGAATGGCTGTGTGTCAAGTGCATCCAAGAATACCGACTGTATGATGAGTGAATGGATACATGGCTCACTGCGCTGGACACCTGTATCTCACACTTTCGTCTTCCAATTTTCCTGTCTCTGGATCCTGCCCAATAAAAATATAGTCATACGACTGACGTTATGATGATGATCATAATTACAGCATTGAAGAAATATGAAAAGAAAGATGTGAGACTACCACGGACAACCAGATATATGGTGGGCATCATGGTGAGTTTTTGCAGTTGTCTTCATTCATGGTCTTACTGTTTTGAGACATCTGAGCGAAAACAGACTCAAGGATACCGTACGCATTTACATTCGTTCTCTTTCACTTGTTACTGTTAATTCTCTCTCTCTCTCTCTCTCTCTCTCTCTCTTCGACCTCCATGCGTCCTTCTTTTCCAATACACTCCTCCCTCCTCACCTCACCTCTCCTTCCCCTCTACTTAACCTTGCATTCATATTTCAATCAGACTTCTTTATGACACCTAAAAGCTTTCAGTCAACTATTAATTTCTGAAACACTCTTGCTGGTATAAAATTAAGTCCTTGACAAGAAATTTCCCTTAAGCTGAATAAAATCGTCCGTTAATGGCAAGAATACAACAACGGCATCATCGTACTGAATGGATTGTGTGTGTGTGTGTGTGTGTGTGTGTGTGTGTGTGTGTGTGTGTGTGTGTGTGTGTGTGTGTGTGTGTGTGTGTGTGAGTGAGTGACAGCGAGCGTCCTTGAGGTCTACCCAGACCTGAACTAAAACGCCTCCAACATGGCAAGGAAAAAAAAATGACAAATACTTTTCAGCTTCTACACTACCACGAAAACTCCGATCTTTTAATAACTATACAGGGGCTGGCAGTGCACTCACCATTACTACACACACACACACACACACACACACACAACTGGAGTGAACAAGAGGAAGCCTCGTTGGTGCCAATTATTTTTCCTCTTGCTATGCTACAAAGGACACAGTACACTATCAAAGACCTACTGTACATCCAACATATTCTTTCCTCACCTTCCCTCATATAAAACCGTCATGTCAGTTCGTGTGCACTGCTTGATACTCCTTACTCTTTTCCTCCGAGTTTTTGCTTGAGACTGGTGAGCAGGGAAAAAAATCTGCTTCACCATTTTCTACGTTTCTCATAGATCAGATACTATAGTTATATTCAACCCTACAACATAAGTATGAATGAATCTGTAGCGCTTTCTATTTCTTTGGTACTCTTTACAGCACAACATTCTCCTCTCTGGTATTCTTTATAATACTTTTCACTGGCTTTATATTTCTCATAAAACAGATACCAAAGTCGATCCATCCCTCCACCAAACACCCTTGTACGAATCGATACATCTCTCGCTTTAATTTCGTTTGTACTTCCCTCGCACACTCTCCTTCTCTTCCTCACACAACAGACACCACAGCCATACCCAGCCCTCCACCAAACAGAGGAGGGGGGGGGGGGTATTATGAGTGGGTTTGCAGGTTCCGTAACACCTCTTCTGTAGCTATTCACTCTGCACATTAAGCCTCAGTATCATCTTCTACGCTACATATGCAAACTGTGCCAATATTACAACGATATAAATGGCATACAAGAGAACGTGCAGGTGCAAAAGCAATGGAGAGAAAAAATTAATACGGGGAAATTAATACGGAGAAAACTAATACGAGGAAAAGTTAATACGGGGCAAAATTAACGAAAACTAATACGGAGAAAATTAATATGGGGAAAATTAATACGGAGAAAATTAATCCAGCGAAAAAATAACCCAATAGAGAAAAGTAATACGGAGAAAAAATTAAGAGAAAATTAATACGGAGAAAAAATACGGAAAAATTAATACGGGGGAAAAAAAAAACTGTGCCAATATTACATCGATATACATAGCATACAAGAGAAAGGCCAGATGCATAATTAATACGGAGAATAAATCACTGAGGGAGGGGTGCTTCGGAGCCACTTATCCCGGCCATAATTCGATCCAAACTCTTAACCCCTTCACTACGACAGGTCCCTTCCAAGCTCCCTCCTAAACCAAGCAACGAATATAGGAAGGAAGGAAGAAAGGACGGCTGGGGGGCGGAGGAGGAGGAGGAGGAGGAGGAGGAGAACGTACCTTGCAAAAACATAGAATTGGTCACATTTAGCGATATGGTGTCTGTTTACTCTACTCATTTTACTCTAACCTGGCCTAAAACTTACATCTCTCCATCTTGAATGCTGAATTGTAACATGAGAACAACAATGAAATACGATGCTAGTCAGGAAGAAGTGCTATGAAAGGATGAGTGGCCGTAGCACTGCCTTCTTTTCCAGCCGAGTTCCGCGAAGCAGACTACAAAAGGACGAAAATCTAGGACAGGTTAACGTAAAAGGGGTATGGCACCTTTACCATATGAGATGCTGCCTAAAATGAAACTAGTTAGTGGGTGAGAAAAAAAAAATACAGAAATTAAAGCGACGGGATTTTTGGATTGATAAGCATGTTAATATTATGCTCTATACCCCTTCACAAAGACAGGGACTCGTATTCTCGCGGGTAAGAAGGCTCCCTAACACCTCTAACTTAGCGATTTATTCTCCAAACTACCCATTAATATCCCCTGGTTTGCTTCTTATGTCTTTTCAATATCGACAAAGATGGCATAAATAACACATAAGAATATGGTAACGAAGCAGAATCAGAAATAAATCGGTAAAGAAGATGTGTTAGTAAGCTTCCTAACCGTACTAGAATACCGCTCAAGGTCTTTCTAAATTGACCCTCAAGCACTGGAGGGTAACTCTAGTTCTTTCCCTTCAACCTGGCGGAGATTTTCCTTTCGCAATCTACTTCCTCTCCCTCAGTGTCAGAATAAGGTAATACTGTGTTCCTGCATCCTTTCCATAGCACTTCCTCGTGACTAGCGCTATATTCTGAGGGTAATCTCCTGCTACAGCTCAGCAATTCAAGGAGATATGGTACTTTTGCGCCGAGTTAAAGTGAGCGGAGTATAGAAAAACGTGGAAAAATTGTATTGGAAATAATAAAGACGTTGTTGTTTGAAACTACCCTTTGTACTCCTTCCTTTCATCACGTTATCCTTTGTACTCCTTCCTTTCATCACGTTATCCTTTGTACTCCTTATTTTTATATTATCCTTTGTACTCTTTCCTTTCATCACGTTATCCTTTGTACTCCTTCCTTTCATATAATCCTTTGTACTCCTTCCATTCATCACGTTATCCTTTGTACTCCTTACTTTCATATTATCCTTTGTACTCCTTCCATTCATCACGTTATCCTTTGTACTCCTTACTTTCATATTATCCTTTGTACTCCTTCCATTCATCACGTTATCCTTTGTACTCCTTACTTTCATATTATCCTTTGTACTCCTTCCATTCATCACATTATCCTTTGTATTCCTTTCGTCACGTTATCCTTTGTACTCCTTCCTTTCATATTATCCTTTGCACTCCTTCCTTTCATCACGTTATCCTTTTGCACTCCTTACTTTTATATTATCCTTTGTACTCCTTCCATTCACCATATTATCCTTTGTACTCCTTACTTTCATATTATCCTTTGTACTCCTTCCTTTCATCACGTTATCCTTTTGCACTCCTTCCTTTCATATTATCCTTTGTACTCCTTCCATTCATCACGTTATCCTTTGTACTCCTTACTTTCATATTATCCTTTGTACTCCTTCCATTCACCATATTATCCTTTGTATTCCTTCCTTCTTAACATTACCTTTTGTACTCGTTCCTGTACTACGTTACCTTTTGTATTCCTTCATTTTATTATTCTTTGTACTCCTTTCATCAAATTATCCTTTGTACTCCTTACTTTCTTATTATCCTTTATACTCCTTACTTTCATATTTTCATTTGTACTCCTTCCTTTCATAATATTATCCTTTGTACTCTCTTCTTTCATTACTGTTCTTTGTACTCCTTCCTATCATTTTTATTCCTTGTACTCCTCCCTCTTTTCATATTATCCTTTGTACTCCCTTCTTTCAATACACTATCCTTTGCACTCCTTTATTATTCTATCCTCTCCTTTGTATTCCTTTTATCATATTATGCTTTGTACTCCTTCCTTTCATCTTCGTACGCCTTCGCATCACCATTATTACTCTTTGTACTCCTTCCTATCTCCATTACTACTCTTTGTACTCCTTCCTTCACGTACTCAATGTAACACCACTCCTCCTCACCCTCTACCTCCCTCTCACTGCCAATTACACACTCAGACTTATGGCAGGGGAGGGAGACACTGAAGGGAGGGAGGCGAGGGTGAGGTAATGGATGGAGAGGAGGATGCATGGACGAAGATGGAGAGGGAAGGAAGGAAGACAGGAAGGATCGAGGGAAAGAGGGATGGACAGTGGTAAGAAAAGATGGATGGATGGATGGATGGAGAAGAGAGGGAGAAACGGAGAGAGGGAAGGAATGAACGAAGGAAAGAAGGATGGACAGTGACAGGAAGAGACGTATGGATGGATAAGTGAGGGATGAAAGGAAGGAACGAGGGGAAAGAAGGAGACAGTCGTTGGAAGAGATGGACGGATGGAGAAGAAAGGGAAGGAAGGAAGGAACGAGGGAAAGAAGAAGACATAGTGGTAGGAAGAGATGGATGGATGGAATGATGGAATGAATGGATGGATGGATGGAGAGAGGGAGAAAAGGAGAGATTTGCTGAGAGGTTAATACAATGAATATGGGAAGGCAGGAAGGACGGCTTGTTGAATGGGGGGAGGAGGAGGAGGAGGAGGAGGAGGAGGAGCAGGAGCAGGAGCAGGAGGAGGAGGGAGTTACAAGGAAAAGTTATCTCAAAAATCTTGTAGTCCCTACTGAGGAACTCTTTTGCGCTCTCTCTGCATCGCGATGTCACCCTGATTTAATTTCTTACAGCAACCTTTATCACAGATTTCACTCTCCTACATACAGTCTTAAACGAGTCCGAATCATTCTGGTCCTGGTTGTTTTTGGCCCTCTTGTGTTCAGCCTTTCTCTCTTTTAATGCAGTGGTTATTTCATTATTAAACAATTTTGGCTGAACTGAGCTTGGCTGGTTTGTGCAGCCCGTCGTTCTGAAAACTGCATTAAATGAGTCCTATATTTTGCATTAACATTACTACTCTCTACTTCAACACTCATAAAACCCACTCTAAAACCTACAAAGTCAACTAGAACGGATGTCTAGTTTTTTTTTTTATGAGGTCCAGACAATCTTTCACAACAAATACGTATTGAGAACCTAATCAGGTTGTGGTCACTACCTCCTAGTGATTCACCAACAGACAAGCTGGTAATACTTTCATTTTCCGTAATGAACACAAGTTTCAGGATGCTATTAACTCTAGTTGGTTAATTTACCCGCTGGGACAAAACAAAAATGTCAGCAAATTCAACCAGACGCCTACCTTCAGCTCCTGGTGTTCTCTCATCCCAGTGTACGTGACAGTTGAAGTCATTAAATATTACCAAAGCGTACCAATAACTACCCGGCTCAATCATTTTTATGTATCTTCATCCCTGTCTGCGACCTGATGTGGAGGCGTGTATACAAGAGCTAACTTATACGTAGTGTTGGTTAAACGAGGGTACACACCCAGTATTTCGTGGCCTGACCTAATTTTACAGTTGTCAGTATTGTGTTGTCACTGACATACATTAAAATCCACCCCTTTCTCGCTTAGTACTGTCTTAATGAAGCATTTTTGTAACTAGAAATTTCATGTTCTCCAACAAAATCTCTCCTATCAATATGAATCCATGATTCTGTAATGACCACAACATTAAAATGTTGTTGCCATGAATGTCTTGAGTTCGGGTAATTTGATTCTAACCGAGCTAGCACTGCAGACTCTGTTTGAAGGGGATTCAGCTCCGTTTCCCGGAGACACCGATGTATTTTTTTTTTTTATGCCAGGAAGAAGGAACCAAAGGCCACGAGCCCGCAATAACTGTTCCTTCCAAGAGAAAAATAAAATACAAGAGAGAGCCAAGTTCAAGATCTAAAGGTATGTGCTTCTTTCTCTCTGGAGCCAGTTTCTTGCTTGCCATCAGAGGAAGAATTCAGAAACTGTGGTTCAGAAACATGAGGAGCACAACTGCTTCACTGGGGTACTGAGGAGGCCACCTGCCATGTGACAGTCTTTGAATGAGACACAGTACTTCAGTGGCGGACATCTTTTTCTTTTGAGGAATCTTTTAACCGTGGTGGAAAGCCTTCTTTATTTTCCATGGACGGAACTCTATCTTTCTAAGACCCTATATATATATTATATAAATATATAAATATATATTGTAGGTAGGTGGGGGCGCCCACCATCCACTCACTCAATGTAGTGCTGCTCTCGGGTGTCTGCCCTGTCCTCTCCTCCATCCTTGTCTCCTTCCATCTTCTGTCTTTTTTTCCATCATTCTTTTCTCTTCCTTCTGCCTACGGGTGACTTTACACTCCCTCTTCTGTCTTTCATTCCTTCATTCTTTCCACTCCCTTCTGCCTGTGGGTGACTCCACACTAAGTGACAAGCCAAATGGTTTCCTGTACACCAGGAAACCATTTACTACGCTGGGTGATAACCATATAACCAAATTTTGGCGCCTGGTGGTTTAGTGGGAAATTATTGTGCTCCAGTCGGATTGAACCGGTGAAGGTTATATCCAAGGGGTGATTGGGATTATTGCTCATGTAATGCCACTCAGGGATGAGTGAGGCTAGTCACTCTCATCTTAAATGTCAGGACCAACTGCCTAGCCCCGGGCTTCTACGCTCCTCATGGGGCAACGTAGGATTGGATGATGGATGATGATGATATATATATATATATATATATATATATATATATATATATATATATATAGATATATATATATATATATATATATATATATATATACTCTGGAGGGGAATCTATTGCGATCTGCTGTCTCAGGTGGACATCGCGCCACCACGTCCTGCCGTAACCTCAATAAGCTCGAGATGCTGACCGAGAAAGTCGCCAAAGACAGCCTTCCCACTGTCATTTAAGTATACCCTATCACGAAAGTATAATTTTTGTCGCCTACAGAACTCGTAAAAGCACTCCTTGCCGGGTGCACAAGTCTGCTAACCTGGATTTTATGCCTGTCGCTTTACTGGTGACAATGACCAGCAGACACTCTAAGCAATTATTAATTCTCCGTCTGTCTTCAGCTTTATCATATCAGCTAAAGGCATGGCACCCCCTATAATATTTTCTGTTGCATCCCCTATAATGTTCTCTGTAGCACTAACCCTTTTCCTTTACCCAAATTTTCTATGCTTCTATAACATTTTTTTTTTTACTGTTCGAGCACCCGAAAAGGTGTGTGTGTGTGTGTGTGTGTGTGTGTGTGTGTGTGTGTGTGTGTGTGTGTGTGTGTGTGTGTGTGTGTGTGTGTGTGTGTGTGTGTGTGTGTGTGTGTGTGTGTGTGTGTGTGTGTGTGTGTGTGTGTGTGTGTGTGTGTGTGTGTGTGTGTGTGTGTGTGTGTGTGTGTGTGTGTGTGTGTGTGTGTGTGTGTGTGTGTGTGTGTGTGTGTGTGTGTGTGTGTGTGTGTGTGTGTGTGTGTGTGTGTGTGTGTGTGTGTGTGTGTGTGTGTGTGTGTGTGTGTGTGTGTGTGTGTGTGTGTGTGTGTGTGTGTGTGTGTGTGTGTGTGTGTGTGTGTGTGTGTGTGTGTGTGTGTGTGTGTGTGTGTGTGTGTGTGTGTGTGTGTGTGTGTGTGTGTGTGTGTGTGTGTGTGTGTGTGTGTGTGTGTGTGTGTGTGTGTGTGTGTGTGTGTGTGTGTGTGTGTGTGTGTGTGTGTGTGTGTGTGTGTGTGTGTGTGTGTGTGTGTGTGTGTGTGTGTGTGTGTGTGTGTGTGTGTGTGTGTGTGTGTGTGTGTGTGTGTGTGTGTGTGTGTGTGTGTGTGTGTGTGTGTGTGTGTGTGTGTGTGTGTGTGTGTGTGTGTGTGTGTGTGTGTGTGTGTGTGTGTGTGTGTGTGTGTGTGTGTGTGTGTGTGTGTGTGTGTGTGTGTGTGTGTGTGTGTGTGTGTGTGTGTGTGTGTGTGTGTGTGTGTGTGTGTGTGTGTGTGTCGAGAGAGAGAGTTAGGAAACGAGAAGGACGGACGGATAGATAGAAGGAGGAAGGATGGATGGCAGAAGAAAGAGGGAGGAAATGAGTGAAGGAAGAAAACAAGCAGAAATTAATGGACGATTACACAATGGATGGATGGATCGATGGAAGGAGGAAGGTAAAGAAAGAACGAATGAAGGAAGGAAGGAAGGGAAGGGAAGGATGGAAAGAAGGAAGAGGAAAGAGAAAACGCATGAAGAAAGGAAACAGTTACAGTATGGACAGATTAAAACAGAAAAATACAGCATAAATAGATGAAAAGGGAAAGAGAAGGAGGGAAGGAGATATGGATGGATAGGGGCATAAAGGGAAGGATAGCTGGATGGAGGGGATAGAGAATGGGTGTGTGGGAATGGAGAGAGGTATGGATTAATGGATCAATTACAGTATAGGGGGAAGAAAACGATGGATGGATGGATGAGTGGAAGGAAGGAAGGATGGATGAATGGAAGGAAGGATGGAAGGAAGGAAGGAAGGATGGAAGGAAGGAAGGAAGGATGGAAGGAAGGAAGGAAGGTAGGATGGATGGATGGATGGATGGATGGTTGGAAGGGTGGATGAAGGAAAAAGAGGAAAGACTGGACAATGATGGAAGGAAGGACAGAGACAGAAGTATGAGTGAACGAGGAAAGAAGGTGAAAGAAAGGAAAAGAGAGAGAGAGAGAGAGAGAGAGAGAGAGAGAGAGAGAGAGAGAGAGAGAGAGACCTATATCTTCCTCCAGGTGAATCTTGGAATATAATCTCCCTCCCTCCCTCCCTCCTCCTCATATCTTCATTTCCTCCCTCTCTCCCTCCTCCTTTCTTTCTTTCCTCCCTCCCTCCCTCCCTCCTCCTCATATCTTCCTTTCCTCCCTCCCTTCCTCATACTCATTTCTTCCTTTCCTCCCCCCTCCCCCCTTCCTACCTCTCTCCCTCTCTTCTTAATCTTCTATCCCCACCCCCCTCCTCACTCTGTTCCCTTCTTCCTCCCTACTCTTCCTCTCTTCTCCCTTCCTTATTTTCCCTCCTTTGTCTTTTCATTCACCTTCCCTCCCTTCTTTCCTTACTTTACCTCCTCTCTACCATCCCCTAGCATTCTCTCTCCTCCCTCCCTCCCTCCTCTCTTCCTCTCTCTCACTCACTCTTGCCCTTCCTTCCTACCTCCCTTCCTTCGTCCTTTCTCTCTTCTCTCCCTCAACCGATTCGTGTTTCATTCCCCTATCTACCTCCCTTTTTTTCTCGTTTTCTCTCCCCTCCCCCTTTCTCCCTCCGTCTCTCATTATTCCCCCTTTTCCCCTTCCAATTAAGTTCCTCCCTCCCTTCTTCCTCTTCCCTTCCCATTTTCTCCTTCCTCATCTTTTCCTCCATCCTTCCTCCCTCTCTTTTCTTCTTATTTCCCCTCCATTCTTACCCGTCCTTTCTTCCTTACTCTCTCCTTACCTCCCCACTCATTCATCCATTCCATCCCTCTCTCCCCTCCTCTTCCTACTCTCCGCCTTTCTCTCTTCCTCCCTCTCTTGAATGCTGCTCTTACTCTCTTCATCTCCTCTGCTTCAGCTTTCCGTTCTCCAGTTCCCTCCCTTTTTCCTCCTGTCTTCCCTCTTTCCTCCTGTCTTCCCTCTTTCCCTCCATCTTCTTCCCTCCCCTCTTTCTTTGTTTCTCTCCCAACTTCCTCCCTCATCCCCCCCTCTCTCTTTCACTCTCCTCTTCCTTGTTTCCGCCCCTCCCCCTCTTCTTCCACCCGTTCCCTCTCTCCTCCTTCACTGTTTCTCCCCCTCTCCCTCCCTCCTTCTCCCCTCTCCCTCTTGCCCTCCCTCCTTCCCCCCCTCTCTCCTTCCCTCTTTCCCTCTCGTCCTCCTTCCTTCCCCCCTCTCGTCTTCCTTCCTTCTCCCCTCTCTCCCTCCCTTTCTCCCCACTCTCCCTCCCTCCTTCTCCACACACTCCCTCCCTCCTTCTCCCTCTCTCCCTCCTTCCTTTCCTCTCTCCCTCCCTCTTTCCTACTTGATTTGTGCCCTATTTTTAAATCTGAGCTGACTTCATCTACATAATTTGTTGGTAGGCTAGTTGTAGTGGTAGCTGTGGTTGTTGTGGTGGTAGCTGTGGTAGTTGTGGCTGTTGTTTTGGTAGCTGTGGCTGTTGTGGTGGCAGCTGTGGTAGTTGTGGTGGTAGGTGTGGTTGTTGTGGTGGTAGCTGTGGTAGTAGTGATGGTAGGTGTGGTTGTTGTGGTGGTAGCTGTGGTAGGTGTGGCTGTGGTGGTAGTTGTGGTTGTTGTGGTGGTTGCTGTGGTAGGTGTGGCTGTTGTGATGGTAGCTGATAGTTGTGGTTCTAGTTGCGACAGTTCAGTGACGTAAATTTAATACTAATGATGGTAGCAGGCTGGCAACAGTTGTGGTAAGAGTGATACTGGTGGCAACTGTGTCGGCAGTGATAGTGGTAGTAGCTGTGGCAGCAGTGACAGTGGTAGTGGCTGTGGTGGTAGCGATATTGGAGGCAGCAGTTGCGGTAACAGTGATAGTAGTAGTAGTTGTGGTAGCAGTTGTGGTAGTAGTCGTGGTAACAGTTGTGGTAGTACTGACAGTGGTAGTAGTTATGGCAGCAGTGACAGTAGTAGTAGCTGTAGTAGCAGTGATAGTGGTAGCAGCTGTGATAGCCGTGATGGTGGTAGTAGTTGTGGTAGAAGTGATGATGCTGAACAGACAGTAGTAATGGTAATGGTAGTGGTAATGATGGTACTGTATTTGTGGTAGTGGTGATAATGGCAGCTTGATTGTAGCAGGTAGTGGTAGTAGTTGTAATGGCCGAAACAACTGTAGTAGCGGTAGACGGGTGGTAGTTGTGATAATGGTAGTGGATTTTGTGGTGGTTGTGGTGGTAGAACGTGGTGTTGTGCTGGCTTTAATCTTTCTCTCTTTTTCTGTCTTACAATCTCCCTCTCTCACATTTTCCTGTTCTTTCATTCTCTCGTCCCCTCTTTCAATTCTCTCTTTTTCTCTTTTCTTGTCTTCTCTTCCTTCCCCCCCCCCTCTCTTTCTCTTGTATTCTTTTCCAGTTTTCTTCCGCATCTCTCTCTCTCTCTCTCTCTCTCTCTCTCTTGCTTTATCACCGTACACAACAGCCTCTCTTAAACTCCCCTCTCTCTCATTTTTCTCACTTTCTCCCCCTACTCACTCTACGGAAGTGACCACCCATAATTTATTAACCCCTCTCTCTCTCTCTCTCTCTCTCTCTCTCTCTCTCTCTCTCTCTCTCTCAACCTCCAACATAATTACCCTCTAAGCCCCCCTCTGTCTATATCTATGTATCTATCAATCTATCTGTATGTCTGTCTATCTATCTATTTATCTACCTCTATCTCTGTGCCTGTCATTCTATCTATCCATCTATCTATCTGCATCTGCCTACCTACCAACCCATCTACCCACCTCATGTCTATGTATGTATGAATGCATCTATCTACCTATCTATTTACCTGTGTGCCTGTCTATCTATCGTGTGCTTGTCTATCTATCTATCAATCTATCTGTTTATCTATGTATCACTTATTCAACTTTAAACATAATTACACGCAGAAAAATCACGCCACAGAAAGTATTACAATCACAAAATACTCATCCAACATCTTCCCCATAAACATCTTCCACCATAAACATCTTCCCCATGAACATCTTCCACCATAAACATCTGCCACAAACATCTTCCACCACAAACATCTTCCGCCATAAACATCTTCCACCATAAACCCATTCCACCACAACCATCTTCCACCACAAACTTCTTCCGCCACAAACATCTTCCGCCATAAACATCTTCCACCACAAACATCTTCATACCCAAACTATACGATCACCTCTTCATCCCCTCACGGTCGGAACAACTCTAGTCGCTTGTTCTACCTGACCCCAGATGATTTCCTTCAGCAGAGAGTGAGTCATAGGAGCCTAGGGGTGGTAAAAATCTTCAAAGGTGGGAAGATAGTTTATTCCATGACTGCTTAGCGTACCGCCCTTCTCCTACTGCCTCCTAGTCGCTATCATTGTTTCAAACTTTACGGTTCCCCCTTTATTTCCTTTAATCTCAAGATATATTTAGTATTTTATTCTTGCTACTTCCAGACGATTTTACCCATCTTGGGAATGGCATCACGAGAGAAGAGGGTACTGACAACTCTAACCCCTCCAGTTCAAAAATCGCAGGGAGAATGCAGGAACAAACACACACACATACACACACGTCGTACTGAATACATTAGTTAGCTCTGTCAAATATCCCACACCCTCGCTTGTGGGTGACGCCGGACCTCAAGGGGTTAAGCAGTACCAATTAAGGTGTAACTCAGGCTAGTACCATTACACCTGCCACACCTAAAAGACTCGGAAGGTCTGTGTGGTCTGTGTATCTACGTAACTCTCTCTCTCTCTCTCTCTCTCTCTCTCTCTCTCTCTCTTTAGGCCTAGAATCAGTGACCCACATCCTTCCTTCCATGTCTCCCTTCCTCCTTCCCCCCTTTCACCGCTCCCCCCCTCCCTCCCCCCTCTTCTCCCTTCCTCCCTCGCTCTGTCTTTCCTTCCCAACTATCTTTCTTTTCTCTCTTCTGCTTTATTTCTTTTCCTTATCTTCCTCTCTACCTTCCTTCTCTATTATTCTCCTTCCTTTCATATCTCCTGACTTCTCTCTTTCATATCTTTCTTTCCTTCATCCCTTCCTACTGTCCCTTCAGCCTTACATTCTTTCCCCATTTTCCTTTCTTTCTCCCGTCTCTCTTTCTCCTTTTTCTTTCGCTTCCTGCTGGATCTTCGTGTCTACCTTCCTTCATCCATCACACTACCTGGTCTCTCCCTCCTCCCTCCCTCTCCCCCCTTTCCCTTCCACCAACCTTCCTCCCTCCCCCTCCAGACCTCTGCCCTTCTGTTTTCTACCTCCCTCCCTCCCCTTCCTACCTTTCCTCACCTCTCCTACTACTTCCTTCCTTTTCACGTTTTCTTTACTTCCATCCCTCCTCCTTTCCCTTCTCCTCTTCTTCCTTCCCTCTTCCAGATCTCTCCTCCCCTTTTACTCTCTCCCCTCCGTCTCACCTTTCCTCCTGTACCTCACCTACCACTTCCCCCCCCCCTCTCTCTCTCCCCCATCCTCGCTCACCTATTCTTTTCTTCTCCCCTGCAATTTTTCCTGTTTCTCCCTTCGTTCATCACATTCTTTCGCTCCCTCCCTTCTCCTTTTCTTCCCTCATCCCTCACCCTTATTCATCTCTCCTCTCACCTTCTTTCTTCTCCTGTCTCCCTCTCTCCTATCTCTCCATCACTCCCTTCTTCACCTCACATTCCCTCATACCTCCCTTCCTCCCTCCTTTCCTCTATCCACTCTCTCCTTCTACATCCAACCCCTTCCTTCCTTCCTTCCTCTCCCCCTTCCTTCTCTTACCTCCCTTCTCTCTTCCGCCCCTCCACCCACCTCTCATCCCTACGCCTCAACGCTCCTGACCTATCCTAACCCTCCTTCCCTTTACTCTCTCTTCCCTACCTTCTCCCTCCCTCCCTCCCCCCTCCCTTCCCCCACTCCTCCCCTGCCTCAAAATTCATTAGGCCTGTTATATTGCTCTTTTCTTTAACACCTCCCACCCCTCCACTCCCCTCTCCTCCCTTCCTCCCTCCCCTCCACTCCCCTCTCCTCCCTTCCTCCCTCCCCTCCACTCCCCTCTCCTCCCTTCCCTCCACTCCCCTCTCCTCCCTTCCTCCCTCCCCTCCACTCCCTTCCTACCTCCACTCCACTCCCCTCTCCTCCTTTCCTCCCTCCCCTCCACTTCCCTCTCCTCCCTTCCTACCTCCACTCCACTCCACTCCCCTCTCTTCCCTTTCTCCCGCCCTTTCACTCAACTCTCCTCCCATCATCGCTCCCCTCCACTCCCCTCTCTCCCTTTTCTCCCTCCCCTACACTTCCCTCTACTCCTTCCCGACCTCCGCTACCTTTCCCTCCCCTCCCTTCCTTCCTACCTCCCTCCCCTCCACTCCCCTCACTTCCCTTCCTCCCTCCCCTCCACTCCCCTCTCTTCCCTTCCTCCCACCCTTCCACTTCTCTCTCTTTTCCTTTCTACCTTCTCCCCAGACCTTCTTCCCCCTTTTCTCTCTCTCTCTCTCTCCTTCTCCCTTTACCTCCTTTCTCTATTATTCCTCCATCTCTTCCCTTCTTCCTCCCCTCCCGACCTCTCTATTCCATACACTATCCTTTTCTCCCTCCCTCCCTCACTCCCTCTCTTCCCCCTTCCCTCCCTCCCTCATTCATTCACTCCCCTCCCCCCCTCCACCTCTCACCTCTCTCCCTCCTCTTTCTGTGTTGGTGTTAGGGGAAGTAATAGTTACTGTACTACATAAATCTCTCTCTCTCTCTCTCTCTCTCTCTCTCTCTCTCTCTCTCTCTCTCTCTCTCTCTCTCTCCCCATACACAGTAAACTATTATATTATGCCTTCTCTCTTCCTTACTCTATGTGCAATAACCTCTAGTTACCTCTCTCTCTCTCTCTCTCTCTCTCTCCAATTTCCACTATTTAATTATCTTCCCGCCACTCAATTATAATCTCCCTACTTACCAACCTACTAAAATTTTATTATCCTTTACTTAAAAAAAACTACCTACTTATTCTCCTTATTTTACCTACGTACTAACACCTTCCTTACCTACCTACATACCTACCTAATCTACTTACCTGTCAGAGCCACGAAAACTCACCTGCTTACTTACTTATCGACATCCATTTCTTACTACCCTTCCTACCTACCTACCTACCTACCTATGTACTTCCCTTCCTACATCCATTTCCAACTACCCTCCCTCCCTACCTACCTAACCAAATCAACTTATCTACCGACATTCATTCCCAAACACCTTTCCTACCTGCCTACCTACATACCTCCCTCTTACCTACTTACTTACCAACGTCCAAATCCAACTATCCTACCTACCTACCTACCTACCTGTCTGTATACCTACCTTTCCTACTTACCCTACCGACATTAATTTTACACGGCGGTATAATTATTACCTACTTACCTACCTACCTATCATACAACATGCATATATATACCTACCTACCTACCTATCTGTCTACCTACATACAGTACATTCACCTATGATCCAGTCTCTCTCTCTCTCTCTCTCACTGCACCAAACACACACTCACTAACCCACTTACACACACACATCCGCGAAAAACGCACACCCACTCACTATCAAACACCTGCACGCGCACACTTGCTTTTAAGCCCCACACACACACACACACACACACACACACACACACACACACACACACACACACACACACACACACACACACACACACAAATACATGCGACTCAATCTCTCTCTCTCTCTCTCCTTCCTTCCTTCCTTCGTGAGAGAGAGAGAGAGAGAGAGAGAGAGAGAGGGGGGGGTTACAATAAAGATCAGTGTCCCCTTATATTAATACAGCTAAGCCTATGTGTTTCCCCCTGTAGGCCTAAGCTTCTCTCTCTCTCTCTCTCTCTCTCTCTCTCTCTCTCTCTCTCTCATTTCCTTCGATTCCCCAATCTATCACTTTCCATTTTTTTTCCATGCTTCCCCTCCATTCCTATTAACTCTCTCTCTCTCTCTCTCTCTCTCTCTCTCTCTCTCTCTCTCTCTCTCTCTCTCTCTCATTTCCTTCTATTCCCTTATCCATCGCTTTCCATCCTTTTTTTTTTCGTCCTTTCCCTCCCATTGTATTAACTCTCTCTCTCTCTCTCTCTCTCTCTCTCTCAGCCAGCCCCTCACAGCCTGGTAATTTGCCTAAAAAATAAATTCCACCCACCGCTCGTCATTTGTTTCCGCCACGTCCAAGAATTTGTCCCCCGCAAAATAAGACAAGGATAGCACCGGAATTTTTTTTTTTTTTTTTTTTTTTTTTTTTTTTTTTTGCTACCTTTGGACGATTTTATTTAGCTTTGGAAATGCGTCTCGTACTGAAAGGGTTAATACAATGGTCTGGCGATAGCGAGAACAGTAGTAGTTGCAGTAGTAGTAGTAGTAGTAGTAGTAGTAGTAGTAGTAGCAGTAGTAGTAGCAGTAGTAGTAGCAGTATTGTAATAGTAGTAGTAGTATAACAAGAATAAAAAGAATAACATGGAATATACGTCCTCGGGCTGAAGGGGTAAAGCGCCAGCCAATGAGAGGCCTTCCAGCGCAAATGACGTCACACCCGCCGCCCCCAAAACAATAACAATAACAAAGCCATTTATCCCGTGTGTGTGTGTGTGTGTGTGTGTGTGTGTGTGTGTGTGTGTGTGTGTGTGTGTGTGTGTGTGTGTTTCTTTGTCTGTGTGATCGATGGAGGGGCGGACTGACAGACGGTGTGAATAAAGAGTCGCCTGGTGTCCACAGATCACACTGCTATAATGACAACTGGATGGGCAGAGTGACACACAATGGTGGAGAGATACATACAATGAGAGAGAGTGGTGGACTGATAGCCTGAGATATATAGGTATCCTACCAAATTCTCCTAGCTTCGTTTTAACAAATGCCACTATGATCGTCTTTCAGTTGCTTGGTCATATATATATATATATATATATATATATATATATATATATATATATATATATATATATATATATATATATATATATATATATATATATATTTCGTGTCCGACTCTGGGCAAAGGCTTCAGGGCTTATTCCCAAGTTCCAGTAGTCCTCCTACATCTCCACATGTCACCACTTCGGCGCTAACACCCACCATCCATATTGAATACATGCTAGGGCTGTCTCATACAGGACTGGTGTGCTGGTATTAGCGGGGGTACTTTTATGACATGTCGGCAGGTCATTTGGTAGATCAGAAAAATCTGCTTTTTACGAAATTCAAATCCTTAAACTGTTCCATGCCCCAGCCGGGATTCGAACCTAGGTCCATTGATTGCACGCCGCCTCTCTGCCGATTCTGCCACCAGAGAGAGAGAAAGAGAGAGAGAGCAATATGCAGTACGACACAGTGATCACCCTATCTCAGGACAGGTATAATGGTAAGACGAAAGCAGAACACACACACACACACCTACACAGTCATCAGTAGGGGTCTCCCGTGCTTCCTCTTACTGATATTACCTGGACACTTTCTGATCTCGGTTCTGGGTCGTCTATATCCCATGCAAAACTCCCACCCAGGGGATAATGTGCCTTGGTGTGGGGGCTGCGTCCACAATCACGCCACCAATATAAGTCATCAATTTTACCTGCCATTTGTCACCTTCTGTCCCTTCATTTTGCCTTCACATCTTCCTTCGTTCTTTTTTATTCTGATGGTGAAAGTGTTAACTCTATCTTCTATGACTCACTGACCTGACTATAATCATCTGGCGTCTCAAAAAATACAAAATAATAATAATAATAATAATAATAACTAAAAACACACGAGAGGCTTAAGAACTTATCTGAGTATCTTTTTCAGCTACCATCCCCACTTTTTCCTCTCTCCCTTTTCTCTCCTTAACCCTCTCTCCTTCCCTCCGTGCCTCTTTCCTCCCTTTTCCTCAATCACCTTAACCCTTTCTCCTTCCCTCCGTGTCTCTTTCCTCCCTTTTCTCTCCTTAACCGTCTCTCCTTCCCTCCGTGCCTCTTTCCTCCCTTTTCCTCAACCCCCTTAACCCTCTCTCCTTCCCTCCGTTTCTCGTTTCCTCCCTTATCCTCACCCTTTCAGTACAATGATTCCTACATTACTTTTGCAACCGCCAGTCCAGCACATCAACCCCTTCAAACCGATGACACATACTTAATCTGGCTACCTCCAGACGATTTTTTTAGCACTGGAGAAACCATCAGTATTGAAAGATTTAGAAAAAGTCTCCATTAACCCCCTCAAAACCCCATTTCTCCCCTTTAGCTGAATGAAATCGTCTGAAGGTAGCAAATATAAATAAAAATACATCACCGGATTCAAAGGGTTACGCTAAGGGGCCTTCTAGTATACAGTATTCCTAACCCCCTTTGAGCTCAGTTGATGGCCAGGTGTTGTCCGATTGGAGGGTTGATTTGACTAGTAACCAAGGAGACTAACACATTTACTGCAACCCAATCAAGATTCGTAACCCCTTTGAGCTGAGTTGGTGACGAAGTGTTGTCAGACAGAAGAGCTAATTTTAATAGTAACCAAGGAGACGCATTCCTACCTCACACCTAAGGCTTATCGAATTTCAAGGAGTCACGATTTAGCATTCGATGGGCTGATTTGACTAGTAACCAAGGAGACGCATTCCTTCCTCATACCTAAGGCTTATCGAATTACACGCAACCAGCATTCGAAGGGCTGATTTGACTAGTAACCAAGGAGACGCATTCCCACCTCATACCTAAGGCTTATCGAATTACAGGCAACCAGCATTCGAAGGGCTGATCTGACTAGCAACCAAGGAGACGCATTCCCACCTCATACCTAAGGCTTATCGAATTACACGCCACCATGACTTAGTACTGGAGTGGCAGGAGTGACCCAGTTCCCTCGGATGATAACATGCACATTAGTGAAGGGAGTGGATGAGGTTTTTGGCGGGAAATTCAGATCTCAAAATAAGCTAAATATAACTCGTATCCCTTAATCAGAGAGAGAGAGAGAGAGAGAGAGAGAGAGAGAGAGAGAGAGAGAGAGACAGACAGACAGACAGAGATGAATGATAGCCAACTTAAAAATAATACCGAGGCAAAAGCAATGCATATGTAAAACACAGTCGCTTTCCCTCCATTACCGTCAAAGCTAAGCACATCCCCTTTTCTTTTCTTTTTTGTCCCCCCCCCTCCATCGTTTTTCAGGACAGACGTAACTAAATTATAAATGGACACTAAATCATTTACAATTTCACACCTACAGTTGAAGCTTCTCTAAAACGATGTGATAATCTTGCTAACACGTCTCTTCCGTGATAATCTTGCTAACTCGTCTCTTCCGTGATAATCTTGCTAACTCGTCTCTTCCGTGATAATCTTGCTAACTCGTCTCTTCCGTGATAATCTTGCTAACTCGTCTCTTCCGCGGTAATCTTGCTAACTCGTCTCTTCCGCGGTAATCTTGCTAACTCGTCTCTTCCGCGGTAATCTTGCTAACTCGTCTCTTCCGTCATAGTCCTGCTAATTTGTAACTATTTTGCACAGACTACAAAAACCCCTTAGTAGTGAGAGGGTTGAGAGCTACAACTAACCCATCCAGCCCCAAACAGTCTCTCCTTAGCTGAATAAAACCGTCTGAGAGTTGCAAGGAGGATTATTAACAAAACATCTTTATACTGCATGGGTCGACTGAACCATTTTCTAAGTAAACACACACACACACACACACACACACACACACACACACACACACACACACACACACACACACACACACACACACACCTGGTCCCCTTCGCCGTGTTCCAGTGATTAATGTATGAGTTCTGTGAGAAGACAAGGACACGGCAACACCAACACTATATCATCCCTGCCAGGTGTAAGGGCCCTGCCAGGTGTAAGAAATTATCAAGGACTAGTATGCAAAATTCACCGAGAAGGAGAAAGTGCTACGCTGCCCCCTATTCCAAGGAGAATATCAAGGTGTAATAAGCAAACTAAATCGCTAAGGAAGATATGTTACGACGCTTCCCAGGTAATGAACAGGTAAGGTAGAGGCGGTAGTAAGCGTGGTAATCCAGGGGTAATACGACTCAATATATTCCCACACAGTATTGCGCCGGGGTAATGTATAATCCACTAGGTCTGCACTCTGCTAGATGAACCCGCCTGCCACCACACGATTTACTCCTTACCTTACACACCTGCTCTCATCTCACCTACCTACCCCACCTGGCTGATAAGTAACCCGCTTATAATGTACTTCTTACCTTACACACCTGCTCTCATCTTACCTACCTACCCCACCTGGCTGTTAAGTAACCAGCTAATAATTTATTCCTTACACACGTGCCCTCACCTTATTACCTACCCCACCTGGCTTATAATTAACCCGTTTATGGTAGGGACAATTCTAGTATTCTATTTCTACTAAAGCTGGATGATTTATTACTATGAGAGTGAGTTAACAGGATCCTAAGTGCTACTACTGTCACCTTTAGCCTTCTCATGGCAAGGACAACCCTAGTATTTTCATTACAGTTTACATTGGATGATTGTCTTCAGGTGAGAGCGAGTCATAGGAACCTTAGTGTTCAGTGTTCAACTGCATAAGGTTTCCCAGATCAACAATCACCAGTTACTTAAGAGAACTAAATACACGAGTTCTAAATTTTGATACAGATTGCTTTTATTCCTCAAACTACGTACGGGAAAATTGATTTGCACGAGTGAGAATAAAGTACTTAACTCTTTCAACTCCATAACCCATTCTTTTATTCTTGCTAAATTCAGACGATTCCATTCAGCTCAGGAAACCCCCTCAGAACTAAAGCGATCACTGAAGGCTATATCTAACACCTCCACACTGGGGAACAAAATCTCCCCTCAGGTTAATGAAATCACTGGAGACAGCAACAATAAATTAAAAACATACAACTGGATTGAAGAGGTTAAGTCGGAAAGTGTTGCACAGGCAGTTTTGAATCCTGTAGCTACGTATTTTCTCAAGTGAATAAAATCGTCTGGTACATGAGAAAATAATGCCTCAGTTCGAATTTTACCCTTTAGCTGCACAAGGATTTTATCAGATGAATAAAATCGTCTGGCAGCAGCAAGAATATAAACTATGGCAGTGATATTGTTTACGGAGACAGTTGTGTGGGGACTCCCTATCTGTTGAATACACCCGTCTGGCAGAAGAAAGAATCACACCTCCTTTAACCCTTTAACTCCAAAGGGACTCTCTCTCTCAGCCGAATTCAATCGCCTGGCATCAGCTACAATACAATCTCCATATTCGTCAGGGGCCCTAAAGTTAACCCCTTCAGTCCAATGACATTTTCTTGCCCATCTCCTAATCACATATTCACCTCAGGCAGGGTGTGTAGTAGTCAAGGGGTTAATTCAAGTTATAGTCAATCGCTCCAGCATGAAAGGTCTGCCCTAATCTGATTACACGCATTCTTATGGAAAGGTATCTTTGTTGTTGTTGTTGTTGTGGTCCCAAGCTCTACTGCAACGTGAACCCGGCCAACTAAAAGCACAAGTTGCCATTTTCCTGCAGTCCACCATCCTCCTTTCGAGGAATAGGGAAGGCGCTGTGGGCAATGAAGCCACGCGGTCATATAGGTGCCACCACGTGAAGGCGTCCCTCTACAACACGACTGACACCTTAAAACTTTACATGCTGCGACTTATCCTAGTACGTTAATGCTGCTGGCCCCTTCACTTCGAGAGGTACCCACAGACCAGTAAAATCGTCTGGCTGAAGTAAAAATAAAATTGGGGGGATATGTGAACTAATTCTAAGTCCGTCACTACAGTTCTTTCACTTTAACTTGCCTCAGCTCTCCGTCTTTTTGTCCCTAATCTTATGTGACTCAACGGCAGGGAAAGACGATGCCACAGCTCTACATCCTTCCATAGCACTTCTTCGTGACTAGCATCGTATTCTAGTGCTACTGTTACACCTCAGTATTCAAAATGGAAAGATGACAATTTTAGGACAAGTTAGAGTAAAATGAGTATACTAAACGTCTCTTCTAAGGAAAAGAAAAAAAAAATGAAAAAAAATGAAAAAGAAAGAATACGACTGGTAGCAAAAACAAGGTAAAATTTCATAAGAGAGAGAGAGAGAGAGAGAGAATTTCCATACATCTCATCACAGATAAAGAAAGAGGGAAAGAGATACAGCCATAGAGGTGTTAACTCGCTCTTCCTACTTACAGTCGGGTTAGCCCTACTTACCTACATACCTACGGTCCTACAATACCCATGCATTATTCAACTTAC
This sequence comes from Coenobita brevimanus, assembly GCF_032717465.1. NCBI lineage: Eukaryota > Metazoa > Arthropoda > Malacostraca > Decapoda > Coenobitidae > Coenobita > Coenobita brevimanus. The sequence goes on from NC_137015.1 coordinate 30,206,826, forward strand.
CTCCTGCCCACTAACCGGTACTCCTCATGCCCTTCCTTCCTACCAACCTTCCAATCTTCCTACCTACCTTCCTAGCTACTTAACTACAACCGTCCTGTCTACCTACTTATCCACTTACCTACCTACCATCCTACGAATCTTCCTACCTACCTTCCTAGCTACTTACCTACAACCGTCTTGCCTACCTACTGATCCACCTACCTACCTACCTACCTACCAAACAACTCGTCTACTTACTCGCCCTATGTGTATGTCTACTTCCCCGCCTCCCTTCCTACTTACCAGCCTCACAGGTAGATAGTAGATGCGTTATTTACAATCTACCCTATACTAAACAGCCGTGAAAGGACGAATAGGTATTTTCCTTTGTGCCTACTTCCTCACTTACACAAACCCATACCAATCTACTCACCTACCTGCCCATTTACCTTCACGTCACCTTCCTCCTTCTCTACCTACTCATACACTTTCCAATCTACCTCCTTCTCTGCATACTCATACATTAACCACCTACCAACATACATACCTTCTCACCACCTAGTTCCTTCCTTACCTACTCATTCACTCACCTACCTACCTATCTACTTACCTATCAGCCTACAGACTTACTCACGTCAGCATCCTATCTGCCTACCTACTTACCAAATACATGAAAAATAACCAATCTACTCACAATAATGTAAGTCTGTCTACCCATCACCCAGCTAATCTACCAGAGCAACTACCAACCAATCTAACAATCTACCTCCCAATCTCCTCAATGTTTGTCTACCTACTAATGTACCAACCAATCAGTCTACTTACTCTCAACCTTCCTATCTATCTACCTACCATCCTACCAACCAAGCAGGAAGTATTTTTACCCATTGTACACGCTATACCAACCAATTTACCTACCTACCTACCTGCCTACCTACCTATTGACTTTCTTCCTACCTACCCACCTCCACAGCAATTTATCTACCTATCTATCAGCTAATCAATCTAGCAACCATCGATCCATCTATCCACCAACGAAGCAACCGACACTCTACTTAACAATTTACTGCCACCTAACCAGCATACAGTCTACCTACCTACCTACCTACCTACCTACTTACCCACCATCAACCATCCAACCAACCTACAAACCCTTCTTACCAACCAACAACCAACCTACCTACCTCCCGGCCAACCAACCTACCTACCTACCTATCCACCAGCCTACCTACCACCCTACCCACCAACCCACCTACCTATCTACCCAGCCACCGCGGTAAGTGAAATATTGAAGCGTGTCGCATTAGGGAAATAATAAGCTTACATTTCACAGCAATTAATACTTAACATGTCAGACGGCATTAGAGGTAGATTAGTTAAGGGGCGTATTTTTGGCCCATTATTATTATTATTATTATTATTATTATTATTATCATTATTATTATTATTTTCATCATTACATTATTATTATTATTATTACTACTACTACTACTACTCCTACTACACCTAAGCTACTACTACTATTACTACTACTACTACTACTACTATTACTACCACTACGTCGACATTTTATAGTGTGCCAACTCAGTGCATTTGTTTAGTTTCATTCCCCGTTTTTTCATCTTTTCCCATATATATATCATTCATTCCGGTGCCATTCCCTTATTTCTACACTAATTTCTTCCAAACTTCGTACAGATTTTTCCTTTGGGTAAATATCCCTAGACGCTCCCTTCATTCTCTCTCTCTCTCTCTCTCTCTCTCTCTCTCTCTCTCGGGATCCTATGTTTTCATCAAAGCATAACAAACACATCTGACAAAAAATATATATATGAAGATGCAGGAACGGCAGCTTGAAAAAAAACTGGGGAAAAAAAAAAAAAGAGGGAAGAAAAAAATACAAGCACAAAATCCCGTCCCGACATCGTTTTTTTTTTTTTTTTGGAAGGGGGGAGGGGAGCATAGTTTTATTTATTTATTTTTTCTTTGGCTGGATAATAGTTACACGAAAATTATTGCACTATTCTTATTGGGAGTACTTATGCTTAAATTATTGTTACGTCATGAAAGAGAGAGAGAGAGAGAGAGAGAGAGAGAGAGAGAGAGTCGGAGTTCCTTGCTTTTTTTTTTTTTTTTTTTTTTTTTTTGGTACTGTGACATTCCTACATCTTCATACATTTTATACAAGGGATTATTTTTTTGGTCTCTACACCACAGTTAATAGGGCGAATAGCAGACATACTTAGATAAACAGACAGAGACAGATGGACAGACAGATAGATGGATAGATATTAGACAGATATAGATAGACAGGCGGACAGATAGATGGACAGATAGCAGACAGATACAGACAGACTGGCAGACAGAAGGATGGATAGTAAATACAGATAAACAGAACTGAACTGAGGTATTTACTGTTGTAAAAGATATAGAGTGTAATACAATAAAAGGAGGAAACGGATAAGCAGACAGATAGATGGATAGTATACAGACAGACAGATGGATGGATAGATAATAGACAGATAGATACAGATAGATAGATAGACCGATTAACTGACAGATAGGCAGAAAGACAGCCAGACGAAAAGATACAACTATATAGACAGAATTACAGATAAATAGGTAGACAGAGACAGATAGATAGATATGCAGACTCACACATAGATAGACAGACAGCCAGACAGATAGATAGATAGATAGATAGACAAATTGGTAGACAGGCTGAAATGATGGATAAACAGAAAGATACATACAACTAAATATATATAAAATTACAGACTAATAGGCAGACAGACAGACAGACAGATATGCAGACTCACAGATAGA
>NC_137015.1:30219630-30229630 GCF_032717465.1 Coenobita brevimanus
TCGGTCAGGATCACTTGATGGTCGTGATTGTCAGCTTTTACCCTCCCGGAAGGTAGCTGAGATCATATATAGTTCGATCTAAGGGCAAGGCTGTGACCTTCACACACGCACACACCCGTCCCCTTGCTCAAGGGGGACAGTAACCACCCACTTCGTCAGTGAAACTTTTCGCAACCTGAGCGAGGCGCGAACTCCCGTCCACCAGTTGGCAAGCGGGAACGTTACCACTGCACCAGCAAGCAGTGTGTATGTATGCGTGTGTGTGTGTGTGTGTGTGTGTGACTCAAACATTTCGACGTGTGTTGTGGGGATGTGACACTATGAGGCATGCGTAGACGAGTAATTAATACGGAGCCAATTAGCATCAAATTTAAGTACATGATTACTACCTCATCACCGTCTTCATCATCACAATTATCAACATCACCCTCACCATCATCATTCATTGTAATCTTCGCCGCCACCACACCACCACCACCACCACCACCACCACCATCATCATCATCATCTACTTCATTTCCAACAGAATGGGTAAGATACAGAAAACCGAAAACTACCCAAATTGTAAGCCTCAGCAGCGTCCCGTACAAATACCGATCAATTCCTTCATCCACCGTTCAATACTTTCTACTTCCATCTCTGACACTGGTATTTCTAGGTGTGTTCTTGCTACTACCGGATTATTGTATTCCATCGCCAAATGAATCGTCTGATGAGAGGATGATTTATATAAAGAAGGCGTCACTACTGAGAAGGGTTGCTCGTCATCATCATCCCAAACCTGGCAACCTGTGAGATTTTATCATTATCCTTACGAATTCTATATTCATGAGTGTAGGAACAAGACAAATAAAACTATTTCCAATAATGTTTTCTGAATATTTTTTAAGTTCTTCATAATTACAGATTAAAAATTTCACTGATCAACTGAAATAAACAATGCATGACATGAACTGTATTTACCATACTTGGCTGATTCATGGGGGATTTACTTTCACTTGTTATTTAGTCAGATGTGTGTCAAACGGCTGAATCAGTATCACAGTCAACCAATATTCAGCCAATTTAACCGCATATTAAGTCTTAACAGCTGTATCATTTGACTTAATTACTGTATAACATGAGCTTTTAAATTTTGTTAAAAGAAACTAAGGCCTACTTCAGAGGAGATCACTGACAAGATATTTGGAGGTCTAAAATTTATATCATCCTAGTAACATATTTTTCCTGGCGATGTGAGATCATCGGTGAAGCATCCGATTATTTTATGACTGAAAGTTGGCTTGTCTGTCGTCCTTACTTCATACCTCACTACTGCGGTAGCAGAAGCAGGAAAAGAGAAACACACACGAGGAAAGAAGCAGGAGAAACGCACAGGAGAAAAGCAGCAGGAACATGGAAACACACACAGGAAGAAATTTCACCAAAGCTCCGAATGAACTGCCTCTTTCATCAATTAATTTATCATTTTTCTTAAATTCTCGGTACAATCAAAAGCAAAACGCGTGCCTAAATAAATCGATAAATGCATAAATAAACAAATATATCCTTCAATATAAAGTATATGACAACTACATTTAACCCTTTCCATACAATGACATGTTATTCAAAGTTTATTCTCGCTACTTTCAGACGGTTTTATTCAGCAGAGGATGCTTTTCAGTGAGGGGATTACCCATAGCTTTCATTATGGCGAGAGATCTTTATTAAGCTGAATAAAATCGTCTGGAGGCGATAAAAATAAATAAAATCACCACCCCACTGCACTGAATAAATTAAATACCACTGTCCCATTAACCCCTTCAATCCGGTGACGCAATAGTGACGATTTTTATTCTTGCTGCCACCAGACGATTTTATTCAGCTTCTGGGAGATATTTTTCGACAAGGAGAGGTTAGATACAACGTGTACTAACCCCTTCACTAGCACAGGTATCCTACGTTCAATAAAAACCACCTGGTGAGAGCAACATTAAAATAAATGGGTGATAGGTCTGAAGGGATTATACTAAACGGTGGTTAATCTGACCCACTATTAACCTGGTGGAGTGATGTGATATTACTACCCTACCCTACCCAACCTTCCTAAGTTAAGTCACTCTACCGCAACCGAACTAACTCTACCCTACTCTACCGTAACCTAACCTAACCTAACCTACACTATCTTATTACCCTACCCTTGCATTACATAACCTAACCTAGCGAAACCTACCTTACCCTATGCTACTCCAACATTACATAAACTAACTTAACCTACCTTACCCTAACCTAACCTAACGTACCCTACCCTAGCATTACATAACTAAACCTACCTTACCCTGACCTACCCTACCCTAACCCACCATGCAGCCAGGAAACAGTCGCTGCCACCATCACATACGGATCACTAACACGGGAAATGCTTAAATCTTTCACTCACTCATCCCTCATACCACAGTGTTAGGCAAGGAATTTTAACTTATACTGATATTTTAACTTCTACTCACTGATATCCTTCACTTATACTTCGTTAACCCTCTCATGGCCAGGATAACTCTAAGATTTTTTATCAGACGATTGTTTTCAGCTAAGAGTCAGTCATAGGAGCCTGAATATTAATATGGTCATCACTATCCCTCTCAAGGTTGGGAGAAGTCTAGAACAGGTGAGCCACACGATTTTATTCAGCATTGATGTAAACGTAGGACAGTTAACGTTCCTGCAGTAAAGAACCCCATGAACAACTAGAGAGCGCTCAGAGAGGCATACCTCCGCCAATGCCATTATAAAGGATCTGGATCCGCCCCAAAATTTAAACAATTCTTTCTTGGTCCACGGCCCATCTTTTCACAAATTTTCATTGAAACTCATGGAAAATTTTGGAGATACTGTGCAGAATGCTCCAGATCCGCCCCCAAATTTAATAATTTCTTCCTCGGCCCATGGTCCACCCTTCCACAAACTTTCATCAAAATCCGTTCATAACTTTTTGAGTGATCCCGGATCCGGATCCGTGGATATAGGATTCGGATCCGGATCCGCCCCAAAATTTAATCAACTCTTTCTTGGCTCATGGACCATCCTTCCACATAATTTCATCAAAATCCGTTCTTAACTTTTTTAGTAATCCTGCTAACAGACAGACGGACAGAAAAACCAACAAACCAACGCAGGGTAAAACATAACTTCCTTGACGGAGGTAATAATGGTGAGATTTGAAAGTTAATAAGAACAGAACGGATGAAACTAATTTTGGAAAGTTACAGAACGGAGGACGCCACCTCCATCACTACGATAAGGTACATCTGTGTCTTAATCTTGCTAACTCCCGACTGTATCATCAGGCTAAGGAGAAAGAGTTAGAACTGAAGAGGTTAAATTATAGCCTTCACTAACCCCCTCTTTCATAAGATGGTCCTCTAAGCAGAATAAACAAAAAACCGTGTAGGATACCAGTTGAAAAAAAAAGAAAAAAATCACCAAACTGAAAGACGAACAGAGAGAGAGAGAGAGAGAGAGAGAGAGAGAGAGAGAGAGAGCAAAAACAGGAAAATACACTATTAAAATATATCTTTAAACAAACTCAACTTTATTAACACTCTCAGGCTTCCACAACTCCCTCCCAGCTGAAAAAAAAAAAAATCATCAGAAATTAGCAGGAATAAAACTAGAATACACCCGACCATGAGAGCGCTAATAATGACCTTCCGTTAAATCCACTTTCTACCCTTCCTATAAAATTTCCCTTCTGGCATTTTTAGGTCCGGCGTGGTACTGCAGCTTCTCCCTGTTTCCCTGCATGAGAGAGAGAGAGAGAGAGAGAGATATGGGAGTAAGTTCTTTGATTAGCTTTAACGTCCAATTATCTCGTCTTAACCCCCGTAAGTCTTGTGCTCTCTCTCTCTCTCTCTCTCTCTCTCTCTCTCTCTCTCTCTCTCTCTCTCTCTCTCTCTCTCTCTCACTTTCCCAGCTGTCACTCACCCCCCCTTACTGGCGGGAAGGAATGTTCACCTGTAATTTCCTGTGAACTTTACCTGCCTTCCTCCCTCCCCCTCCTTCTCTTCCTACTCTCTCTCTCTCTCTCTCTCTCTCTCTCCGTACCTTCTCTTTTTATTCTTCTTCTCTTCTTTATCTCAGTTCCTTCCTCCTTCCTAGCTCCTTTCCTCCCTCTCCCTCCCTCCCTCCTTCGTTCTTTCATCTCTGCCTTAACTCACTTCCTCCCTCCTTCTTTTCCTTTTCTTCTTTTCCTCCTTCCCTCTCAGGCTCCTTCCTTTTCCATCCGTTTCAATCCTTCCTTCCTTCCCTCCCTGTCCTTCCATCTTCCAATTTTTTCCTTTACTTCCTTCTCTTCTCCTTCTGCCTCTTTCCTACATTTTTTTTCTTTCTTCACTTCCTTCTTGTCTCTCCCTTTTATTCTCTTTACCCTACTTCCCTCCATCGCTTCCTCCATCTTTCGTTCCTCTTTCGTTTCTTCCTACATTCCTCCTTCATTCTTCTTTTCTCTCCTCTTCTTTCACTTCCTCTCTCCACTTCTCTCTCCATCTATCCCTCAATTCTTCTTTTTTTTCAACAGCTTTCCTTCCTTTCCTTCCCTCTAAATTCTTGTCGTTATTCTCCCTCCCTCCCTCCTTCCTCTCTCCAGTCACACTTCTCCTCCATTCTCTTCTTCCCTCCCTCCTTCCTCTCAATCTCCTCACCCTCCATCTCTTTGTATCGCTTCTGCTCTCTCTCTCTCTCTCTCTCTCTCTCTCACACGTTCTTCTCATCTTCCTCATTATTTCTTCTCTTCCTTTCTTTCTTCCCTTTACCTTCTTCATTTCTTGCTCTCTTAATCCCTCTTTAATTTCTCGCACTCCATTCACCTTTTCTCTACTTCCTCCCTTTCCTTATCCCTTAACGCCAACAACAATTCCTTCTCTCTCTCTCTCTCTCTCTCTCTCTCTCTCTCTTATTTTATCTTATTATTGTCCCTTTCCCTTCTTTCTCCTTCCTTATTTTGCTTTGTCCTTCATCCTTCCCTATACTTCTTCCTTTAGTCTTCCTACCCTCCTTCATTCTTTCCTTCCCCCCTCCTTCATGCCTCCATCTGTTGCTAGAACCACTCTCTCCCCCTCCCCTTCCCCCCTTCCATCTGTTCCACCACCCCTCCATCTCCATCTTCCTCCCCTACCCCTACCCCTCCCTTCCTAGTACCCACTTCCTCCTTCCCTTTCCCTCCCCCTCCTCCTCTCTCTTTCCCTCCCTCCCTCCCCCTACACTTAACTCCACTTTCTCACAAAACCGTTTACTCCACTCCCATCCCCCCCTTTTCTCTCACCTTCCCCCCCACTCACATTTCTCGTCCACCCCCATTCCTTCCATTCTACCCTTCCCTCCCCTTCTCAAGTTGCTCCCCCTCACCTGCCCACCTTCTTTCTTTCCCCTCCCATCCCCATTCCCTCTCTCTCTCCCTTCTCCCCTTCCCATCCCCATTCCCTCTCTCTCTCCCTTCTCCCCCTCCCATCCCCATTCCCTCTCTCTCTCCCTTCTCCCCCTCCTATCCTCTCCTCTTCTCTCCTTCTCCCACTTCTCTCTCCTCCTCCCCTCCCTCCTCCCCCAACCTTCTTCACTTGTCTCGCCTATTTTTCCTCTGTTTTTTTACCCCTCCATTACGCTTCCTCCAACTCCTTCCCTTCTTTTCCCTCCTCCCCTCCCTTCTCTCCTTCCACCTTCCTTCTCCCCTTCCTTCCCTCCTCTCCTCTCCCTCCTCCCTACGGCGTGCACTCCTACACCGTGCTGGTTGGTGACGTCACACACCGGAAGTTCATAGTACGCGTTCATTCATCCGCGACTTCCCGCCAAGTGTCTCGCTCCCGCCATTTTGCATTTCCCGCCTTTTTTTTCTTCCCGCCAATTTTTCCATTTCTCGCCATTTTTTTTTTCCTTAACCTGTCCCCATTTTTTCAAAGCTTTTTCCAGCTGTTCTCCTTCAAAATTTTCCTGTTTTGTAGTTCCCGCCTTTCCTATTTCCCTTTTTTTTTTTGGTGCGATTCTTGTTTCTGTCGTTCATATTATTTTCCATGTTTTTTTACGTCATTATTTTTCACCTCTTTATTTCTAGCTATTTTTCTATCTAAAGCCAGACGCCTTAATCCTGTAAGGGGTGGCCACAAACAAATCGCCTCCATGTCGCCCTGTCCCCTGTCACTTAGCTGTCCCTCCCCTAACTCACACCCCCCCCTCTCATATACCTCTCCACTTTTTGTTTTTGTTTTTTTAAGGCCATTCATTCATTTTCGTCCTTTTTCTTTGATTCTCATTTTTGTTCATATTTTTTCGTCAGTGCTACCCTATTCCCTCGACTATTTTCTTAAAGTTTCGTTCCATTTCAGTGTTCATTTTGCAATGCTCACTCTTTCCCTCGCAATATTTTACTTGGTCTATCCAGTTTCCAGTCACTTTATGAATTTTTACCTCTTAGGCTTAGATATAGATAGATAGACAGATTAGATAGATAGGTAGACAGATAGATGGATGGATAGACAGATAAATACTGATAGATAAATAGGCAGATAGATAATTTAAAAATTTTTGACTATTGCATCCCATTCTTAGATATATAAACAGAGATGAATATAGATAGATACATAAATAGACAAACAGATGTAATACACCTCTTTCCCGGAGACATTCTGATGATCGTTTTACTTTTTTTTTTTAATATTTCAGCTTTTTCATTTTCTTCCCTGTCTTTTTTAACCCCTTCAGCCCGGTGACGAATGTCATGGATTTATAGGGGCAGGGTGAGGGGACTAGGGACCCCCTCCTTTCCTAAAAAGAGACAGGCCAGAGAAAGGGATGGGGGATGGAGTTATCCCCGTACCCTGAAGATTGGGTCTATGAATGTGCATGGATGTAGTACGATTGAGGCTAAAAGGGAGGAGATTGGGAGAATGTTTGTGAGAAGAAAGTTGGATGTGTTAGCTTTGAGTGAAACGAAGATGAAAGGGAAGGGTGAGTCTATGTTTGGAAGTGTGAATGGAAGATTGTCAGGTGTTGATAGAGGAAGGGCAACAGAAGATGTGGCCTTGTTAGTGAGTCCGGAAGTACAGCAGTGTGTGACTGAATGGAAGGAGGTGTCATCGAGACTGATGTGGGTGAAGCGAAATTTGAACGTGAGTTGTGGGTGTTTGTGAGTGCATATGGGCCTGGTAGTGAAAGGGATGAAGAAGAGAGGGAGTCTTTCTGGAATGATGTTGATGAGTGTCTGCAGAGTTTTGGAGCGAATGTGAATGTGGTAATGATGGGAGATCTGAAAGCTAGAATGGGAAATGTAGCAGTTGAAGGTGTAGTTGGTATGCATGCATGGTGTGCCTGGAAGAAATGAAAATGGGGAGCGAATGATAGCGATGTGTGTTGAACGAGAGATGGTGATTGGAAATACGCTGTTTGAGAAGAAAGATATTTATAAGTATACATGGGTGAGACAGGAGGGTGGAAGGGTTGTTGATAGAGCTTTGATGGACTATGTGGTTGTGTCTATAGTAGCCGCAGCGAGAAATGAACGCTGTGGTGGGGCAGGCGGGATGACCTGGGATTCCCCCACTGTTGCCATATCCACATGTCACCGACCATAGAGGTAGGATGTCACCGACCATCGGCCACCGCTGCAGCCCCGCTCCATGATCCTTACCCTGTGTCTCTGGCTTTCTCTTTCTCTCTCGGTTTCTATATAAACTGGTTTATTTCCGAAACTAATTATGAAATTATTATGACTTTTGTTCCACACCACCACTGAGGTAAAAATCAAGGAGAGTTTTCTGTATAAAGGTTTCCCCCCCCCTCCTAAATGTGGCATATGAGCGGGGGAGTGCGGCCTTGCCGATACCTCCGCCTGACCTATAATTATACACTCGCCAGAACTGACCTGCCCTCAGACAAGGGGGGGGGGAAACCTTTATACAGAAAACTCTCCTTGATTTTTACCTCAGTGGTGGTGTGGAACAAAAGTCATAATAATTTCATAATTAGTTTCGGAAATACACCAGTTTATATAGAAACCGAGAGAGAAAGAGAAACCCAGAGACACAGGGTAAGGATCATGGAGCGGGGCTGCAGCGATGGCCGATGGTCGGTGACATCCTACCTCTATGGTCGGTGACATGTGGATATGGCAACAGTGGGGGAATCCCAGGTCATCCCGCCTGCCCCACCACAGCGTTCATTTCTCGCTGCGGCTACTATAGGAATGTAATAGGAAGATTGTTGGATGTGAGAGTTCTGAGAGGGGAGGGTGGAGGTATGTCTGACCACTACCTGGTGGAGGGAAAGTTAAGAGTAGGTAAGAGATGGGTGAGAGCTAGGAGAGTTAGGTGTGGCAGGGAGGTTTTGAAAGTGAGTGAGTTGGATAAAAGAGAAAAAGATAGAGTATCAGGAGAAACTGAAAGATGAGTGGAACGCAGTGAAAGATAGGGAAAATGGCAGTGTGGAGGAGGAATGGCAGTTATTTAAGAGTGCTGTGGTGGGGCATGCAGAAGAGGTGTGAGGTGTGAGACGTGTGGGTGGTGGTGTAAGAAAAGGAAGTGAATGGTGGTGCGAGGAAGTAAGTATGGCTGTGGCTGAGAAGAGACGTGCATATGAAGTGTGGCTGCAGAGGAAGGATGAGATGTCATATGAGAGGTATAAGGAAAAGAGGAATAAGGCGAGAAGGGCTGTGCGTGATGCTAAAGTAGCAGCAGATGAGAGGTGGGGTAGGCGGCTGACAGAGAATTTTCAACAGAATAAGAAAATGTTTTGGAAGGAGGTGAAACGGGTGCGAAAGGCAGAGTCTGGGAAGGAAGAACGAGTAAAAGCAGAGGATGGAAGGATGTTAATTGAGATGGATGCAGTAAGGAAGAGATGGGCAGAGTATTTTGAAAGATTGTTAAATGTAGAGGAGGAGAGGGTGGCTGAGCTTGTGGCGGATGGAAGGGTGCAAGGAATAAATGTGTCGGGAGATTTGAATGATTCTTTGATCACGAAGGAGGAAGTGCAGAAGGCAGTAAAGGAGATGAAAACAGGGAAAGCTGCAGGTATGGATGGGTGTGCTGTGGAATGCCTGAAGGGTGGTGGAGTGACTGTTGTTGACTGGTTAGTAAGATTGTTGAATGTGTGCTTTGTGAAAGGTATGGTGCCAATTGACTGGGCAAGTGCTTGTGTGGTCCCGTTGTATAAAGGCAAGGGTGATAAGTATGAATGTACTAGCTTTAGGGGTATAAGTCTGTTGAGTGTTGTAGGTAAGGTGTATGGTAGAGTGTTAATTATGAGAGTCAGAGAGGGTACAGAGGGAGTGATTGGTGATGAGCAGTGTGGCTTTAGGAGAGAGAGGGGATGCGTGGATCAGGTGTTCGGTGAGACAAGTGTGTGAAAAGTATTTAGCGAAATGCAAGGATGTGTTTTGGGCATTTAAGGATTTAGAGAAAGCGTATGATAGAATTGATAGGGAGGCTTTATGGACTGTTTTAAGATTGTATGGACTTGATGGTAGGTTATTAAAAGGGGTGAAAAGTTTTTATGTAAATAGTAGAGCGTGTGTAAGAGTGGGAAATGCTGTGAGTGATTGGTTTCCTGTGAGAGTGGGGCTGCGACAGGGATGTGTGATGTCGCCTTGGTTGTTTAATATTTACATGGATGGTGTTGTAAGGGAGGTGAATGCAAGAGTTTTAGGTGGAGGTCTGAGTCTGGTGAATGTTGATGGTGGAGAGTGGAATCTGAAGCAGCTGCTGTTTGCAGATGATACTGCACTGATGGCTGATTCAGAGGAGAGATTTGAGACAGTTGGTAGAGGAGTTTGGAAGGGTGTGTGAAAGGAGGAAATTGAAAGTAAATGAGAATAAGAGTAAAGTGATGAAGTGTACGAGGTTGGTAGATGGTAGGGGGATGAATATAGTTTTGAATGGCGAGTTGCTTGAGGAGGTAGAGTGTTTTAAATATCTAGGGTCACATGTTGCTGTGGTTGGAAGAATAGATGCAGAAGTGAAGTTTAGAATAAATGAAGTAAGAA
>NC_137015.1:30232130-30334630 GCF_032717465.1 Coenobita brevimanus
TCAGTACCGGTATAATGATGGCAATGATGATATCACCACCACCGCCACCACCACCAACAACAACAACAACAATAACAATAATAATAATAAATTATAAAAATAATAATGACAATGCTAACCATTTTCTCTCACTTAAGGACCCATATTTAACCCCCTAATGATCGGGACAACTCTTATTCCAACTAACCTCAGACAATTTCATTCACCTGTGCGTGTTCTAAAAGTCTCAGTGTTAGACGGACTTTTTAACCATATTATACAGGGTTGTCCATAAATAGCGCTGCACTAGATATTAACCCGGCTCAGTCTGCTGATGTGGGCTGGGTGTGGCAGTGGGAGTAGGAAATGACTAAATGATGCTGGGTTGACACTGATAACGCTCTTCCCTCTTTGCAGCACACGAGAAGATATCAGACTGAGTGTAGCAATGTTATGGACCACTCTGTACATTATTATTATTATTATTATTATTATTATTATTATTGTCATTTTTTTATCAGCCTAACGACTGTATTCAGCTTAGTAAGAGCCTCGTCGTTAAAAAAAAAAAAAAAAAAAAAAAAAAAAAAACACGCCTATAGTCCTTTATTTTACCAGACACCGTTTCCAATTTGATAACGTGGTTCACTGACACTCAAAATACGCCGTCATTGTGCTGAAGAGGTTACACATATGCATCGCAATACCAGTTTTTTTCATCACCTATTTTTCGCAATACCCTCCTTTTTTTTTTTTTTTTTTTTTTTTTTTTTTTTTTTTTAATACGTAAAATTAGGGGAAATACACTGACGTGGTTTGGACATGTGGAGAGAATGGAGAATAAAGGTGAAGTGAAGGGAGGGAGAGGGAGGAGAAGACCGAGGATGAGCTGGAGGGGCGGAGTTGAGAGGTATATGAAGAAGCGGGGAGCGAGTTGGGGTGAGGGCAGTCAAATGGGTGACAGCGACTTGGGGGTGTTCTGTCTGCGGCCACCCTTTGCGGGACTGAGACGTCGGGCTATAGACAGAAAAATAGATTTCCACAATGCCTACCTTTTTGGAAAACACGTTTTTTGCAATAACTGCCCATTTTTCGCAATGCTTATCTGTTTCTTCCAATACATATTTTTGCAATGCCAGTCTATTTTTGCATATCTCTTGTAATGCTTGTCTATCTTTTGCAATACCTGTTTGGGGCAATATTTATTTTTCGCAAGACCTATCTTTTGTACCATCTCTTTGACGCAACATCTATATTTTGCCATACCTGTCTATCTTTTACACCACCTGCTTGAGGCAATCTATATTTTGCAATACCTATGTGTCTTTGGCAACACCTATTTCAAGCAACATCCATTTTGTGCAATACGCGTCTCTTCGTTCCTGACCTTTGGTTCCTTCTTCCTTGCATTAAAAAAAAAAAAAAAAAAAAAAAAAAAAAAAAAAAAAACTAACAGCAATGTCCCAAAGACCGGAGCTCACCCAGGCCCTCTACCCAGCACCTCAGCCTTCATCCCAATTCATTTTTTCCTGCCATTCCACGCCTCCCCTTCCCTCATACCCCCACTCTTTCTCCCGTCATCCCACGCCTCCCTCCCTCTTGCCCCCACGGCCCACACTTTCTCCCGTCACCCCACACTTCCCTCCCTCATACCCCCACTCTTTCTCCTGCCAGCCTACGCCTCCCTCCCTCATACCCCCACTCTTTCTCCCGCCAGCCCACGCCCCCCTCCCTCATACCCCCACTCTTTCTCCCGCCACCCCACGCCTCCCCCTCCCTCATAACCCCCATCTTACTCTCCATTATTAGACTCTTCAACTCGAGGGCGTCGTTTCTGGAGTTATATCTTTAACGAGATAATTACATTCAGTTTAAGAATGACGGCAGATATGGAAGTGTTGAGAGAGAGAGAGAGAGAGAGAGAGAGAGAGAGAGAGAGAGAGAGAGAGAGAGAGAGAGAGAGAGAGAGAGAGAGAGAGAGAGAGAGAGAGAAAACTATCCTAATCTCAAAAAAGTCTACGGACGCTAACACGAAAAAATGCGTCATGGGTCTGAAGGGGTAAACCGTCAAGATCACACCAATAGTCATGATTCCGTCCCTTCTACAGTGTGGTCAAAAGTCCCGTTACACTCTACGCCAGTCACTCTGATGGGGTAATGGAGGAGAGCAGACCCACTCATCCACGGCACGCTTCACAAGTTTGGCATTTAGTCAGCTTTATTTGGTGAGAGTTATTATTTGGCGAGCGTTATTTGCCAGGCATTACTATACATGGCTTGTTTTCATCCGAGGGAACTGGGTCATTCTCGCAACTGTAATGCTAAGTTATGGCTGCGTGAATTTAGATGCATCACCACTCACTCACATATTCTGGTGGCCATTCTTAATACAAATCATTACTTCCCTACTAACTACCATTACACCCATTTAATTATTTCTATCAATGGGTTAATATTCATAGGCAAGACTCTATACGTTTTCTGTCATGCTAAGAGTCTGCATTTTCTTGTATCAAATGAAGAAATGTAGTAGATTCCTTTTTTATGTGCTATTTTCTGTCTGTATTTCTGACTGTCTATCCATCTGTCTGTTTATGTTACCTGTCTCTCAGTGTACAGGTATGTCTGTGTAACTCTATGGCCCATATTCTTGTAAGGCAAGGAGGCTCCCTATAACCTCTTCCTTAACGAATTATTTTCCTAACTATCCATTAATATCCTCCTTTTTGCTTCTTACATCTTTTTAATATCGACACAGATTGCATGAATAACATACACGGATATATTAAGAGAGCAGAACCAGAAATAAACCGGTAAGGAAGAGGCGTTAATAAGCTCTCTACCTACCGGAGAATGCCGCCTTGTGTCCTTCTCAAATGGTTGGCTCTGTCTACCACATACCATAGAGATGTTACAGGACAGTGAAGTGTGGTTACAAGCTTGGCTATTACACTTCTTTTACCTCTATTTGGCCTAGATTCTCGTCTTTCTTACAACTTATTTCGAGTTGCTCAGTGGCAGAAAAAAAAGAAAAAAGTTCCATGGCTCTACTGTACACAGTTTTCACAGCACTTCCTCGTGACTCGCACCATATCCTAGTGTTGATCTCTTGCTAAAACTGTGCATGGAGGGACGGAAATTCCTGGCCAAGTCAGAGTAAGAAAAGAGTACAGACATACAAATAAGCACTCAGCAGACAACTCAGCCACATGTACACTGAAATAAAGGTCAAGTACACACACACACACACACACACACACACACACTTTTTTACCTAAGTCGTATGGTGCCAGGTATGTAAGAATGGTGCCTGCGGTTTTTTTTTTTTTTTTTTTTTTTTTTTCTGTTGGTGCACGGATTCAAGGCATCCCGGGGTTTGAGGAAAAAAATGTATACTACCCACGTATTCCACGCGTGATATAAAGGCGACCATACGGGAGGGAGTGGTGTGGACGGAGTAATCCTTTACTTTGAGAGAGAGAGAGAGAGAGAGAGAGAGAGAGAGATTCCTGAAGCCTGTCTGTCCGTGTCAATCTGTATGTCCATTATATTATGTCTGCTTACCTGTCTATTCTCGTGTGTGTGTGTGTGTGTGTGTGTGTGTGTGTGTGTGTGTAAGAGTCTGGTTGTATCCCACGCTGCTGCCTTCCCGCCTGTGTGTCTGTCTGCCTGTCTCACCCGGCCACTGACATCACGCTAACCACAACCCCCTCCTTCACCCCCCTCTCCCCTCCCCTCCTTCACCCCTCCTCTCCCCTCCCCTCCTTCAACCCTCCCCTACCCTCCCTTCCTTCACCCCTCCTCTCCCCTCCCCTCCTTCACCCCTCTTTCCCCCCTTCTTCCACATTCCCACACCCCTCCCACAACCTTACTCTTTCCCTCTCCCATCCCCCCTTCCCTACTCCCTCTCCTTCCAGTCCCCCTCCCTCTATCTCCCACTCGCCATATACTCCTCCCTCATTCCAATCCTCATAATCTCCCTTTCCTTCCTCTCACCCTTCCCTTTCTCCCCCTTTCCCCAATTCCCTTCTCCTATCCCCACCCTCCCCTTTACTCTTTCTCCAATCCTATCCCCCTTCCCTTTCATCCCCCTCTCTCCTCATCCCCACTCCATTCACCTTCTGATTTCCCTCCCTTCTTTCTCACCACTTCAATGCCTCCTTTTCACTCTCTCCCCCTTTCCTACTTCCCTTCCTTTCTCTCCTTGCCCATCCCCAGACCTCTCACCTCCCCCCTTTTCCCTTCCATTTCTCCCTTTCCCTCTCACCCCAAACCTCCCCCCCTCCTTTTCATTCCCTCCCTCATTAATTCTCCCCTCACTTCTCCACCCTGCTCTCATCTCCCCTCTAACCCCCTCCCTCCCCTTCTTCTCTCTTTCTCACTCCCCTTCCCTCCCCCGCCCTCCCTACCTCACTGCTTTCCCCACTCCACTTCCCCTCCCTCTACCCTCTCCCTTCCCTCCCCCTCCCTCTTTCGCTTCTTTCCTCACCACATCTCCCCTCCCCCACTCTCCCCTCCTCCCCCTCCCTCCCCCGCTCACCTTCTCCCTCCCCCACTCTCCCCTCCTCCCCCTCCCTCCCCCTGTCTCCGTCTCTCCCGTAACAGGTGTAGTCAGGAATGTTGCGGTGAGTTAGGATAATAGTATGGATAGGAGTGGATAGGCTGGAGAAGGGTAAGGGGGGACAGATATAGGTGGACAGGGATGTGGGTGGGTTTGGATAAGGTGGGATTGATTAAGGAAGTTAGGATAAGCCAGGATTAAAGGTGGGTTACGAGAAAGAAAGGTTAAGGGGGGGTTAGGATAAGGTGGGTGGGTAAGGGCTGCTGGGATAAGGTGGTGGGTACGGGTTGGGATAAGGTGGTGGGTAAGGGCTGGGATAAGGTGGTGGGTAAGGGTTAAGATAAGGTGGTGGGTAAGGTTAGGATAAGGTGGTGGGTGTGGGTTGGGATAAGGAGGATAGGTTAGGATAAGGCGCCTGACAACCCCTTTAGTCTAAGGTTTCCGTGAAGCTACATACACTCGCTCTGAGGTAGGAAGAAGGAAATGCCTAAGACGTAATCGTAGGGAAGGAGTTAATGTAGACTCCTTACATCCCCTTCACCTCCAAACTTAATAATGCAGCAGGAACAAACAATATAATACACGATCCAGGACAGAAAATCAAAATAAATGTATAAATGAGAAGTTAATGGACAACAGGTGAGTGATATATATATATATATATATATATATATATATATATATATATATATATATTTTTTTTTTTTTTTTTTTTTTTTTAAGGCCTGAACGAGATAGGTACTGATTTTAGAGCGCTTCCTACTTCCTATATACGTGTTGCTAATATTCTCCTCTATGGTATATATTCCTCCTATAAATTCCACGACGTATTTAAGTCACATAATCTTGCTGACGTCAGAATTATATATTTAAATCAGGGGTGTGTTGCGGAGGGAGAGAGGCATCGTAATGGCAGGGGACAGGGTGGCATGGAGGCGATTTGTTTGTGGCCACCATTACGGGATTAAGGCGTCTGGCTATAGAGAGGTAAACAGATAAACAGAATTTTGGGGAAACCTCTTGCCGACAAAGTGTGAGAAAAAGCCATACCATAGCTGAGAATATTCCCTCCTTCCCCCCAGACAGGCGTATTTACTTCTGTTCTTCCTGGTAGTTTGGCAATATTACAATCTATCTATCTATCAATTGCCAGACGCCTCAATCCCGTTCGGGGTGGCCACAAACAAATCGCCTCCACGTCGCTCTGTCCCCTGCCATTTCACTGCCCCGCTCCCAACTCACACACCCCTCTCTCATATACCTCTCCACCCCATCCCTCCATCTCATCCTCGGCCTCCCCTTCCCTCTTCCCCCCTCCACCTCACTCACATACACTCTCTTCGCCAGTCTTTCACCCTCCATCAATAGTACAAAATTTTGGATAAACCCCTTAACACTGAAGGGATTGAAAGGAAGGCTATATCTAACCCCTTCAGTTCGAAAAGTCTCCGTGCAGTTGAGAAAAATCGTCTGGTGATGGCATGTACAAATACGTGTAAGAAAGCCGTCATATTCAAGGGGTAAGGATGTTACAATAAATCGCCATGGAAAAGGTGTTACGATGGCTTCTAATCCCGCGATAATACGGTAGGTCAGTGTATAATGAAGGGATGTATTGGATTATATTGGTGTGCGGGAGGGGAACACTGTGTACCGTGTTTCATTCACTGCCCACACTCCATTCATACCTCACTCTTCAAAGGTGTGTGTGTGTGTGTGTGTGTGTGTGTGTGTGTGTGTGTGTGTGTGTGTGTGTGTGTGTGTGTGTGTGTGTGTGTGTGTGTGTGTGTGTGTGTGTGTGTGTGTGTGTGTGTGTGTGTGTGTGAGAGTGTGTGAGAGAGAGAGAGAGAGAGAGAGAGAGAGAGAGAGAGAGAGAGAGAGAGAGAGACAGCATTATATAAGCAATGTATGTTGTTAGCGAATGAGAATTTCCTGTTAGTGTATGTGTCTGGGTGCGTGAATGTGCATGAAATGTGACGTGTATGATGCTAGTGTGAATATTTTGTATATATGTATGTATGTATGTATGTACTGGATGGGTGCATGTATGTATGTATGTATGTAGTGGATGTGTGTATGTATCCATTTAGGTGCAGGTGTGTGTGTGTGTGTGTGTGTGTGTGTGTGTGTGTGTGTGTGTGTGTGTGTGTGTGTGTGTGTTAGTCAAGTGTGTATGAATATTGGCTACGGTATGTGCGTGCGTGAACTTGACCCACTTCAGTTTCTTTTATGCGCTATTATTCACGTGTGTGTGTGTGTGTGTGTGTGTGTGTGTGTGTGTGTGTGTGTGTGTGTGTGTGTGTGTGTGTGTGTGTGTGTTCTTGAAGAAAATTGTATTGCTTGTGGAAGTGTGTGTGTGTGTGTGTGTGTGTGTGTGTGTGTGTGTGTGTGTGTGTGTGTGTGTGTGTGTGTGTGTGTGTGTGTGTGTGTTCTTGGAGAAAATTGTATTGCTTGTGGAAGCGTGTGTGTGTGTGTGTGTGTGTGTGTGTGTGTGTGTGTGTGTGTGTGTGTGTGTGTGTGTGTGTGTGTGTGTGTGTGTGTGTGTGTGTGTGAGAGAGAGAGAGAGAGAGAGAGAGTTCACACAATCACCTGGGATCCAAGTTCAGACCACTGCATAGATTAGGTTAGTGTCCCCCACCCTCTCTCTCTCTCTCTCTCTCTCTCTCTCTCTCTCTCTCACACACACACACACACACACAATTATCGACAACTAGGGCTGGTGGTGGAGGTGGTGGTGGAATGGCTATAGAGCAGTAACCCCGGCAGTGCGTGGTGGATCCTGGCTACTTATAGGGAAGCTTTACCTACTGATGACGTCCTCCTTTATCCTCGCTACCCACAGACGATTTTCCTCAGCTTGGGGGAGACCCTTGGCAATGCAGGGGTTACATATAGCCTTTCCTGCACCTTCTTCTATCAAGGGTCTCTCCTGGGCTGAATAAAATCGTCTGACGTTAGCATGAAAAACTCTGTCAGCAGACGTCCTTGTTGAGAGTGGGTTAATCCCGTTAATCTGGGCGACGTCCTATTTATATCTCCGGACGATTTTATGCAGTTAGGAGGGACCTCTTGAGCTGGAGGGGATAGAGACAGCTTTCATGAACCCCTTCACTGACAGAGGTCCTTCCAAACATTGAATAAAACCGTCTGTAGGTAGCAATAATAAGCCACTGAAATACTTCACCGGAGTGGATGGGTTGCTGACACGTGCCACTCCCGTCCTGCACCTGCTGTCCCTGCCATACCACAGCACAGATGGCCCGTCAGTGTAGCGCCTCTGATCCTACCTGACGAAGTTCCCTCACCCCTTTCTGCTCACTTGCTTGCCAGGTGTTGTTGACTAGACGGTCGATTTGACTAGTAACTAAGGAGACTCATTACTGCCTCATAAAGAAAACTCACTGAATTTCATGCAACCAGGACTTACTACTCTAGTAGTACGAGTAACTCTGTTCTGTCTGGTGAAAACAAACCGACTATTAGTGCCCACGGCCGGGATTTACTGACATGTAGATACGGACAGTCTTATGGATCAAAGTTAAGAATAGCTACGGACATTCTCTTCGGTGGTATTTTCTGACCGTTCTTGCACCTTCGTGGGCTATGGATTATCGCGGGTCGAGGTGAACGTCACTGGTGTCGTCACTGACCTCCACAGTCAATCATCGTAACGCTTTAGTCCCAATCGAGTGGAAGTGACCACTTGACAAACACTTGGCGGAGCACCTAAATAAGTGTCTTGTCTAGTTTACGACATTACAACTGCAATTTTTCAAGTACTTATAAACATACCGGTAGCAGTCTGCATGTAATTAAATCAGAGTACCTAAGCCTAAAGTGTGCATTAAAAAAGAAAAACAAACTAAGCATGGCATGTCGAGGCAAGCTGTGACTGGCGTTAATCCGTGTGTACGTCTCTCCGTCCCAGCAATTTCTCTTCAGTCTCAATCTACCAGCCATTGTTCATTACACAGGATAAATATTTCACGTGGCAGAAAAATGAGTAATTCTGAACATCATCAACAAATATCTGGAGGAGTTTAGTGGTTATTCAGAAGGCATAGGTGTTTCAAGCCTGCTCTAAATTTGATGTATAGTTAGCTTTTATGAAGGAATCCAGAAGCTCCTCTTATCCAGTTCTGCCGAGATATTTAGCATCTCAGAAAGTGTTCATCAATGGTTTCACACAAATCAAGGGTATCTTTAAACGCAGATTCACAACACAAAATGCGTTCACCAAGGGAAGTGACCAAACTCCTGAGCATCGTCTGCAGACTTCAAAATATCAACATTTCCACTTAAAACCTTAAATGGGACAAGTGACTAAATGTAATTCAATTTTATACAAGTACAATATTAAAAATGCACAGTTTTAAATAGACAATACGAGGTATTACTCTCTCTTACGACTACGAGTGAGTTTAACAAGGCCTCCTACCCTTCGAAAACCACGGTCGTCATAACTGTCTAAATAGTGTTCAGTAAACCTCATCGCAGCGAAAGTGTCCGTACCTGTTTGGAATATGTTAAAATTCTGTTCGTACCTCAGCTACGCATGTTACTAAATCCAGGGCCAGTGGTGACCTTTGCGAGGCGTTGGGAATCCCTCCTGCTCGCTTAGATTAACCCGCTGACCAACATGACGCAGCGGTCTATTTTATTCGTGCAGTCAAGACGATTTTGCCGAGAGAGAGAGAGAGAGAGTGTGTGTGTGTGTGTGTGTGTGTGTGTGTGTGTGTGTGTGTGTGTGTGTGTGTGTGTGTGTGTGTGTGTGTGTGTGTGTGTGTGTGTGTGTGTGTGTGTGTGTGTGTGTGTGTGTGTGTGTGTGTGTGTGTGTGTGGAGAAAGGAATGACGAAGAAAAGACACAGACAGGCAGTAGAAGGGAGAGAATACGTAAAATGGGGGAGGAAGCGAATGAAAGGAAGGAGAGAGGGAGGTAGGAAGGGAGGGAACGAGAGAGAGGAAGGAAGGGATGGTGAGGGGGAGATGAGCCAGGAAGTAAATACTTCATTCCCTCAAAGGTTGCTACTCTCTCTCCCTCCCTTCCAAATCTCTACTCTCCTTCCCTCCTCCCTCCCAGATCTCTACTCTCCCTCCCTCCCAAATTTCTACTCTCCCTTTCTCCCTCCCAAATCTCTACTCCCCCTCCCTTTTCCTCCCTGATTATTCCCTCCTCTCTCTTCTGTTCCCTCCCTTTTCCTACCCACCCCTCCCTCCCTCCCTTCCTTTTTTTACTTACCCTCCTACTTTTCCTACCTTTTCTCCCTTCATCTTTCCTTTTTCTTTTCTCTCTGATCTTCCCCCTTCCTTCCTTCTTTCCTCCCTGATCGGTTCCTCCACCTCCCTCCTCTTTCCTTCGTCCCAACTTCGTTCCTTCTCCCTCCCTATTTGCTCTCTCTTCTACCCTCATCTGTTCCTCCATCCTTCATCTCTCCTCCACTCTTTCATTTCTCCCTTCCCTTCTCTTCCTTTCCTCCCTCAGCTGCTCCTCTTCCTCCTCCTCCCCTTCCCTTCCCTCTCCCTTCCTCCTTGACCTCTGCTCTCCTTCCTCCTCCTCCCTTCCCCCATCTTCTCTCCATTCTCTCTTGCTCCCTCTCCCTTTTTTCGCCCTCTCTGATCAGTTTCTCCACCTCCTCTCCTCCCTGATGTCTCTCTACTTCTTTCTCCTTGATTTCTCCCTTCACCTTCCACTTCTCTCTCTCTCTCTCTCTCTCTCTCTCTCTCTCTCTCTCTCTCTCTCTCTCTCTCTCTCTCTCTCTCTCTCTTTTCTCTCTTCCTCTACTTGATTCCTTCCTTCCTGACTGTAACCCATTCACTATCTCTTTTTATTTTTTTTTTTCACTCTCTCCTACTCTGTCCCTGCTCTTCCTAATTCCACCCCCTCCCTTCTCACCTCTCTCTCTCTCTCTCTCTCTCTCTCTCTCTCTCTCTCTCTCTCTCTGGAGTATTACTGCAAGATGCATGTTGACATTTTAACCAGTGAATGGAGAGAGAGAGAGAGAGGGGGGGGGTAAGAAGGAGAAATAAATAAGTGGAAAGATGGCTGACTGAAAGGAAGGAATTATTAGATAACTGGATAAACAGATAGATGGATATAAACAAATAGATGGAGTGACGGACAGAGGGATTAATGACTATAATGAGGGATGGATGGAGGAGTTACTTTACACAATGTACGGATGAGTACGTAGATGAATGAATATTGAAAAGGATGGATGGATGGATGGATGGATGGATGGATGGATGGATGAATGAATGCATAAATAAATGGATGGATCAGTAGGTGAATAAAAAGATGAGAAAATGGATGGATGGATGACTGAATGGATGGAAGGTAGGTTGATGGATGAATGGAAGAAAGGAATGAGGGAAGGAAGGAAGAAGGGGGGGGAAAGATAGAAGGATGGAAGGAGGGAGGGAGGGAGGGAAAGAAGGAAGGAAAATTGAAACAAATAAAGAAAAGAAAGACGAATGGAAGGAAGGAAAGGAAGGAAGGAAAGGAATGAAGGAGGGACATGTAAATAGAAGAAAGAAACACAATCAAAGGGTCAATTAACAGGAATTAAAGATTGCTGGATAAAACGAAGGAAGGAAGAAAGAATGAATGAATGAACAAATGAATGAATAAGTGAATGAAAGAAAGAAGGAGGGAAGAAAGGAAGGAAAGGTGAAATTTAAAGGAATGAAGGACAAATGAATAAAAGGGAGGAAGGAAGGAACGAGTGAAAGAAAAAAATGAAGTAAGCAAAGGTAGGAAAGAATGAATGAAGGAAGGAAGGAAAGACGGAAGGACGGACGGAAGGAAGGATGGATGGAGGGAGCGAAGGAGGGAAGGAAGAGAATGATGCGTGTTGACCCACATTAGGCAGCTGGTGTCAAAACGTTCGTTCAACCTGGCCACCTTTATAAACAGAACGCCTATAATAAGAATGCTGTCTAGTTTGCAGCTGTTAGGAAGGAAGGAGGGAAAGGATGAATCGAAGGAAAGAAAGGATGAAAGGAAGGAAGGATGAATGGAAAGAAGGAAGGAAAGGATGACTGGAAGGAAGGAAGGATGAATGGAAAGAAAGAAGGAAAGGATGAGCGAAGGAAGGAAAGGATGAATGGAAGGCAGGAAGGAATGTATGAAAGGAAGGAAGGATGAATGGAGGGAAGGAAGGAAAGGATGACTGGAAGGAAAGAAAGGATGAATGGAAGAATGAAAGGAAAGGATGAATGGAAGAATGAAAGGAAAGGATGAATGGAAGGAAGGAAGGAAGGAAATGCGGGAAGGAAAATGAAGGGATGAATGGAAATGCTGAAGGAAAGAAGGAAGAAAATAGAAGAACAACAAGGAAGGAAAGACGGGAGGAAGGAAAGAAGACAGGATGAATGGCTGGATGAATCTAAGGAAGGACGGAAAGACGGAAGAAAGGAAGGAAGGAAGGTAGGTAGGTAGGAAAGTGGGAAAGACAGAAGGAAAAACTGATGGAAGAAAAGAAACAAGAAAGGACGAAAGGACTGGCATGTTCACTTCCTCCAAGAACTCTTTCTGACTACTTTCCTGCCGGATTTTCAGAGGAAGTGGTGGGTTAGGAAAGGGCCTCTCTCTCTCTCTCTCTCTCTCTCTCTGGTCAATAATTGTGAGTCACTCTCCTCAAAATACTCTCTCTCCCTCTCTTCCTTCCTTCCTCCTCCATCCCTCTCTTCCTCCCCTTTTTCTCTTTCTTGTTCATTCAGTTAACCAATACCTCTCTCTCTCTCTCCATCTTTATTCTCATTCCTTGTTTCTCTCCTCCCTACCCCCCCCTCACGCCTTCCTTTTCTCCCTCCCTCCTTCCTTCCCTCTTCTCCTACGTCTGTTCTCCCTCCCTCCCTCTTCCTTTTCCTCCCACCCTCCCTCTTCTTTTTCCTCTCTCCCTCTACCTTTTCCTTCCTCCCTCTTCCTTTTCCTCCCTCTCCCCCTTTCTCTCTCTCTCTCTCTCTCTCTCTCTCTCTCTCTCTCTCTCTCTCCCTTAACCTTTCTCTCCCTCCCACACGAACATGTTATTCTCCCTCCTCCTTCCTTCCTCCCTCCCTCCCTAAAATAATCCCTCCTACACGCCATTTCCCTTCCCTCCCTACCTCTCTCCCTCCAAGTCCTTCTCTCTCCTTCCTTCCCTTCCCTCCAGCATTCCTCTCCCTTTATTTATTTTCGTTTCTTCTCTCTCTCTCTCTCTCCCTCTCTCTTTCTCTCTAGTGTTTCTCTCCCATTTATCCCTGTATCTCTCTGACTCTCATGACTCACACTATTGTACCCTACCTATCCCCCTTCCCTCCCTCCCTCTCACCCAGCTACTCTCCCTCCCTCCCACCCAGCTACTCTCCCTCCCTCCCTCCCTCCCTCTCACCCAGCTACTCTCCCTCCCTCCCTCCCTCTCACCCAGCTACTCTCCCTCCCTCCCTCCCTCTCACCCAGCTACTCTCCCTCCCTCCCTCCCTCTTACCCAGCTACTCTCCCTCCCTCCCTCCCTCTTACCCAGCTACTCTCCCTCCCTCCCTCCCTCCCTCTTACCCAGCTACTCTCCCTCCCTCCCTCCCTCTCACCCAGCTACTCTCCCTCCCTCCCTCCCTCCCTCCCTCTTACCCAGCTACTCTCCCTCCCTCCCTCCCTCCCTCTTACCCAGCTACTCTCCCTCCCTCCCTCCCTCTTACCCAGCTACTCTCCCTCCCTCTCACCCAGCTACTCTCCCTCCCTCCCTCCCTCTTACCCAGCTACTCTCCCTCCCTCCCTCTTACCCAGCTACTCTCCCTCCCTCCCTCTCACCCAGCTACTCTCCCTCCCTCCCTTCCTCTAACCCAGCTACTCTCCCTCCCTCTCACCCACCTACTCTCCCTCCCTCCCTTCCTCTAACCCAGCTACTCTCCCTCCCTCTCACCCAGCTACTCTCCCTCCCTCCCTCCCTCTCACCCAGCTACTCTCCCTCCCTCCCTCCCTCTCACCCAGCTACTCTCCCTCCCTCCCTCCCTTCCTCTAACCCAGCTACTCTCCCTCCCTCTCACCCACCTACTCTCCCTCCCTCCCTCCCTCCCTTCCTCTAACCCAGCTACTCTCCCTCCCTCTCACCCAGCTACTCTCCCTCCCTCCCTCCCTCTCACCCAGCTACTCTCCCTCCCTCCCTCCCTCTCACCCAGCTACTCTCCCTCCCTCCCTCCCTCCCTCTCACCCAGCTACTCTCCCTCCCTCCCTCCCTTCCTCTAACCCAGCTACTCTCCCTCCCTCTCACCCAGCTACTCTCCCTCCCTCCTTCCCTCCCTCCCTCCCTCTCACCCAACTACTCTCCCTCCCTCCCTTCCTCTAACCCAGCTACTCTCCCTCCCTTTTACCCAGCTACTCTCCCTCCCTCCCTTCCTCTAACCCAGCTACTCTCCCTCCCTCTTACCCAGCTACTCTCCCTCCCTCCCTTCCTCTAACCCAGCTACTCTCCCTCCCTCCCTCCCTCCCTTCCTCTAACCCAGCTACTCTCCCTCCCTCTTACCCAGCTACTCTCCCTCCCTCCCTCCCTCTCACCCAGCTACTCTCCCTGACTCTCACTCACCCTGTTCCATCCACCTTTCTCCCTCCCTCACACGCACTCCTTCGGAAATCCCTGCCACCCACTCACTCTCCCCCCTCTTACACCCCCATGCCATCTCGTACTCTCCCTTCCTCTCACATTCTCCCACTCTCTCCCTCTTATACTCCCCACCCCCCCTCTCTCTTACACTCCCTCTCACTTTCGCACTCACATTCTCACCCTCTCTCCTCTCCCTCCCTCTAACACTCACCCATTCTCCCTCACTCTCACTCTCCTTCCCTATCACTCTCACCTTGCCCATCTCTCACACTCTCTCTCCCTCCCTCCCACTCATATTCACCCACTCTCCCTCCCTCTCACACTCTCCCATTCTCTCTCTCTCTCTCTCTCTCTCTCTCTCTCTCTCTCTCTCTCTCTCTCTCTCTCTCTCTCACACACACACACACACACACACACACACATTCACCCACCTTGCTTCATCCCCTCACCCTCTCTCTCACCCTCCCTCACACTCTCTCTAACCATCTTCCTTCACACTCTCAAGTAACACTTGTCCTCATCTCGCTCTCTTCTCTTTTTTCCCCCACACACTCCTCCGTCCCCCTACTCTCTCTCTCTGTCCCTACCTCTGTCTATCTATCTATCTACCACCTACTCCCCTCCTCTCTCTCTCTCTCTCTCTCTCTCTCTCTCCCAGTAGTAGGCTAGGATATCCTTTTTAGGCAGTGTTTGAGGGAGTGACGCAGATAGGGGGTGTGGGTGTGGGTGTGGGTGTGGGTGGCACTTGTGATTCCCTCCCACACCCTCTCTCCCTCGCCACTTTGCTACTGAGAGAGAGAGAGAGAGAGAGAGAGAGAGAGAGAGAGAGAGAGAGAGAGAGCGAGAGAGAGAGAGAGAGAGAGAGAGAGAGAGAGAGAGAGAGCGAGAGAGAGAGAGAGAGAGAGAGAGAGATACAGCCTCCCCAGTAGCATGACACGGTTAATATTTCACGCTTGCTACTCTCTTACCCGGGTCCGTATTCTCGACGGTTAAGAAAGCTCCCTAGCACCTCTTCCTTAGCGATTTATTTTTGGATACTGGCAGTTACCATCAATTTGTATGGTATTCCTGCTGAGTATAGTGGTATCTGACAGGCTTGGAGTAATTGTAATTGTGATTTAATTGAAATATAATTAATTACACATTTTTAAGATAATTGTAATTGTAATTGTAATTCGTTATTTCTAATGATGTGTAATTATAATTGTAATTGTAATTGTGTTTTTAAGTAATAAAGTAATTGTATTTGTAATTGTAATTGAGTATTTAGAAGAACAATTATAATTACATCACACAAATACTTTGATAAACGTATATAGTATGATATACTGAACAGAGAGAGAGAGAGAGAGAGAGGGAGAGAGAGAGAGATGGGTGGATTTGCTCTGAAGTAAACATGTTACCCGAGACAGTACACGACTCTAACACGTCCAGTACGCGTGACTTTGGAGAGGGCCTGATCTAGTAGATAATTTATCACCTCACTCAGTGCCACGCTTACCAGGAAGACTGGTCACTGGAGTAAGACTTGTACCTGTGTATAAGTAATTGAAATATAACTGAACACAAACTAGGTTGTAATTGTAACTGCAATTGTAATTTGGAAGTATTAAAACTGAGTAATTGTAACTGTAATTGTATTTGTCATTTTTTTCCTTCCTTGTAACTGTATTTGTAACTGTAATGTAATAATGGGCAAGTAATTCTAATTGTAATTGTAACTGACTGAAAGCATATGTAATTACTCCAAGCCTGGTTATCTGACTTAAATGACACTGAAAAGGACAGTAAGGAGTAATCAGTAAAATAAATCACTTAGGAAGAGGTGTTAGGGAGCTTCCATAACCGATGAGAATACGGTTGCTGGTGATGGAGTGGGTACAAATATCATACATAATATTTGTATTATGGTGACGTTTCTGTATTCTTGTATTACTTTATTCAGTTTATAGCATGCCTCTCGTGCTGGAAGGGTAACACACCGCCTCCATTAATCCCTTCAATACCATGAGGTGTTTTGCCTCCCACCTCATCTCGCTCTCTTCTCTTTTTTCCCCCACACACTCCTCCCTCCCCCTACTCTCTCTCTCTGACCCTACCTCTGTCTATCTATCTATCTACCACCTACCCCCCTCCTCTCTCTCTCTCTCTCTCCCAGTAGTAGGCTAGGATATCCTTTTTAGGCAGTGTTTGAGGGAGTGTGACGCAGATAGGGGGTGTGGGTGTGGGTGTGGGTGTGGGTGGCACTTGTGATTCCCTCCCACACCCTCTCTCCCTCGCCACTCTGCTACTGAGAGAGAGAGAGAGAGAGAGAGATACAGCCTCCCCAGTAGCATGACACGGTTAATATTTCACGCTTGCTACTCTCTTACCCGGGTCTGTATTCTCGACGGTTAAGAAAGCTCCCTAGCACCTCTTCCTTAGCAATTTATTTTTGGATACTGGCAGTTACTATCAATTTGTATGTTATTCCTGCTGAGTATCGTGGCATCTGACTTAAATGACACTGAAAAGGACGGTAAGGAGTAATCAGCAAAATAAATCACTTAGGAAGAGGTGTTAGGGAGCTTCCATAACCGATGAGAATACGGTTGCTGGTGATGGAGTGGGTACAAATATCATACATAATATTTGTATTATGGTGACGTTTCTGTATTCTTGTATTATTTTATTCAGTTTATAGCATGCCTCTCGTGCTGGAAGGGTAACACACCGCCTCATTAACCCCTTTAGTACCATGACGTGTTTATTTTGCCTCCCACCTGAGTCGTATCGTATCGTATCGTGTACAAAGGCTCCAACTTGCTTGCACGCGTCGGCCTTGGTCACCATATGGCGGCTCTCCACACTGCTCGAACTCTGGCAGCCTCCCTACTCAGTCCCCCATCCCTGAGGTCACACTATGACCTTGTCCCAGGTCCCCTCCGGTCTGCCTCCCGTAACCCCACCCCCGACGTTCATATCTCCTACCCTCCACGCAGAATTGTCACCCTCCACCCCCTCCTCCACATGCCCAAACCACCTTAATCCGCCCCTCCACATCACAGCACCAACACACTCCAGTCCCATCCTTCCTGTCAACTCCTCAATAGCAAACCCAGCCACCCCCACTCCAGCCCCCGCATTCAAAGACGCACCACACATCCATCCAATCACCGTCACCTTTGTACACTTGAGAGCCCACGAGTATCCCCCCCCCCACTGCCCAGGTCTCACTAATGAAGATGTCCAGTACAGTAAGAGTCGACACCTTTACTGGCAGAAAGATTAATATTTCATTCCTGCCACCGACAAATGATTCAATTTAACTCGGTGAGATTTCTGGCACAGGTAAAATTAACCCCTTTCGTGACATTATTATCATTATTATTTTTTTTAACCTGCCAACGATTTTCTCCAGCCTATGATAGACCTCAGGCAGTGGAGAAGTTAGAATCACCTGCAAGCAATCACTTAAATAGGATACCTTGTCCCGTTTTATTACTGCCATTTACAGATGATTTTATTTACCCTGGGAGACAATATTTTTTACTGTAGTAGTAGTAGTAGTAGTAGTTTGTTGTTGTTGTTGTTTGTTGTTGTTGTTGTTTGTTGTTGTTGTTGTTGTTACAGCCCCAGGTTCATCTCAGACATGAACCGCGTGGACTCCAGGTGATCTTCCCCTGCAGTTCATCCTTCTCCTTTTCGGGGATAGGGAAGAAGCTGAGGGATGTTTGTATAGCCAGGCACTTGAGCCACCTGGTTATATCGGTGCCACCACATGAAGGCGTCCCTCTCCACCACCCTTGAGACTATGGGGGGTTCCGTGTGTGTGTGTGTGTGTGTGTGTGTGTGTGTGTGTGTGTGTGTGTGTGTGTGTGTGTGTGTGTGTGTGTGTGTGTGTGTGTGTGTGAGAGAGAGAGAGACGTCATTAACCCCATCATCACTTCTAGGGCGCTCTCCTACGCTGAATAAAATCGTCTGGCTGGAGAGAGAATTAAAAGAAAAATCAGGTCCTAAGGCTGAAGGGGTGGAGACCTACAAGAGACGCAGTTTGGGCGTCTGTCTGGGTGGAATGACCTTTTTACATGTCAACGGTGTGTGTGTGTGTGTGTGTGTGTGTGTGTGTGTGTGTGTGTGTGTGTGTGTGTGTGTGTGTGTGTGTGTGTGTGTGTGTAGACGATTTCCTTCAGCTTGGGAAAAACATCTGGAAGTGGACAGGTAAGAAGCACTCTTATTAACCCTCTCTTTATGACATCCTCCCTTCTTTACCTTTTCTATCACCAGACGATTTTATTCAGCACAGGCATACCTCTCTACTTCAAGGGATTTTAAATCGTATTCATTAACCTACTCCTTACGACGACCTCTTACTACGGCCGACACAAGACGCTTATTAAGAGGACAAATCGTCTTGAAGCATCTTAGTCCCTCTATGGCGAGTTTTATACTGTACTCTTCCTTGTACCTGACGATTTTGTTCAGCTGGTGGGGGGAGTTTTCACGTATATATTAATGGAGAAAATCCCTCCAGTGCCATTACGTGTGTCGGTCTTACGCAGCCAAGGGGAAGATAGATAGATAGATATAAACAGACAAAAAGGAAGGTAGAAAATAGATAGACAGACAGATAGATGGGCAGATATGTGGGCAGAAGATAGGCAGACAGATGGATAGGAATGTAGGCAAGACAAACAGATGGAGAGAAATTAGGCATAAGACAGAGAGACAGATATGGACAGGAAGTCAGACAGACAGAGACACATTGACAGAACTGCTTTTATCTGACGGGACTGGCCTGATCTCACAACTTCAATACTAAGCCGTGGCTGTGTGAAATTCAATGTGCCTTAGTTGCTGTGTACGAACGAGTCTCCTTGGTTGTTATTCAAATCGATCCTCCAGTCGGACTACACATGGCCATCAACTGCGCTGAAAGGGGTTTAGGATCTTCAACAAGTTACAACAACCGCACTACAGCGAAAAGGTATGACTCGTCTTCTCGTCGGTTAAGATATCACCCTAACATCTTTTGCTACGCGATATACTTTGCTTTATTACACCTTACTTTCCTATTCTGTGGACTATAAATCCTTCAAACATATCGTCATACTCTGAGTCCACATAAATAACGTGCAAAAGGATAATAACCAGCCATATGCAAAAAATAAATCGCTTAGAAAAAGGATATTAATCAGTCATATCCAAAAATAAATCGCTAAGGAAAAGGACATTAACCAGTCATATCCAAAAATAAACCGCTAAGGAAAAGGATATTAACCAGCCATATCCAAAAATACATCGCTAAGGAAGAGGTGCTAGGGAGCCTCCTTACCCCACCAGAATACGGCCCTTAGGAACAGAGGTAAGGCCTACAGGGGACCTAGATACAGCGTGCGTCTGGGTGGGACGACCTTTTGATGTCAACACAGAGCACAGGTGGACGACAGTGGGAAGGCCATATATATATGTGTGTGTGTGTGTGTGTGTGTGTGTGTGTGTGTGTGTGTGTGTGTGTGTGTGTGTGTGTGTGTGTGTGTGTGTGTGTGTGTGTGTGTGTGTGTGTGTGTGTGTGTGTGTGTGTGTGTGTGTGTGTGTGTGTGTGTGTGTGTGTGTGTGTGTGTGTGTGTGTGTGTGTGTGTGTGTGTGTGTGTGTGTGTGTGTGTGTGTGTGTGTGTGTGTGTGTGTGTGTGTGTGTGTGTGTGTGTGTGTGTGTGTGTGTGTGTGTGTGTGTGTGTGTGTGTGTGTGTGTGTGTGTGTGTGTGTGTGTGTGTGTGTGTGTGTGTGTGTGTGTGTGTGTGTGTGTGTGTGTGTGTGTGTGTGTGTGTGTGTGTGTGTGTGTGTGTGTGTGTGTGTGTGTGTGTGTGTGTGTGTGTGTGTGTGTGTGTGTGTGTGTGTGTGTGTGTGTGTGTGTGTGTGTGTGTGTGTGTGTGTGTGTGTGTGTGTGTGTGTGTGTGTGTGTGTGTGTGTGTGTGTGTGTGTGTGTGTGTGTGTGTGTGTGTGTGTGTGTGTGTGTGTGTGTGTGTATGTGTGTGTGTGTGTGTGTGTGTGTGTGTGTGTGTGTGTGTGTGTGTGTGTGTGTGTGTGTGTGTGTGTGTGTGTGTGTGTGTGTGTGTGTGTGTGTGTGTGTGTGTGTGTGTGTGTGTGTGTGTCTACAACAACACAACCCCAGTGCAGCGTAATAAATATGGTAGGGATGAATGTTTGCCCTCCAGTCCTAAATTTTTAAACACCTACGATTCACCCAGAGTTCCTTGACCCTCTCCACCACAACGAGGCCTCTCACCTGGAATGAACAATACACCTGGCGGCAGTGATCACAAAACACAGCACGTGATGAAAGTAAGGGTTCTGTCCTATGTGGTGTTCCTCGGTGTTTTGTCCTATCACCAACTGTCCCAACTTTCTCAAAGATCATCACCTTCTGTCCTATCCACGATGATGATGATGATGATACCACTTTCTCTACCTCCTTCAGACGACTTTCTTTAGCTTCCGGGAGACCTTTAGTAATGATGGGGGTTACAGTCATCACAAAAATCAATACGCTGACTTTTCATTTACTGTTACTTCCAGACGATATTACTAAGTTTGGAAAAATTATCGTGAAGGTGTTAAGAGGTAGAGATGAATTCCTAGCTCACCTCCCCTCTACTCTCTCTCTCTCTCTTTCACCTGACTGATACTGATTTTATATATATATATATATATATATATATATATATATATATATATATATAAAGGCTCATTAAATCCAGTGACACAAGTTGTTTATACATCCTCCCCACCACTATCTCACCAACAACTACAATTCTGAAGTTGTTAGAGCAATATTCAAAGAATTCCACATTCCAGATGAAAATATTTTCATCATTGTAGATCTAATATTTAGGGACTTTTGGTATGACTCAAAATTGTCTACGGATTTTGACCTGTGACCTTGCGATCAAGGTCAAGGTCATTCATACTATATAGATCATGCTCACTCATGACCCACGACATTTCCACCGGTCAAAATCGGCCAAATACTTTCCGATTTAGCACTTTCAGGCATGAGGCGACCACTTGGATTTTCCTAAATATCTCAGAAATCCTTTGTTGGATTTCAATATCAATACGCAGGTACACTACAATATGTTGATGACTACATACTGGAACATTTGCAAAGCAATCCATTCAGTAGTTTTTGCTGCGCGGGAGGGTAAAAATTGAAAAAAAATAGCATAGAGGACGCTAGTACGGCGTTAGTGCTGGGGGGGGGAAAAAAAAAAAAAGTGCCAAAAGAAGCCTGCAACCAAGATACACCACTCCCGAAAAGTTCAAGTCGGTATCTCGAACGGTCTTGGAATGTCAGCCTTCTAGATCTTAACAAAATAAAAAATAAAAAATAATATCCACAATATCAGTACGAACTCCACAGAATGTGGAGATCTCAACTACACAGCTCAGTTCTCTCTCTCTCTCTCTCTCTCCTAACATCACTAACTAAATCAACTTTTAAAAGGCTGGACATACCGAGACAAGTCCTTAACTTACTGACTGCCAAAAATGAACCAACTATTTTCCTGCAGCTTAACTCACACGAATCAGTTCAGCGCGGAGAAATCCATGGCACTTAAAGGTTAAAACTTCCTTCGATTAACTCTTTGACTGAGAATTTAAAACGTGGTATTTCATTCAGGCGAAAAACCAACAGTGGAAGAAAAAAATGCAGGAGTGGTGGTGGTGGTGGTGGTGGTGGTGGTGGTGGTAGGAGGAGGAGGAGGAGAAATAATAATAATAATAATAATAATAATAATAATAATAATAATGGCAGGGTGATATTTATATAAATTGTCAAATCAAGTAAATATAATCTCATTTAGCATTTGTGTCTGGATAATATAAACTTAAAGTAATTCCAACTAACGCCAGACAATTTAATTCAGCCTACAGAAACAGTCCAGTCTGTGGATGCTATATATATATATATATATATATATATATATATATATATATATATATATATATATATATATATAATGGGCTTTATTTCACTTCAATATGGGTTTTAACAGATTTCGTGTGTCGGGGAGAGGGATGGAGTCAAGAGCTGGGGGGTTATCGCACGCACACTAGCGGTCGTATTCTTAAACATTTCCTTCCCTTGTAAAGGCATGGGAAGGAAATCTTTAGCTGAATTGGTATTCTTAAAAAAAATCCTTCCTTTCCTGAGCCGCTCGAGGGGGAAAGATTTTTCCTCTGGGCAGCAGAAATTATTGGAACTTGAAGGAATTCCTTGACCTTTCTCTTCAAAAATTCCTTCATAAATTTTGTGCTTTCTGTTGTGGTTCATTGTCTTATATATATTTAAAATGTTGACGGAACTTACTGTATAATTTGATTGATGCAGTTTTCAACGCTATACTAATGTTTAAGCGCTATTTGTGTCTCTTTAAAAGTGTTACCCATGTCGGCTGAGATAAGTAGCCAGACATAAACAGAGCAGACGACGTACTACCTCCGATATTCATCCAGTCTTTTATGGTCTGACACTGACAAATCTTAT
Organism: Coenobita brevimanus; assembly: GCF_032717465.1. Taxonomy (NCBI): domain Eukaryota; kingdom Metazoa; phylum Arthropoda; class Malacostraca; order Decapoda; family Coenobitidae; genus Coenobita; species Coenobita brevimanus. The sequence goes on from NC_137015.1 coordinate 30,254,774, forward strand.
ACATTATGGTCAGGGTCAAACGAGTATTCATTTCAAGAAACATTTTGGTTGTTAATTTGCCCGAAAAAGGAAAATCTGCCGTCAAGGTCACACGTGTGGTTCGGCTCATGTCTTCCAGCTGGAAAAAACAAGTGAGCGCCGCCATGCGAGTACACGAGACGGACGTTAACAAGTGATTCTTACACTTACTAATAACAACATTAAGCGTAATAATATTCCTCGAATATAATTTATTATCAAAATATTGTCTTGAGGAGTGAACACCGCTGTGGTGTTGGCCAGAATGGCATTTATGGCTGAATACAAACCAACAGTATACTGTAGATGTGGTGGCAACCTCCCACGTCTCAAATGTGTTGTGCTTCCATTATCCAGCACGAGATATGCGTGTTTTGATGTATTAGTTTATAAATTTAACGCTCCACCATACCAAATATCAGCAGGATGGGTCATTTTAGTTTAACAGGGCTACCAACCTGAATATTTTTCCTTTCCTTCCAAGGAAATCTTTACGCATACTGAAGGGAATGAAAAATCCCTCGAAGGGAAGGAAAAGTTTAGGGAAAGAATTATTTTTAAGAATATGGCCGTAGATCTCTCTCTCTCTCTCTCTGTTGCATCAGCCATTGCTCTTTACGTCTTCCTTAACAAATGTCTTCCCTTTAAGGTAAGGCATGCAACATCCGTTTATTGATACATTCCCACCGCCTTCATACCCAGATCTATCGCATGTGTTCGTCCTTAATGAACACATATGCTTTCTCTCTCTCTCTCTCTCTCTCTCTCTCTCTCTCTCTCTCTCTCTCTCTCTCTCTCTCTCTCTCTCTCTCTCTCTCTCCGGCCCCTGCTCTTTAAATCTTCCTTACCAGATGCCTTCCCTTTAAGGTAAGGCATGCAACACCCGCACATTCATAGATTCCATCCTCTTCATAATTACTCACCTCTACTTCAAAGGCAAGCCAGTGTTCTTCCCCCTTCATATATACACAAGGAAAGTGGTGGCTAAGTGGTCTGAGAAGTCGCCTGCTGTCCTAAAAGACGTGCGTTCGATCCGAGCCTAGGACAGAGAAATGAGTGATGATTTAGATTTCGTTAAGTCTTTCCTGATCCGATATTTCATAAAATCATCTCCGCCATAACACCAACCATGAATGAGACAGAACCAGGAATGTACTCAATATGGACGGTGGGTATTAGCGCCAAAGTGATGACATGCGAAAGTAGATCGGCTGTACGAGGAGAGCTGGGCCTCAGGGATCGGGTGTGTCGATTTCAAACCCATATTGGAGGATAGAAAAAAGAAAAATACTGGTCAATCCTGAAACATTAATCTCTCTCTCTCTCTCTCTCTCTCTCTCTCTCTCTCTTCCATACATCCACATAATGCAGCCAGGACACAGCCAGCACCAACCTTCATGCCACCTTACACTATTTAATTCCAGAGCCAAAGGCAAGAAGTTTTGTATGGATGGGTGACAGTCCAAATTGTCCGCTTTCTGCCCCAACCCATCCAACTACCTTTTCTACCACCTACCCATCCATCTACCACCCCCTCACCCCCCCAAAAAAAAAAAAAAAAATTGAAGAAGGACGAGACAAAATTCCTTCCACACCCCTCCATCACCTCTCACCTCCACTCACCGCCGTCAATCCAGCCTCATTATACTCTTCGATAATTCACTTCACCCCTACCCTGCTCGCTCACTCGTCCCTTCGTCGCCTGATCCTAAAATTCGTTCAAGATAGCCGAATAAAAATAAAAAAAAATAAAAAAGGGAAAAGACTATACGTTCTAACTCCTCGACCATTTCCCTTCCTCACGTCAATCTTCCTTGAGCATATTCTTAGGAAATTGAGTTTACTTACCCGCTGCTCGGTCACTGCTGCTACACACCCAAAGGCAAGTCACTCAAGATGGCCGGTGACATAAATACACCCCTTGTCCTTCCGTCTGCTCACCCCCCCAACACCACCGTCAGTCAGGGGCAGATCCAACACTCTGAAAAAGGAGGAGGGGGGCGTGAATCCTAATAAATTACCACTTAATCCATGTACATCAGCAATGTTTTTTTTTTTTCCACGATTATTTATTTACCAAGTTTACCATTAATTCAAATAAATAATCGATGGTATTTTATTTTATTCTACAAATTCTAATTATGGAAGTAAGACACTATACCTCTTTCCATTTATTTTTATATTTATTGCATATATTTTATATTTATTGCATATATTTTTCCTCACCCTGCCCCTGGGTGCGAAAGGAGGTCCGGATGATGATGATGATGATGATGCATATATTTTAGTACATAACATTATTTTTTATTCGTACATATTGGTCTGGCGCAAACAGGGGGGCGTACGTCCCCCATGCCCTCTCCCCCCCGAATCAATACCTGCTAGTCTAACCTCAGATACCGATCGAAAAATTCAGCTTGCCTCCACGTGCCTCGGTAATTATATACTGCCAGACGCCTCACCCCAAAATTCAATCAAAGTGGACCAGGAAAAAAAAAAAATAAAAAAATAAAAGTGGGCAAGACAGAATACCTCCCCCTATAAAAAAAAATTCAAGGTGGTCCAGACAAAATACCAGCACACCATCAAGCTCTGGTATTACCTAAACTTCCTTATACCACGCCAACCTAGACAGGATCTTTGAAAATTCAGTTGGTATCCACGTGGCTCCCTAACTATACTGCTACACGCTTAACGAGAGAGAGAGAGAGAGAGAGAGAGAGAATCGGTACCTCCATCACCTCCACTTCCTACTGTCAGTCCACCCTAGTCAAACTCCCATATAATTCAGCTGACATCTACGACGCTCGGTAACTATATCCTCCTCCCTAATGTTTTTATCTGATATAGCAATGGACTCTGGGGAGATCCGGAGAATTTTGAGGATTTCTGTCTATCTGTCATTCTTTCTATTTATCTATCTCTCGATCGATCTATAACTACCTACCTACCTACCTACGCTACCTATCTACTACTTACCTACCTACCTATGTTCATTTACCTATCTTCTACCTACCTACCTACCTATCTTCTTCTCACATATCTGTTTATCTATCGTCTACCTACCTACTTACATGCCTGTTTATCTCCTACTTACCTACCTACCTGTTTGTCGATCTATCTCCTACCTACCTACCTGTCTGTTTATCGATCTGTCTCCTACCTACCTACCTATCTATTTATCTATCTATCTATCTACTTATCTATCCATCCATCCATCTATCATGCTACCTACAGACAGATGCCTTAATCCCAAAAAGGTTGGCCACAAAAGTAACGCTTCCTTCGAATTCTTCTATCATTCTTCTTCATCATCTTACTCCTCCTTGCCACCACTACAAGGGCTGGGGAATACAGAAACAGCAACAGTAGGGCAAAAAAGTAGAAGGGGATACAGGAACAGGAACAGCAGGGTACAAGAGTAGGAAAAATATCACGTGTCTGGTAAAAAAAAAAAAAATGGGCCACGTATTCATTCCCTCACCGTTCAAGCCCATGGAATTCTTGGCTCAATCTCAAAGACAAAATGATCCAAACTAAACCGTCCTTCAAAATGCCTGTGGGGTAGAGCTATTCCGTCTACTGCCAGGTTATGAAGGAAGTGCAACCGTACCATCTCAGCACATTCTCTCCTGCGCTTCCACCTCACTCCACACCTGTAACGAATCTGTCTTCCTCATCCCATCACTGTGCATTCTCCTATAAGATATTTTCGGCTTTAAAACTCTGACACATACAAAAAATACTAATGAGCCATGTACTGTACAAAGTTATTCTGGTGTGAAAGACGTGCTACGGTAAATAAATACATAAATAAATAAATCCAAGAAATTTAATATAATGTTTTACGATTCCCCGAACTGGGTTGTCGTCTTTCTGGTTAAGTTTCTGTGGTATCATAACATTCCTCTCTCTCTCTCTCTCTCTCTCTCTCTCCCCATTCACTTATTCCTCGCCTTTCCCTCCTCTCACTAACTCATTCAAAGAACCAATATTTTGATCACCTCCCATCCTCCTCCTCCTCTTCCTCCCACTATTCTCTCCCTCCCTCATTTCTCTCCTTCTCCCCCCCCCCTCACTTCTCTCCCTCTCCCCTCCCTCCCTCCACCATCCTCTACCCTCACAGCCAGAAGCCTACTCTCAATTCCTTCGTTTCTTTGGCCGCACCTACATATTTTAACTGAGGATAATACCACGTGAGTTCATTCACCAGAGAGAGAGAGAGAGAGGCGTATTTAACTGAGTCCCGCGTAAGACAATTTTAACCCCTTCCATCCAAGGACGTATTTAATTTCTCTACCTCCAGACGATTTCATTCAGCTCTTTGGAGACTTCTTGCAGTGAAGGGGTAAATGAAGACTATATCTATCTCCTCCAGCCTGAAAAAGAGTCTCCGAACTAGGCAAATCGTCTGGAGGTGGGGAAAAGAAAATAAACAAAATAAATAATAAATGCACCATCGAACTGAAAGGGTTAAACTGAGGGAAATCCTAGGAGTCAAGAGTTCACACACACACACACACACACACACACACACACACACACACACACACACACACACTACTACAGGATACCGTAGAAACTCACACATAAACACAGTGAAATTAAAAGCCTCATGTACCTCGTTTGTCGGATATTCTAATCAAGATCTAAAGACTAATATTTTGGTGCGACACTTGGTGCTCCGGTGGGTATAAGACATACCAACCAGATGTGGCACAATGGGTTTACATCCAAGCCTTGACTAGGGTTAAGTAGTTGCAGCACCTGTAGCAGTAGCAGTAGTAGTAGTAGTAGTAGTAGTAGTGGTTGTTGCAATCCCAGACTTACCTAGATGTGAACCAAGTGGACTGCAGGCTTAAGTTGTCCTCTTCCTGCAGTCCACCATCCTCCTTAATGGAAAGGGAGGAAGCTGAGGGACACTTGTATAACCAGGTAATGTAGCCACCTGGTTATATCGGTGCCACCACGTGAAGGCGTCCCTTACATAAAACTCAGGTGTAGGCAATTAATCACACTCAGAACTAATATGCCTAGCCTCGTCCCCCAACGTTCCCGACCAATTAATAAGGGACTGGATATGTATAATGGCTGAATGATTTGAAACAGAACCACAACTTTCATCACATTATTCAAGATCATCATACGTTCCCCAGCCACACTATCTTCATAATTACTACTACTACTACTTCCACCACCACCACTACTACTATTACTACTACTATCACGATTATCTCTACCATTAACATCATCCTACGGTCACCATATTTATAACTTCCACAACCAGCACTATCAAAACAACATTTACCGCAACTACAACCATGACCACAACTTCAAAATCACAACCACAACTACTACCAACACTGCACCTCCTACAACTACTAATACTACCACTAACAACAATCACAACAACAACCAACGCTACCAAGACCAATCGCAACCACCACTACCACACGTAACACATCTACCAGGCAATATTTATCTTTCTTCAAATTCCTTCTACACCCACGACCACCACACATTCAACTCTACAATTACACCCACAACTTCCACACCTACCACAACTACCACTGTCACTATAACTACCAATACAAGAGAGGTGGTCTGCTATCCCAATGGACGCAGGTTCGAATCCCGGCTGGAATAGGAAACGGTGTAAAGGATCTCAATTTCGTTAAAGCAGACTTAACTAATCTGCCGCAAGACCTGCCGACATGACGTAACAACATGACGGTGGTTGTTAGCGCCAAAGTGGTGACATGTGGCGGTGTATGGTAAGTAGGAGGACTGCTGGGCCTCAGGAAACGGGCTGTTAAAACCTATGCCCAGAGTCGGACACGTAAGGGGGGAAAAAAAAAAATACTACTACGACTACGATCACTTTCGCAACTACAAGTACCACTGCTACAACTACCACAACTACTACAATTACCACAACCACCACTGCCACAACTACCACAACCACCACTAATACAATTACCACCACCACTGCTGCAACTACTACAACCACCACTAATACAACTACTACAACCACCACTAATACAACTACTACAACCACCACTAATACAACTACTACAACCACCACTGCTACAAGTACCACAACCACCACTGCTACAAGTACCACAACCATAAATGCTAAATAAATCGCCACATCTACCACGGCTGACTTCCACAACCACCACCATCACTACCGCTACCACACCTCCCACCCTAACCACAATCATCACAAATACTTCATTCATCAGTACAGATACCACTACCACCACTGCAGTAAATACCACAACTACCACTACCACCACTACAATCACTACCGCAACTACCAATAAAATCAATACCAAGACTACCACTACCACCACTACTATCACTACCGCAACTACCACTACAACCAATACACAACTACCACTACAACCAATACCACAACTACCACTACAACCAACACCACAACTACCACTACGACCACGATGATCAAAAACAACTACCACAGCTACCATTATGATCAATAACACAACTACCACTACCACCATCACAACTACCACTACCACCACCACAACCGCCACTACCACTACTACTATCAATACCACAACAGCCACTACCACCACTACAACCAATACCACAACCACCACAAAAATCAATGTAACTACCATTACCACCACTACAATCAGCACAACTACCATTACCACAACCACTAAAATCAATACCACAACTACCACCACCACCACCACCACTACAATCAATACAACTACCACTACCGCCACTACAATCAATACTTCAACTACCACCACCACCACCACAGCAACCACTACCACCACTAAAATCACTACCACAACTACGACTACTAGTACTGCAATCACTACCACAACTACTACAATCACCACTTCTACCACAATTAAAAAATGCGACACCCATAATTTACGTAATTGGATTCCCAGTGATACACATTGAGAGAGAGAGAGAGAGAGAGAGAGAGAGAGAGAGAGAAGGAATGTGAGAGTTTGAGTGAGAGTGAAAGTGAGTGAAAGCAGGAGAAAGTAAGCCAGGGTGAGAGAATGAGAGAGAGTGGGTCAGTAGGGTGTGTGAGGTAGCAAGTGCAGGGGAGTTAGAGACGGAAGGGGGAGAGGGAAAGGGAGGGAGAGAGGGGAGGAAGAAGGAAGGGAAAGGTAGGGGAAGGAAGAGGGAAGGCGGAGGGGATGGATGGAGGGAATGAGGGAGAGGGAGGGAAGGGAGAGGGAGGGAGGGAGGTAATAAATCTCCCTACCTCACTGTTTACAGCCTAAATCCTCCCTCCCCCCTATTCTTACTCCCCATTCTCCCTTACTCCCTCTCTCTTTCATTCTTCTCTCTCCCTCATTCCACCCACTCTCACTTCTATTATTCATCTCTCTCTCTCTCTCTCTCTCTCTCTCTCTCTCTCTCTCTCTCTCTCTCCTATTATTCCTCACCCCCATCCTTTTCCTTCCTCCTCCCCTTTCTCCCTGACTTCTCTTTCTCCCTCCTTCCTTCCTCCATTCTCCCTCCTCTCCTTCCTACGCCCCCCCAAACTTGCTCCCCTCTCCCTATTTATATCTCTCCCTCCCTCCCTCCCTAATAATATCTCCCACCTCTCTCTCTCTCTCTCTCTCTCTCTCTCTCTCTCTCTCTCTCTCTCTCTCTCTGTAGCCTCTGATCCATCCCTATCCTTCCTTCACCTTCCTTCCACCCTCTCCCTCTCCCTTCCCTCACCTTCTCTCCCTCCCTCCCTCCCTTCCTCCCTCCCCAACCCCTTCCTACCATTAATATCATTCTCTCTCCCTTCCTCCCTTCCTCCCTCCCGGCTTCACCACACCTTACCTTGCTACCTACATACCTACAGCGTCCCTCCCTACTTACATACCTACCTACCTGTCTACTTACTTATCTCACCAAGTACTTCCCTAGCCACATTCTTCCTTATTTCCTCTTTATCCACCAACCTACCTACCTACCTACCTACCTACAGACATTCAGTCATCAATCCTTCCCACCTACTTACCCACCTATCCACCTATCGCTCCCGTCATTCCTACTTACGTACATACTTACTGTAACTATTCGTGTGGCTGTGTACCTACCTACCTCCTTCTTACTAACAGCTGTATATCCCCATCCATCCATCGGCATACCTACCTACCTACTTACCTACCAAACCATTTATTTTCCGACCTACCTACTTACCTACTGAACCATCTACCTTTCTACCTACCTACCGAACCATCTACCTTTCCACCTACCTACCTACCTACCTACTTACCAACCAATCTACTGACCAAGACATGTACATTCCTTCTTGCCTACCTACTTCACCTTTCCACATACCAACCAACCAGTCTACTAACCAATCTATGTACCTACCTATCGACCTGCCTACCTTTTTACACACTCATCCACTCACCTTCCTATCTTTCTACCAACCCACTTACTTACATACTTGCCTACCTACCTACCTGCCCACCAACTTACGTACTTGTATACCTACCTACCCACCTACTTACAAATTTCCCGAAACATACTAACCCACCTATTTACTATTTACACAACTCTGTCCTCGCTTTCTCCTACCCACCAAAATACCTACTTACCTACCTACCTACATATACACTGACAGACAGACAGGCAGACAGACAGACACTTCCTACCAACTCACCAAGCCTACCTACTTGTCAACTCACTTAACTTCTTACCCACCTACCTACCTGCCAACTCACCTACCTACTTACCCACCTACCTACCTACTTACCCACCTACCTACCTGCCAACTCACCTACTTACTTACCCACCTACCTACCTGCCAACTCACCTACCTACTTACCCACCTACCTACCTGCCAACTCACTTACCTGCTAACTCACCTACTTACCCACCTACCTACCCGCCAATTCACATACCTACTTACCCATCTACCTACCTGCCAATTCACCTACCTACTTACCCATCTACCTACCTGCCAACTTACCTACCTACTTACCCATCTACCTACCTGCCAACTTACCTACCTACTTACCCACCTACCTACCCGCCAACTCACTTACCTACTTATCCACCTACCTACCTGCCAACTCACCTACCTACTTACCCACCCACCTACCTGCCAACTCACTTACCTACTTACCCACCTACCTACCAGCCAACTCACCTACCTACTTACCCACCTACCTACCTGCCAACTCATCTACCTACTTACCCACCTACCCACCTGCCAACTCACCTACCTACTTACCCACCTACCTACCTACCAACTCACCTACCTACTTACCCACCTACCTACCTGCCAACTCATCTACCTACTTACCCACCTACCTACGCGCCTCACTAACCCAGTGTTGGTGGGGTCGAGTGTGATATCAGCTTTAAGGCGTGCGTGTGCGTGTGTGTGTGTGTGTGCGTGTGTCCCAGTGTAGGTGTGCGTGTGCAAGTGCAGGTTGTGTGTGTGTGTGTGTGTGTGTGTGTGTGTGTGTGTGTGTGTGTGTGTGTGTGTGTGTGTGTGTGTGTGTGTGTGCAGCTGTTTTTGCAGGTGTATGAATACTACATGTACGTGTGTATGTATGTATGCATGTGTGTGTGTGTGTGTGTGTGTGTGTGTGTGTGTGTGTGTGTGTGTGTGTGTGTGTGTGTGTGTGTGTGTGTGTGTGTGTGTGTGTGTGTGTGTGTGTGTGTGTGTGTGTGTGTGTGTGTGTGTGTGCAGGACATTATAATGCAAACATATTTGTGTACGCTTGCAATGAATGATGTGTGCATACGAAGATGTGTATGAACTTCCATATCTGTAAAAATACCTTTTCGAAAGATGCATACGTCTAAGTAGCAGCATGTACAGGTTCAGGTTGTGCGTGGATGTGTGTGTACAGACGTGTGCGTGTGAATGTGTGAATAAAAACGCGAGTATATATATATAGCAATAAATGCCTGCAAGCGTCAATCACTAGTCATGTATGCTGTGTGTGTGTGTGTGTGTGTGTGTGTGTGTGTGTGTGTGTGTGTGTGTGTGTGTGTGTGTGTGTGTGTTCATTAAAAGTATACAGAAAAAATTAAATTTCATAAGCAATAAACAGTTGCATACATTCATACTGGCAGTGACTGAGTATATGGCTGTGTGTATATAGGTATTTGTGTGTGTATGCATCTATATAGCCTATGAGAAGTGCATATCATATAGGTACAAACAAGTGTCTGGAGGCTGGTCTGCCTATATTTGCATAAGTGTCTGCTTCAACCTGTGTACATTCAACCTGTGTACATCCGATATACGTATGTACGCACGTCCGTGTGCGTCCGAATATGTATGTAATGTATGTGTGCAGGTGCGTGTGTGAGCTAGTATGTGTCTGATCCTGAATGTAAACAGTTATGTATGAGCGTGTGTGCTAGCGAGTCTGTCACTGTGTGTGTATGTGTATATCTGTGTGTGTGTATGTGTGACCTTCAGGCGGTGCTGCAGCGAGGTGTATTGATCCGGCATGCAGACACCAGGCACAGGCACAGCCACACGGCAGACACCAGGCACAGGCACAGCCATACGGTAGACACCAGGCACAGGCACAGCCACACGGCAGACACCAGGCACAGGCACAGCCATACGGCAGACACCAGGCACAGGCACAGCCACACGGCAGACACCAGGCACAGGCACAGCCACACGGCAGACACCAGGCACAGGCACAGCCACACGGCAGACACCAGGCACAGGCACAGCTACACGCCAGACACCAGGCACAGGCACAGCTACACGCCAGACACCAGGCACAGGCACAGCCACACAGCAGACACCAGGCACAGGCACAGCCATACGGTAGACACCAGGCACAAGCCCAGCCACACAGCAGACACTAGGCACAGGCACAGCCATATGGCAGACACCAGGCACAGGTACAGCCATACAGCAGACACCGGACACTGACAAAGGCACACGGCAGACACTGGGCACTTGCACAGGCACACGGCAGACACCGGACAATGGCACAGGCACACGGCAGACACCGGACACTGGCACAGGCACATGGCAGGCATCGGACACTGGCACAGGAACACGGCAGACACCGGACACTGGCACAGGCACATGGCAGGCATCGGACACTGGCACAGGAACACGGCAGACACCGGACACCACCGGCACAGGCACACGAGGAACAGGCACAGCCACGTGGCAGACGCCAGAAACAGGGACAAAGAACAAGGCAGACATCAGGAACAGGCACAACACATGGCAGATATCAGACACACAGCCTACAACAGCTGCGTCGTACAAGCGACCTAAAAGTCCATCCACATGATCAGAGGGCACTTGTGGTTCTGAAGTATGGTAATGAGTTACTGGTGGGAAACAATCGTGCACACGTAATAAACTACAGAACCATCTCCACTTCAGATCTACAGTACTGTTTCCAGCGCGATTCGTCATCAATGTTCCATACTAAGGAGCATCGTTCTCGTACATGACAGGTGCCAACTGACAGCGAGGATAGTTCTTAAGGCCGAACCTTTGATCCTGCCCTGTGCCCCTGACCAATGACGTTATGGTTCAGATTCGAATTATTTCATTCTTACCTGACCCTCAACCCATCCATCGTTTGGTTCAAATAGGATCAGAGATATTTAAGTTGACTTTACCCTGTGACCCTGACCTTCAACCTACTGTTCCGAAAGCAGATTGATGTCAACCATCGTTAACCTTAAAGCCGTCCACTGAGTTTGATCTCAGTCGAATTAAACCATTTTAAGTCAAAAATGTTTGAATTCACCTTGACCTTGATCTATCACTAGAACTATTTCGGTTTAAATTTAATCACCTACCCCGCTGATGGTCCAAAATCACTAGGCCATATTTCGTGCAATTCCGGCCTTTTCTCTACAATCTTGCTAACAGACAATCAGACAGACAGACAGAAACACAGACGGACAGACAAGCCGGATCAAAAACATGACTCCCTTGCGCGTTCGCTCCCGAATGTAAGGAGAAACATAGATACCAGACACGGCAAACATACACTCACACGGCAGACACCAGACACACGGCAGACATACGGTCACAAGGCAGACAGACACCAGACACACGGCAGACATACGGTCACAAGGCAGACAGACACCAGACACACGGCAGACAGACACCAGACACACAGCAGACAGACACCAAACACACGGCAGACAGACACCAGACACACGGCAGACAGACACCAGACACACGGCAGAGAGACAACAGACACACGGCAGACAGACACCAGACACACAGCAGACAGACACCAGACACACAGCAGACAGACACCAGACACACAGCAGACAGACACCAGACACACGGCAGACAGACACCAGACACACGGCAGACAGACACCAGACACACGGCAGACAGACACCAGACACACGGCAGACAGACACCAGACACACAGCAGACAAACACCAGACACACGGCAGACAGACACCAGACACACAGCAGACAGACACCAGACACACAGCAGACAGACACCAGACACACGGCAGACAGACACCAGACACACGGCAGACAGACACCAGACACACGGCAGACAGACACCAGACACACGGCAGACAGACACCAGACATTCAGTATGGGTAAGGGTTGTGCATTGACGCAGTGATACAGCAGTGGGTTTGTTTGTTTATTTACCCTGTCCCTCCGGTGATGTGTGATTGCCTGCCTCCTCCTGCCACCAAACCACCTGATTCTGTTTAATGGAAACTCTCTGAATAAGCTACAAACACATTCCTTTAACCTCTCCTGTATTTCATCCACTAACCCCTCCGGTTCAATAACATATTTCTTAGTGAATTTCGCCTGACGTTTTTCTCATTGTCAGAGTATCACATTCAGTTTTTTTAAGGGTTTGATATAGCAGACATTAACTCAACTGTTGACAGAGGTTATTTCCAAGCTAAATACCAGCATCTTCAGGCAGTCAGCGAACTAGAAAATAAAGGGCGTCATGGAACTGAAGATGTTAAAGTAATACAACGTAAGAAGTCACCATCGTAGTGAAAAGTTTTAATGTCCCTGGAAGGATTCGCGTTGTGATGGTTAAGTACGGTGAAGAAATGAGTACCTTTTTTTTTTCTTTCTTTCTTTCTTTTTTTATCCCGACCGGTACGGCGTTTATCTAATTTTTGTGACAACTACAAAAAATATACGTTTTATGTACAGTATGCCATGTCGGTAACCAATCTCTTGCCACCTCTCATTCTTCTCTCTCCATGGACTTAGAAAATTAGTCTGGTAAATCCAAGGCAAACTATACTGAAGACAATGATATGTGGCCCAACAGAGTCATCAGTGTCTTGGTGTGGATCGATGAGGCTGACTGTCAAGGTCTGTGAAAAGAGAAATGAAAGAGGCGACAGTACTTTTGTTTCCAACTGTACATAAGCCTTGCACTGCTTTGGACTCACATAATCCTTTCACTGCTTTGGACTCACATAATCCTTTCACTGCTTTAGACTCACATAATTCTTTCATTGCTTTGGACTCACATAATCCTTTCACTGCTTTGGACTCACGTAATCCTCTCACTGCTTTGGACTCACATAATCCTTTCACTGCTTTGGACTCACGTAATCCTCTCATTGCTTTGGACTCACATAATCCTTTCACTGCTTTGGACTCACGTAATCCTCTCACTGCTTTGGACTCACACAATTCTTTCACTGCTTTGGACTCACATAATCCTTTCACTCCTTTGGATTCACTTTACAGTCATCTTTCAAAACACACAATTTTATTCAGGTGACAGGTGTTTTGATAGGCTGATGGTTAAATTCTCCCGTGACCGCCCTTCCACTGCCGGAGACTTGCTTGGCTATACATACAGGCAAACACCAAACGATTTCATTCAGCTGAGAGATAGTGGCAATGTAACGACGGCTTGATTTATTTATTTATTTATATATCTATGTTCTGTCCACTGATGATATTTATTCTGAAGAAACTTATGGAGAATTCTTGTACCGAAGGGGTCAACCTGTGTGTGTGTGTGTGTGTGTGTGTGTGTGTGTGTGTGTGTGTGTGTGTGTGTGTGTGTGTGTGTGTGTGTGTGTGTGTGTGTGTGTGTGTGTGTGTGTGTGTGTGTGTGTGTGTGTGTGTGTGTGTGTGTGTGTGTGTGTGTGTGTGTGTGTGTGTGTGTGTGTGTGTGTGTGTGTGTGTGTGTGTGTGTGTGTGTGTGTGTTCTTTCCTAATTGTTCTTACCTAATTGTATCTTTACAGGAATGAGTCAAGCTCGTACTGTCCCGTGTCTTAAACCACATTTATCGTATATATCCTTAAATTTGTGAATAGTTTTGGCACACACTATTTCATTCAGTAGTGCATTCCACTAATCAACTGCTCTATTTGGGAAACTAAATTTCCTTACGTCTTTATCACCTCCCTTTTTATGCAGAGTTTTGCGGTGTCCTCTTGCTGATGCATCCCCATAGGTTATGTAATCATTTATGTCTATTTTCTCCTTCCCTGATATGCATTTATATAGCATAATCATGTCACCTCTTTTCCTTCTCTCCTGTAGTGTTGGTAGATTCAGTTTTTTTAACCTTTCTTCGAAGCTTAGATCCCTTAAGCTTGGTACCCATCTTGTAGCGGCCCTTTGAACTTTTTCAATCTTGTCTATGTGTTTTTTGAGATGAGGACTCCAGACTACTGATGCATACTCCAGGATTGGTCTGATGAATGATATTATATTTCTTAGCATGTTTTTTTTTTTATAAATAACAGAATGGAGGAAGGAAAAACAAATGAGTAAAAAAATAATAATAATAATCCATACACCAGATTACTGGTGTCCTCTGTTCATAAAATATCTGTAACAGTTAGACTTGAACAGTTGTGGGCTGAAATTTGGAGGAAAACAACTCTGGGGAAGCGATTTCCAAAGAGATGCAGTTCGGGGAATGAAAGAATGCTGATAGGCAGGAGTTCTGCAATATGGCTGAGTGACATTCCAGTCATGAGCGCTACCAGATGCCCGTGTAGCATGAGGGAAGGCATGGAGAGGCGGCACCATGGACGCAACTTCGTCTGAGCACTTGCCAAAAAAATATCTGTAAAATAATGCAAGGGAGGCAACATTCCTTCTTACTTGCAGGGGAGGTAGTTTATATGTAATGGCAGGGTTGTTAATGATTCTAACAGCTTTATTCAGAATTTTGTCTAGTTGTCTTAATGCAACCTCTCCACAACCATTCCACAAAGGTGAGCAATATTCAAGCTGAGAGCGCACATGACTCATAAATTATAGCTAACTGCTCATCGGCGAAGAAGTTACGGACTCTGTACAATAATCCAAGTTTCTTTGAGGCGGTTTTAGTAAGTGATCTGACATGAGAGGTTCAGCTGAGGGCACTGTTAAGTGAGACGCCAAGAATTTCAATAATTTTTGTATGTGAACGCTATTCTCATATTTCCAGGCAGTGTATACATGTTCCGTACCTTCTCACTGATGTGGTCAGCCGGAGATAGTCTGTTATTGATAATCACACCTAGGTCCTTCTCTCTTTCTGATGTGTGTAGGGTTTTATTTCCTAACTTACAATCCCACTCAGGTCTTTTTCCACTTTTACCAAACTTGATTACATGACACTTGTCCACATTGAATTCCATTTGCCATGTATTACTCCATTCATGAAGTTTATTTAATTCTTCTTGTAGCTCTTTACAGGAGTCTGTGTTAGTAATTCTCCTTTGTATTTTTGCATCATCTGCAAACATATTTAGATAGCTTTCATTCCCAGTGTTACTGTCTATATCATTTATATACACTAAAAACATGATTGGTTCCAGCACTAAGCCCTATAGAACTCCGCTTAGTCACTTCTCTCCATGATGAGTAATTTCCCCTTAGTACTGTTCTCATTTCTCTTTTTATGAGAAAATCTTGCATCCACCAATACAGTTTGCCTCGGATTCCTTCTTGGTGGTACAGTTTCCATAAAAGTCTTTGGTGTGTGTGTGTGTGTGTGTGTGTGTGTGTGTGTGTGTGTGTGTGTGTGTGTGTGTGTGTGTGTGTGTGTGTGTGTGTGTGTGTGTGTAATAATGGCTATATTTAACCCCTATTGCTCGAAAGTCTCTCCTACACTGACACTGATCGACTCGTGGCAACAATAAAAAAAAAATCTGTCATTGTAGCTGAAATGATGATGATTATTATTATTATTATTATTATTATTATTATTATTATTATCATTATTATTATTATTATTACCTCAGCCAACGAAGTTGGAGGAGGTTATGTACTCATCTATGTTTGTCTGTTTGTTTGTTTGTCCGCACGATATTTCCAGAAGTTCTAAATTAATTTTAATAAAATTTTGTGGAAGGGTGGGCCATGAGCTAAGAAAGAACTTATGAAATTTTGGACGGATTCAGAGTATCCCGCAAAACATCTCCAAAAGTTCTTAATGAATTTCGATGAAATTTGTAGAAGGGTGGGCCGTAGGCCAAGAAAGAACTGATTAAATTTGGGGGGGATCCGGATCCGGATCCTATGTACCCCGCACAGAATCTCCAAAGTTCTCAATGAATTTCAATAAAATTCTGTGCAAGAGTGGGCTATGGGTCAAGGAACAATTCATTAAACTTTGGGGCGGATCCGGGTCCTATGTATTCCACACAGTATCTCCACGGATCCGGATCCGAATCCTTTTTAATGGCAATAGCATTGGCGTAGGTATGCGCTCTCTGAGTGCTTTCTAGTTACTATTATTACAGCTTGAGATTGTCTTTTCTACTATAAGGTATTCTTCCAACCATACCTTTTTATTCAGATTAAGACGGCAACTTGGTGGTGCATCAGTTAATGAATGGTACATTTAGGGCTTTAAATTTCATTAAAGCAGACTTTACTGACCTACCTGAAGACCCGCCGACATGTCGTAAAAACACCCTCGCTAATACCAAAACACCAGTCATGCATGAGACAGCCCTAGCATGTACTTCATATGGACGGTGGGTGTTAACGCCGAAGTGGTGACATGTGGAGACGTGCGGAAATGGGAAGACTATTGGGCCTTAATAACAGGCTGTGAAGCCTATGTCCAGAGTCGTACACATAGAGAAAAAAAATAAACCCCCAATGATGGGAGAGTCTCTACTAAATCACTTATAAATCGTCTGACGGTGAAAGAATAAAATGAACAAATGGAAAGGTACTGGATGGCCGAGCTTCAGGACCCTTTGAATAATGCCCTTGGTGTGGTGTGGGTGGCTGATTCTGTGTGGTGTGGTGTGGTGTGGTGTGGAAGGGCGATTCTGTGTGATCTGATGTGGTGTGGGAGGGTGATCCTGTGTGGTGTGGTGTGGTGTGGGAGGGTGATCCTGTGTGGTGTGGTGTGGTGTGGGAGGGTGATCCTGCGTGGTGCGGTGTGAGAGGGTGATTCTCTGTGGTGTGGTGTGAGAGGATGGTATGATGTGGCGAGGCGTGGTAAGTCGCAAAAGTCTACGGGAGTGACGCCCCTCCTTTCAGAAAACTCTTCGTGAGAGACACTGGCAGGGCCGATCCCCGAGACGCTCCCGCATATAAATGGACGCTAAGGCAATGGAAGGGTTAAGGTAAGACCGAAAAGTGGCACGTTAAGTTGTGTACAAGTGTAGCAATGAACAGATATAAGTGTAGCAATGTACCGGTATAAGTAGGCTATGGCAATGAATAGATATAAGTGTAGCAATGAACATATATAAGTAGGCTATGGCAATTAATAGATATAAGTGTAGCAATGAATAGATATAAGTGTAGCAATGAACAGATATAAGTGTAGCAGTGAACAAATATACAGTAAGTAGGCTATAGCAATGAATAGATATAAGTGTAGCAATGAACAGATATAAGTAGGCTATAGCAATGAATAGATATAAGTGTAGCAATGAACAGATATTAAGTGTAGCAACGAACAGATATACACTAAACAGAGGTGTAGTAATATTATGGCAACAGCATCATGATCCCCTTACACCCCTCTTGCAACAGTGAAATCCTCTCTTGCAACCGCGAAATTATCAATTGCAATGGTGAAACTATCCCTTGCAACAGTGAAATCCTCTCTTGCAACAGTGAAATCCTCTCTTGCAACAGTAAAATCCTCTCTTGCAACAATGAATTATCCCTTGCAAGTGAAACTCTCTTGCAACAGTGAATTCCTCCCATGCAACAGCAAAAATCATCTCTTGCAACAGTAAAATCATCTCTTGAAACACTGAAATCGCAAAACTCTTGCTAGTGAAATTATCTCTTGCAACAGTAAAATCCTCTCTTGCAACTGTAAAATTCTTTCCTGCAACAGCGAAATCAAACAAAGGTCCCGCATCACTTATCACTGCCAAGGACACCAACACAGGTATCGGTCGTATTACAGGTGGTACAGGAGGCTTTGTAGTACCTCTTTTATTAGCGATTTCTTCTGCATATTAAAATTTAACCCTCTCTCGCTTGCATTTATAACATACAAGAGGATAATGAAATGTAATACACAGAATAAACCATTCTAAGAGGTGTTACGAGTCCCAACAAGCCACTTACAGTATGACCTCATGAACAGCCACTACACCACACAAAACTCACGAAACAACGCATCAAATAATAGTAGTAGTAGTAGTAGTAGTAGTAGTAGTAATGATGATAATGATAATATTAATAATAACAATAATAATAATAATAATAATAATAATACCGGTAATAATGAAGAAGAAGAAGAAGAAGAAGAAGAAGAAGAAAAGAAGAAGAAGAAGAAGAAGAAAAGAAGAAGAAGAAGAAGAAGAAAAGAAGAAGAAGAAGAAAAGAAGAAGAAGAAGAAAAGAAAAGAAGAAGAAGAAAAGAAGAAGAAGAAGAAGAAGAAGAAAAGAAGAAGAAGAAGAAGAAGAAAAGAAGAAGAAGAAGAAGAAAAGAAGAAGAAGAAGAAAAGAAGAAGAAGAAGAAAAGAAGAAGAAGAAGAAGAAAAGAAGAAGAAGAAGAAGAAAAGAAGAAGAAGAAGAAAAGAAGAAGAAGAAGAAAAGAAGAAGAAGAAGAAAAGAAGAAGAAGAAGAAAAGAAGAAGAAGAAGAAGAAGAAGAAGAAGAAGAAGAAGAAGAAGAAGAAGAAGAAGAAGAAGAAGAAGAAGAAGAAGAAGAAGAAGAAGAAAGAAGAAGAAGAAAAGAAGAAGAAGAAAAGAAGAAGAAGAAGAAGAAGAAGAAAAAGAAGAAGAAGAAGAAGAAGAAGAAGAAGAAGAAGAAGAAGAAGAAGAAAAAGAAGAAGAAGAAAAAGAAGAAGAAGAAGAAGAAGAAGAAGAAGAAAAGAAGAAGAAGAAGAAGAAGAAGAAGAAGAAGAAGAAGAAGAAGAAGAAGAAGAAGAAGAAGAAAAGAAGAAGAAGAAGAAGAAAAGAAGAAGAAGAAGAAGAAGAAGAAGAAGAAGAAGAAGAAGAAGAAGAAGAAAAGAAGAAGAAGAAGAAGAAGAAAAGAAGAAGAAGAAGAAAAGAAGAAGAAAAGAAGAAGAAGAAGAAAAGAAGAAGAAGAAGAAGAAGAAGGAGAAAGAATGAAAGAAAGAAAGAAAGGGTAAATACGTGAATGAATGAATTAGTTCAAGGGAGGTGAGCGCCACCCCAAGTTGAATCAGGGATCATTTTAATTACGTGAATCAACTTGTCCCTAAACATAATGCTTTACGTTGGGTGTTACTGCCACCAACATATCCTTCAATAAAAACGCTACTGCCCATCACACCTGTTCTGAACGACACAATCCTCGCATGTATTCAAGAAGGACGGTGGGTATTAGCGCCGAAGTGGTCACATGTGAAGGTACGCGGCACTCACTTGGACCGCTGGGCAAAGAACTGTGTAGACAATGCCGAGTCAGATAAGTTAAAAACAATAATAAAGCAAGCAATAGCTGTGCAGTGCATTATCTGGTCAATATGGAGGGCCTTACCTAACCTTCAGATCTCCAAGGTTAACACAACATACATACACACATACATACATACATACATATAAACGTACACCAACACGTAACACGCACCAATAAGCGGGGATGCAGGCAGACACGGACACACAGACAGCGACATGCAAAGGAGAGCAGACACGACTGCGGGACAGACAGAGACACAGACCGAGACCCCCACACATGAAGAAATGAAGGAGGAAACAGACAGACACTACGACAGACGGACAGATATACAGGCAGGCAGACAGAGACAGACAGACAGACAGACAAACAGGAATGCAGAGAGAAAAACTGACAGACAGGCAATAAATACTATGCACTGATATTCAAGCAATACAAACAAATAACAAGGAAGCAGACATTCAGAAAATGGCAGACACACACACACACACACACACACACACACACACACACACACACACACACACACACACACACACACAGAAAAGGGCAAGTAGAAAGACTGACACATAGACAGACTGACTGACGAGGAATGCTGAAAGAAAAGACAGACAGAGACAAGAATAAAGACAAGTACAGACAGACAGACAGGCACATGAGGACAAAGATACGTACCCGGTACACAGACAGACAAGAAGGGTGGGATGGAGGGAGGGACAAGCAAAGGCAAGCAGACAATCAAGACTACCCTCCCTCGTGAGAGAGAGAGAGAGAGAGAGAGAGAGAGAGAGAGAGAGAGAGAGAGAGAGAGAGAGAGAGAGAGAGAGAGAGAGAGAGAATGTGAAGTAGGGATGTACAGTACAGTACTAAACAAGAACAGTACCATCACCCCCCCCCCTCACCTCGCCCCTTCTGCAGCAGCCAAATCAATGGTTCCGCATCACTGTCACTCAGCCGACATCACTGACAAGGGCAGGAACACAGCACAGAAATACCACCACACATCACTATCTTCCCTCACGATCGGGACAACTCTAGTAGCCTTGCAGTGAACACCAGACGATTTTATTCAACTTGAAGTCATAGGAGTCTGTGTGAATTAATACCATCACCAGTAACCCCCTAACAGTTGGGAAAACTCTATGTTATTATTAATGTATTCCAGCTAATGCAGACGATTTTAATCAGCTGAGAGAAAGTCACAGGATCCTATGAGTGATATAGACAGACAGGCAGACAGACAGACAGATATATAGATACAGATAGATATTAATAAACGCTACTACTTTTGTGTGTGTGTGTGTGTGTGTGTGTGTGTGTGTGTGTGTGTGTGTGTGTGTGTGTGTGTGTGTGTGTGTGTGTTTAGGTCAGTGTGGACGCTTTTTTATATTCTTCACTTCAACTTGGCCAAAAACTGCCATCTCCCTATCTTGAATGCTGAGTTACAACTACAGATTAACACTGGAATATACCTCTAATGCTAGTCACGAAGAAGAGCTATGGAGAGGATGTAGAGCTGTAGCGTTGTCCCTTCTGCCCCTGAGTTACGTGAAACAAACTGCAATAGGACGCTAACCTGAGCCAAGTTAAGGTGAACGAACTACACCGAGGCCACCAACCCTACGAGCCCGGCAGGTGTTCCAGAGGCGAGCAACACAGTTTGGTGTTAACTGGAGTGCAATGGCTAAGACCCCCCTAGATGTGTGAAGATTAACAAATGCACTTAGCGAAGGACACACACACACACACACACACACACACACACACACACACACACACACACACACACACACACAATATACATGGGAGCACGCAGACACCGACAAACAGGTAGACAGACATACTCGTACAACCAGGCAAACAGACATATAAACAAGAAGCAGACAGACAAACAAACAGAGACAGACAAGGAAGCACGGACAAGCAGAGGCAAGCAGAGGATCCTTCCAGACAGGGGGAGAGAGACAGGCAGACAGGCGGGCGACGGTGAGAGAGAATGAAGGCACCTTACAAGTTACGGTTATGGTGCAGACGAGATGGGGGGAGGGGGAGAAGGAGGGAGAGAAAGAGAGAGGGTAAGAAGATGGGAGGGAGGATATGAAGGTAAGAGGAAGAGAGGGAGGAAAGGAAAAAGAAGGAAGGGTGAGGGAGAGAGGAATGGAAGGAATGAAAATGAGAAAAGGTATAGAAAGAGACAGGGAGAATCAAGGGAGCGGAGGAAGGAGAAGGGAGGAAGAGAAGGAGGGAGGGAAAGGCAGAGTGTAAGAAGATATGAGGGAGAAGGGAGGGAGAAGGAAAGAGGGAGACAGGGAGGAAAGAAAGAGAAGAGAGGAAGAGGGAAAGAGACGGGATGGAGAGAAGGTATGGAGGGAGACAGGGAGGGTCAAGGGGGAAGGGGGGGAAAGGGGGGAGTGAATGAGATGGGATGGAAGATGAAGGAATGACGGGGGAATGGCGAGGGGAGGGAAAAGGGTATGAAAGAAGGAGGAAGGAAAAGAAAGGGGAAGAAGGGAGGAAATGAAAGGGGAAGGAGGAAGGAAAAGAAAGGGGAAGAAGGGAGGAAATGAAAGGGGAAGGAGGGAGGACAAGAAATGGGAATGAGGGAGGAAAGGAGAGGAAGAGGGGAACAGAAAGGGGAGGGAAGATAAGAGAGACGGTAGGAGAGCAAAAAGAAGGATGAAGGATAGTTCTGAAGAAGGGAGGAACGGACAATGGGCGAATCAGGGAGGGATGGAGGGGAATGGAAGATGGACACAGGAAGGAAAGGAGGGGAGAAGGAGTAGAGGGGAAGCAAAGGGAAAGGGAGAGGGGGAGCAGGAAGGAGACGAAGTCTGGAAGGGGATGCACATGGAAGGAAGGAAGGGATGGGGAGGGTAGAAGGGAGAGAATGGATCCGGGAGTGAAAGGAGGGGATGAGAGTTTGAAGGACAGAGAGGATGGGAGAAGAAAAAGAGAGAAAAGAGGGAGAGAAAAAACAAGGATAGATACGGAGAGAGCGGGAGAGCAAAGGATAAGGGACAGAAGGAAGGAAAGAGAGGAAGAGGGAGAGAAGAAGAAACGGGATGGGAGGGTGAGGGAGGGAGGGGGGGTGGAGGAGGATGGGGTGCGGACGAAGGGAGTGAGACAGGGGATAATGCAACTTTTCCTGTTTCTTTTTCTTTTTTCATCTTTCTTCACTCAAAAGAAAAATAAAAGTCAAGGAGCGTGTAAAACCTGTCCCTTGAAAAAGCTTGGGAAAAGAAAGCAAAAGTTAAGACGGTCCATTCTGAAATGCCTGGTCATGCTGCATTAAAAAAAAATAAAAAAAAATAAATAAATAAATAATGTAGGTCAGAGGCAAAGGGCATGGCAGAAAGAGCAAGCCAATTCCATAGGTGACCAGTGATGCAATGTACATGATGGACTGAGAATACCTGTTAACTCTTGCATTACAGAGCTAAACATACAGGAGATGAGAGTACACTGCTAGATGGGTGATGTATGCCAGCCGTTATGGGACACAAATGCACCTGGGAAAGTTAAAAAGGCAGTGACCACAACAACAGTGATAGTAGTTGCAGAGATATGCACCACTGCGGGAAGACGAGAGGGACTGAAGAAACTAATGATCTGAGGGAAAGTGATGAGACGGGAATACTTTGGGTCCACCCTGTTTGGAAGTGCTGTACTGTACTGTATGTGGTGATTCCCCACACATGACACCTGTACGTCACAAGGGGACGAATATGATTCCAATATAAAGTCAGCAACCATGCAGTGTTAAAGAAAGTCAGTGCAGCACCTCTCTCTCTCTCTCTCTCTCTCTCTCTCTCTCTCTCTCTCTCTCTCTCTCTCTCTCTCTCTCACCAAAAAAAGGACACTGATACTAAATGATGGTCCGAACTACGTGTGTTTAAAGTAAGGAGATAGTCATGTGCAAAACTGCGCTGATTTGAAGGATGGGGCTTCGAGTTTCTGATACATGAAAAACTAATGCTTCTTTTGTCTCTATTAGAAGTGACAGAAATATGAAGCCAGGTGTACCACATTTTTCATCCCGTGATTGTTGTGGCGAGGGTTGTGATGGAGGCGGTGAGAAATGGGTACAAAATACGGGATGGACTCAATATTTTGCGAGTGGATACGACTTGGTGTGGAACTCAAACGGTCGTTGATGAACAGCGGGAATAAAGTTGGTGAAAGAACAGACTCCTGAGGAACACCACTACCAACAGCTTTAAAAGACAAACAGAGGCCGTGTATAACAGTAGCTACAGTATATAATGCTCAGAGAGGAAACTAGGGATGAAGCCTGTGACAAGAGGGACAGAAACTGTACGAGGGCAGTATGGAAGTATATTTGTGACGAACTTGACCAAGAGCTTTTAAGATATCCTGAGAAGTAGCTAAGGTTTCAACGAACTTATAAAAGGAGGATGAATATCAGTCTCAAAACAATGCAGGATCATCCTCAAAGAACTCCTACTGACGGTCTGAGAAGTCGATGAATTAACTTCAGAATCTTTCAGTTAATGGCAGACTCATAAGAGACTTCGGCGATATAAAAGATGACAGCAACTGGGTGGTATTTAGAGACTTCAGAATGTCCAAACTTCTTCAGGACAAATGAATGAGTCAACTTCCAGCAAGAAGACAAGATGGAAGATGACACACAAAGCTTAACGGGTCTGCTTAAGAAGAGTGTTAGTAAGGATGCACAGTTCCTAACAGCAACTCTCGAAACTTCATCAGGATCGTGCTCCTTACCAGTACTGAAGCATGCGAGGGCAGAAGGGGAAGTTTAAAAAATATGTATATATAGATAAAATATCGGCCATGAGAAAATTAGAAGAGGAGGAAGCTAAACAAACAGAACAGGCATCATTCAGCGTGGCGTCTGATGAAAGTCTGAGCAATGAGTTCAGCTTTATCAGAGGAGAACAGCAACAAAACCATCGAGGTGGAAACATGAAGGAAAGAAAGGTTTTGGGATGGTGGGAGAAGGAGCGGGAGGAGCATGTATTGGAAAGTTTATTGCATTTGGAAAGAAGTGAATTGTTTTTGGAAAGACGAAGAACAGACCTACTCGCAGCATGCCTCTGGGCAAAAACAATGTGCACGACATTAAGGACAAGTTGGTGGCGTTACCCCTTGTGAGGCACCTCCTTGTGTATAGCACCTGTAATCTGGTGTATAGACTATTATTTTATTCTTTTGTTTTTTCCTTCCGCTATTCTATTACTGTAAAACAAAATAAAACAATCGCGGTTAAATCACGACGGCCAGACAAAAAGTACTTAAATAGCAAGAGAAGCCCACCGCTGGGGGGGGAAAAAAAAAAAAAAAAAAAAATCTGAAAACAGCAATAAACACGCCATCGCAGTAAAGTGATCAACCCCTTCACTCCGGACACGTCTCTCTTCATTTCATTCCTGCTAATAAGACGATTTTATTCAGTTTGGGAGGCCTTTCACACTGCAGGGGTTAGATACTGCCTTCACTAACTGAAAGATCCTTTGGGTATTTTCTGAGAGAGAGAGAGAGAGAGAGAGAGAGAGCGCGAGTTTGATTCTTGGGCGGGCCATGATATCTTTAGGCTATGCAGGTCTTCCCCCAGCCTATTTCGTGCCTAGAGCTGAAATGGGGACCTACATTGTAACTTATACGGTTGATTGTCGTAATCTGGGGAAGTTTGGGCGTAGGCGAAAATTCAATATCCGCCTTACTGAGACTGGTAATGACGGCAGTGGTAGTGATGGTGGTGTTAGTGGGGTCAGTGGTAATGATGACGGTGGTGGTTATGGTGGTGTTAGTAGGAACAGTGGTATTGCTGACAGTGGTGGTGATGGTGGTGTTAGCAAGGGCAGTTGTAATGATGACAGTGGTGGTGATGATGGTGTTAGTGGGTGCAGTGGTAATGATGGCAGTGGTGGTGATGGTGGTGTTAGTGGGGGCAGTGGTAATGATGGCAGTGGTGGTGATAGTGGTGGATGAAATGGTGCTAGTAATGAGAGTGAAAGTGGTGATGACTGATACGTACCCGATATGTCAAAAATGTTCTGTTTTTTTTCTTTCAAGAGATTCTGTAAACGCCCGCCAAATTTATCAACACCAACAAAAACAGGAACCTCAACAACCACATCCACAACAGCAACAACAACAATAACGACAACGACAAAAACCATGACGATCACAGCAATAATAATAATAATAATAATAATAATATCAAACAACACAAAACCACCTCACAAACACAGTCGTATCACTGACCTCCATCACGAACCATCAGATTAACACAGCACATACAGTAATTACACAAAACTATTTTTACACACACACACACACACACACACACACACCAAAAAGTTATGTGTGTCAGCTTCAAGGTGAGTGACATTTATCCCCGGTTTTAATTTGTTATTGATAAAATTAATAATGAAAAAAAAAAAAGACGTATTTTTGTTGCTCGGCTAAATACTTGTCAATTTTTTTTTTTCTGGTGGGATATTGAGAGAGAGAGAGAGAGAGAGAGACTCCCAGTTATTTTCATTGTGTGTGTGTGTGTGTGTGTGTGTGTGTGTGTGTGTGTGTGTGTGTGTGTGTGTGTGTGTGTGTGTGAGAGAGGGAGACTCCCAGTTATTTTCATTGTGTGTGTGTGTGTGTGTGTGTGTGTGTGTGTGTGTGTGTGGATGAGACTCGTGTACACATATATTTGTCAGTGTGTACAAGAATAATGACACTGACACGGATATCGACGTTGCTCTAAAATTCTCTCTCTCTCTCTCTCTCTCTCTCTCTCTCTCTCTCTCTCTCTCTCTTACACACACACACACACACACACACACACAGATAAACATATATATATTCATTTTTTACCTGCTATTCAGTCATTTACCTATTAATGCACTGATTACTTTTATCATTAGGCGTTCTTTCACTTCTTCACTTGTCATTCCTCTCCCTCTCTCTCTCTCTCTCTCTCTCTCTCTCTCTCTCTCTCTCTCTCTCTCTCTCTCTCGATTAAGCTCTATGGCCGTCAATCCGCTGTGTCGTGCCGGCTTAATAACGCATAAGGACTTAAAGGTAACGCGTCGAGGTCAATAGGAAAGAGAAGTAAGTACCTGGAGCCACCTGAGAATTCTTACCCCTTCTATGCCAGCGCTTAACCATTTCAGCCAGACGTTTTTTTCAAGTTATTCTTGCTGCACAGACGATTTTATTCGGCGATTTCATATAACTCTAGCAGTGAGGCTGACGATGAAGACCACATATACCTGTCTAGTTCGAAAAAAAAAAAAAATCTTGTAATGAATAATATCGTCTAATGATAGCAAGGGTAAAATGAAAAGTACTATCGGTCTCTGGATTGAAGGGGTTAATGTTAATCGGTTGGCGGTGGCAGGAATATCATAAACAAGGTGCCATCATAAGAAAGGGAAGAAATGAGGCTATAAGGATTCCCATCAGCTAAAACATGTCTACCATTCGATAAAAATTCACTACGCGAGGTCTCCCCTAAGACGACTAAAGCGTGAACGTGTAGCAACAAAAAAATAAACAACAGGGGATCTTATTCACTTTATTTCTGACACCCTCACACGATTCTACTCAACTGGAGGGGGATTATCAGACGGCGGTTGAGGGTTAGCTATGACTATAGTGTTGGGAGCGGCAGTACTGCACGGAGTGACGCGACGTGGCAGAGCTGCCTTTTAATAGCGCGTGGCAGTACTGCACTACTTTAGTAATAGTGAAACAGTAGCAGTGTTACATCTTTGAGGTATTCCAAACGCTACTTGCTACTCGATACTTTTAGCTGCGTTGTGTTAGAGAATCGGGCAAGTCTGAGTCTGGCGTGCATCAGACGCCAGTGGACCTTCGGGAGCGTTGCTGTCTTGGAATATTCGTAACCAAACTGTGGCACAGCTGGTTATGAAAAACTTTTTGGGGAATGACGGAATATGATTTGATATTAACCTTAAATTTGGTAATGACTATGTATTTGTACTGTTCGCAATCTTCCTTCATTCAAGATATTGCAATATATTTCTTGCGAATATTATTAACGTATACAGTAAACGACAACGTGTCTTCAGATATATACAAGTACTGTAGCGAAAGAGTTCATTCAGATCATTTCTAACACTTCCATAAGCTGAATAAAATCGTCTCACGAAGGCAAAAATGTTACACTGAAAAATCACCAAGTAACCACCTGTAAGCTGAACAACAATCGTCTGACGAAAGCAAAAATAGGAAAATGGAAATAGAGTTAGTGTTAATAGCATATAAAGGCTGGAAGGTCAAACGTCAAGTTATACCCTATGGCTTGAGGACGCATTCTTTTGTTTTTCCTTATTTCCAGACGATTTTATTCAGCTCTGCAGAAATTGTTCGCACTGGAGAGGTTGGATATAGTGATCATGAACCCCTTCACTATAGTGGTGGTGGTGGTGGTGGTGGTGGTGGTGGTGGTGGTGGTGGTGGTGGTGATGATGATGATGATGATGATGATGATGATGATGATGATGATGATGATTTTATTTAGGCGTATATACTAACCTAAAATCAATATAGCAGCAGCAAGAATAAAATAAATTACGTCCTCGAGGTAATTATATTAAGAAGGAGGCGTTAGGTCATTAAGGGGAGAGAGAGAGAGAGAGAGAAATAACAAACTGTTTCAGAAGCTAGCTGGGAGAGTGAAATTTAGACATCATCATCATCATCATCATTTAACACATCATCATTATCTTCATCATCGTCATCATCATCGCTAAAATCATTATGATCATCATCATCGTTAAAAACATTATGTTCATCAACATCGTTAAAAACATCATTATCATCAACGTTAAAACATCATCATAATCATCATCATCATTATCATCATCATCTTTAAAAACACCATCATTATCATCATCGTTAAAAACTTCATTATATTCATCATTATCGTCGAAGAAGAAAAACGTGAAGAAAACAAGAAGAAGAAGAGGAACAAGAACAAGAATAAGAACAAGAAGAACAAGAAGATGAATAACAAGAAGATTCATCCCTCCCCAACAAAAAAATAAAAATAAAGTAAAATAAAAAAATAAATAATCCACCAACATAAGTCTAGGGAACAAATAAGCCAGGTTTGGTGGACAGTAAATCGCATATTCACAAGCCGGCGGTACTGTAGACAAGTTTCACCTAATTCCAACAATGCCAAGCCCGAAAGTCAGCTGGCAACTCTCTGGCGTGTTGCTGTTGTTGTTGATGTTACCGGAGAAAATTCTGAAATATGTCTTTACCGCCCTCAAACCCTCCTTTCTTAGGGCATAATCTCAAGGTCCCTACCCAACCATCACCACATTTCCAACTCCTTCCACCTATTTCTCTGTTTTCCATGCCCATTTCTTTGCCTCTTAGGACACTAATCCTTGGGGACATTTTGAAATACACCTTCCCCACACTTACTGCAAATCACTACTCATACATCAACAAAATCCACAAGGTATACTTTCCTGCCCCAGCCCCACCGCCCACCAAACCTGCATCTCACCCCATCAATTCCTTTTCTCACTACGCCCATTTGATTAAATCCCCAACTCCTTCTGACGAGGTTGCATGGTTGACGAAGGTGCAATTATTACATCCGCACTCGTGGGGAGGGAAGGGTGCTACTTTTTGAGCGGTGTGTGTGTGTGTGTGTGTGTGTGTGTGTGTGTGTGTGTGTGTGTGTGTGTGTGTGTGTGTGTGTGTGTGTGTGTGTGTGTGTGTGTGTGTGTGTTAACAAAATAACTCAGGTAGTTTAGATCCAAATTTACCTAAACTTCAAGAAGTGATGAGGGTGAGCCAAGGCGCACACTTTTTTTTTTTTTCTCTATAGAGCAACAGGTCAAAAGTACAAGTCGGAGGGCAAGATCAACGTTATCATATGTTATTCAATTTAGACCAAACTCTGTGGGAAGGTTGAATACAGGGCAATAATAAATGGATTCCATTTTGAGAACAATCAATCACACGTCAGTGTTACGGGAAAGCTTCTACGGTCAGGGTCACAGGGCAAGGTCAACTCAAACAGCTGATATGATTCGAATCAAAGTTATTGAAAGGGTTATGGGTCAGGCAACGACGAAGGGATCCATTTTGTAAACAGTCAAATCACTTCCCCCCTCTGACTTCCTTATCGCTGACATTAACATTTCTTCAGCTGATGTATTTTCTGCCATCACAGGCCTCAAGACTAATAAGGCATAAGGGCCTGATGATGTCCCTCTCGTTGTTCTCAAGAACTGTGCTTCTGTGCATACACCCTGCCTAGGTAAACTCTTTCGCCTTTGTCTATCAACCTGTACCTTTCCTTCTTGCTGGAAGTGTGCTCTCATTCAGCCAGTCCCAAAGAAGGGTGACCATTCCCAACCCTCGTACTATCGTCCAATTGCTTTAACATCCTGTGTCTCAGAAGTTCTCGAATCAATTCTTAATAGACAAAATTTAAAGCATCTTTCCTATCACAACTTTCTTTCTGATCGTTAGTATGGGATCCGTCAGGGACACTCCACAGGCGATCTTCTCACCTACCTTTCAGACTCCTGGTCATCCTCCTATCGGGACATTGGCGAAAGCTTTGCCATTGCACTTGACATCACAAAGGTTTCCTCTCTGGTCGTTCTATAGCCGCTGTTGTAGACGGTCATCATTCTTCTCCTAGATCTATCAACAGTAGTGTTCCTCAGGGCTCTGTCCTATCACCAACTCTCTTCCTTTAATTCATCAATGACCTTCTAAGCTGTACATCTAACCCTATCCACTCATATGCTGATGACTCCACCCTTCACCTTTCCATTCGGTTCCCGCAACGTCCATCTCAGCAGTTACTTCAACAAACAAGGGATGAGGCTATGGCACACCTAACGTCTGACTTGGCTCGTATCGCTGACTGAGGTATATATATATATATATATATATATATATATATATATATATATATATATATATATATATATATATATATTGTTACGGAACAGAGAAAGATAACGTACACTTTAAGTGAGAATACTAAGAGTCACTACTGTCCCGTAAAGTTCCAGGTTCAAAACAAAAGAGTTAGGTAAAATTACAAGTTAAAGTTTAATGCTTAAATTAACAACAAAACATTCAGGACTCATAAGGATAATGTAATGGCAAATAAACAGGTTAAATATATGGTTAACTGCAATAGCCTCTATTAACACAAAATTAGCAAGAGTAAATTTATCTAAGTCAGCCCTGATAAAATGAGATACCAGATAATACTCAGTGAATGCCAGATAAATAATTACAGATACAAACTATTATCAAAAATGACTGACATAAAGAACCCCACACGAATTACAAAAACTTCACTAGGCCTACAAATTAAACTTATGCTATACAGTACAAGAAAAAATGCAACAACAGTTATACTCAAATTACACACAGCTGCTAGATGGTTGGAGACTTCTTGAGCACTCACAATAATAATATCTGTACAGGGGAGGACAGAGATGTGAACAAAATGAGGAGCAGATCTGAGTGGCAATGATGCAGAGACTGAGCTCATTATATAGGAGCCAGGAGAGCTTGATAAAACTTGTGAGAAGGACGCGCAAATGAAAGCCATGGGGACATAGAGTTCACAATCCCGCTCTGGACAACAGAGAGAACGACTTACTCTACTATAACGGTAGAAGGGGGGAACTGAGGCAGAACACGCTCGTGATCAAACATGCAGCAACTGTGCGTTAAAAATCACACAAAGGATGATGAAATCATAGGCTATGTAACACCTCCCCACAAAGAAAAAGAAATTTACAAAGGAAATTTCTTATTACTCTAAAACAATCTGTATATGGCATTACAGACCATGCAAAGGTCTTTCCTAATGTTACAAAAAATGAGATCTCCCTAGCACGTTCAGTCATAGGTACTTGCCAGTATCCCTTTAACAAATCAAACTTACTTATGTACCTAGCCTTTCCGATCTTGTCTGTGCAATCTTCCACATGAGGGAGAGGGTAAGTGTCTGTTTTGGTTATCTGATTAACACGTCTGTAGTCGATGCAAAGCCGCTGTGACCCACCTGGCTTAGGAACTAAAGTGACAGGAGAACTCCAATCCTTCTGACAGGGCTCAATCATCTTGTGGTCCAACAGGTAGCCAAGCTCCTTCTGGATGAGAGGAACTTTCACTGGGTTCACACGGTAAGGAGGCAGTTTAATTGGCTTTGCGTCTCCAACATCGACATCATGCATCAACACAGTAGTTCTTCCTGGAGTGGCACGGAACACTTGCGGGTACTCCTGCAGTAATGCCGAAAACTCCTGCCTTTCCTTGGGTGGTAGATGAGAAAGCTTAGTCTGGAGATCATTCATGATATCAGGATTCTTCCCCAAACTATCACTCAGGCTCATACTGCATGGGAGAGCTTCACTTGCAGACTCGGGTGGAACAGCTACAGTGCAGACTGGATTATTTTCGTCCCGCCTGTGATATAACTTTAGCATGTTGATGTGACATAGTTGCTTGCTCTTTCTACGATCTGGTGTGGCGATGACATAGCTGACATCACTGAGTTTCTTCTCCACGAAATAAGGACCACTAAACTTGGCTTGAAGAGGTTGCCCATGAACTGGTAGCAGAATCAAAACCTGATCTCCTGGCTGAAAGTGGCGTAACCTGGACTTCTTATCATACCAAGTCTTCATCTTCTCCTGAGCAGCTCCTAAATTCTCTCTCGCCAGCTGTAAAGCAGTGGACAGCCGTTCTTTGAAATTCATCACATACTCCAGCAGGTTGACGTCATCTTCCTCCGACAGCCAGCATTCCTTGAGTAGCTTAAGGGGTCCTCTTACTTCATGGCCAAACAGTAGTTCAAAAGGTGAGAAGCCCAGTGATTCATTTGGAGATTCTCTTGCAGCAAACACAACGAATGGAAGACCTTTATCCCAGTCTTTCTGATGTTCCAAACAGTATTTCTTGAGCATCGATTTGAGTGTTTGATGATATCTCTCCAACGCTCCTTGGGTCTGGGGATGGTAAGCTGAAGACGTGATCTGGGTGATGCCCAACTCTTTCAGAGACTGCTTGAAAACATTTGACATGAAATTACTTCCCCGGTCTGACTGTACCTCCTTGGGCAGACCAAACTTTGTGAAGAACCCTAGCATTTCCTTAACCACGTTCTTTGCTGAGATATTTCTAAGTGGAATGGCTTCAGGATAACGAGTAGCCATATCAATCATGGTCAACACATAAGAAAATCCTGAAGAAGTCTTAGGAAGAGGGCCCACAATATCCACCAACACACGGGTGAAAGGCGCCTCAAAAGGAGGAATGGGAACTAGAGGTGCAACCTTTTCGGTCTGATTACACTTCCCCACAACTTGACAGGTGTGACAAGACTTACAATACCAGGAAACATCCCTGAAGATACCTGGCCAGTAGAAGTGTTTCAAAATGCGTGCCACAGTCTTCCTCACTCCAAGGTGTCCTGCCAAACTGGAATCATGAGCCACTCTAATGATATCCTGCCTACAAACACGAGGGATGACAACTTGATGTACAACCTCCCATTCACAGTCGGCTGATGCTGTTGGGGGTCTCCACTTCCTCATAAGTACTCCTGACTTTATATAATAACAAGTAGAAGCACCGGCTGACTCTTCTTCACTGTAAGCAGAGTTAGCTAGACCTTTCAACTCAGGGTCAGCAACCTGCAACTCAACCAACTCTTGACGAGACAAATTATCAACACTACAGGGTACTGCCTCATCTGGTGAGTGGTCCAAATTAGCAAGAAAAGTGTCAGCTAGGATAACATCATCATCATCATTATCCTCTAAATCACCAGTAACTTTAGACTTAGCCCTAGTGACAGCACATGCAGAGAACACATCAGGGACATCACAATCCCGGGACACAGCCACTGGCTCACTAGACAACTGAGGAGCTGGACACACTTGACTTCCACCAATATCATTTCCAAGTAAGAAAGTTACACCTGACATTGGGAGTGTCTCAACCAACCCAACCATAACGGAACCATTAACAAAACCAGACTCTAAATTCACTCTGCACAGAGGGACAGAGAAGTAATTATTCCCTACACCTTGTAAGATTACAGTTTCATCAGAGGAATTAACATTAGAGCCTAGAACACTGGTCAGCATAAGGGATTGGCAAGCACCTGTATCACGATATATTTGAACTGATTTCCTGTCATTACTGTCCAGAGGACTGACAAAACCATCAGACAGGAAATTAGCACATGAACTCTTGAGAGTGTCACCCACGTTACTGCTCAAAAGAGGAGCTCCATCATGAGAATTTAAGTTACCCCTCAAAGCAGGTTCAGTTAACTCAGTTAAAGAATTCTGGGAACTCTCAAGAGTGGACACTAGACCAATTGACTGAATATTTAAAGACTCCTTTTTGTTCACATCACGCTGTCTCCTGAAACATCTCTCCGTAGTATGACCAAGCTTACTACAATAAGTACATTTACTTTTCTGAAATCTAGAGGTGAAGCTGGTATTTACTTCCTGAGAAACATCATCTTTATTTTCTTTCCTGTTACCTGTACTCTGAGTAGAGGCAACGTACTGACTCTCAGCTTTCCCTTTTTCCTCTAAAATATCTCTTGTGAGTGAGAACATACTCATCAGCTAAAACTGCAGCATCAGACAAATTATCTATTCTTTTCTCATCAAGATATAGGCTTACATCTTTACTAATACACCTTTTGAAATCCTCCAGCAAAATCATCTGCTTAAATTTACCAAAATCAGAATCCACATTCTTAGAATTTAACCACTGCTCTAACAAATCTTCTTTGATTTTTGCATACTCAACATGGGATTGCTTATCTTGCTTGTAAGTTGTCCTAAATTTTACTCTATAAGCTTCAGGAACAAGCTCATAGGCCTTAAGAATCAAGCTCTTAACTACATCATAATTATCAGACTGATCCTGAGGCAAAGATGCATAAGTTACTTGAGCTTTACCGGTGAGAACAGTTTGAAGGAGTACTGGCCAATACTCCTTAGGCCAATTAAAACCTGTAGCTACCCTCTCAAACAACTGAAAATACTTTGTTAAATCAGATTCATTAAAAGGAGGGACAAGTTTAACATTTTTAGCCACATCAAAATCATCAGAGCTAGATGATCCAGTTCCACCTTGTTTCATGCGATACTCATGGTCTGCCTGAATCCTGGCAAGTTCAATTTGTGCCTGAGCCTGTACCTGTGCCTCTTCAATACGAGCATTTGCTTCCTTAACACGAGACTCCGCCTCCTTAGCCTTAGCCTCCTGCAGAGCTAGCTGTAACTTAGCTAATTCAATCTGCGTTTGCTCATTTGGAGGAGTTACATTAAACAAGCTTTTATTAATCATGCCAACAATTTGATCTTTAGAATGATGAGAGTGAACTGCAATTCCCAATTGTTGA
The DNA here is from genome assembly GCF_032717465.1 of Coenobita brevimanus. Lineage (NCBI taxonomy): Eukaryota > Metazoa > Arthropoda > Malacostraca > Decapoda > Coenobitidae > Coenobita > Coenobita brevimanus. Next base: position 30,290,043 of record NC_137015.1, read on the forward strand.
GCAACAAGCTTAAGTTCATTCTTTGTTCTGTTTTCTATATCACACACTGTTTGCACATTTGACAAAAAATCTTTGGCTTCATCAAGTGTAGAAATAGTAGCCATCATGAATATATCACAGTCACAAAATATCAAGCAATATCCTTATGATAATATCCTGAATATCCTGATATGAGGTCGCCAAATTTATGTTACGGAACAGAGAAAGATAACGTACACTTTAAGTGAGAATACTAAGAGTCACTACTGTCCCGTAAAGTTCCAGGTTCAAAACAAAAGAGTTAGGTAAAATTACAAGTTAAAGTTTAATGCTTAAATTAACAACAAAACATTCAGGACTCATAAGGATAATGTAATGGCAAATAAACAGGTTAAATATATGGTTAACTGCAATAGCCTCTATTAACACAAAATTAGCAAGAGTAAATTTATCTAAGTCAGCCCTGATAAAATGAGATACCAGATAATACTCAGTGAATGCCAGATAAATAATTACAGATACAAACTATTATCAAAAATGACTGACATAAAGAACCCCACACGAATTACAAAAACTTCACTAGGCCTACAAATTAAACTTATGCTATACAGTACAAGAAAAAATGCAACAACAGTTATACTCAAATTACACACAGCTGCTAGATGGTTGGAGACTTCTTGAGCACTCACAATAATAATATCTGTACAGGGGAGGACAGAGATGTGAACAAAATGAGGAGCAGATCTAAGTGGCAATGATGCAGAGACTGAGCTCATTATATAGGAGCCAGGAGAGCTTGATAAAACTTGTGAGAAGGACGCGCAAATGAAAGCCATGGGGACATAGAGTTCACAATCCCGCTCTGGACAACAGAGAGAACGACTTACTCTACTATAACGGTAGAAGGGGGGAACTGAGGCAGAACACGCTCGTGATCAAACATGCAGCAACTGTGCGTTAAAAATCACACAAAGGATGATGAAATCATAGGCTATGTAACAATATATATATATTAATGCATGAAAGACTCAGTTTTTACACCTATCAACCCGACAGAATCTTCCACAGATATACCCACTAATGTTTAATAATATTCAGCTTAATCCTGCATCATCCTTGAACATGCTTGGGGTTTCATTTACTCGGGACTTATCTTGGAAAGATCATATTACATCTCTTGTAAAATCTGCTTCCAAGAGATTAGGTGTGCTAAGCCGACTCCGTTCCTTATTTACCCCTGCACAACTGTTGACTCTATACAGGAGTTTTATCCGCCCCTGTGTGAAGTACAAGTCTCACCAGTGGGGAGGCTTTCCACATACAGCTCTTCTCAATAGGGTGGAGTCAAAGGCTTTTCGACTCATTAACTCTCCTCCTCTTACTGCCTCCCTTCAACCTCTGTCTCTTCGTTGCATTGTTGCATCTTTATCTCTTCTCTATCGCTACTTCAATGGTCACTGCTCTTCTGAACTGTCTGCATACATTCCTCCACCTCTACGACGGGCACGTAGCACCCGTCTAGCAGCAAACTCTCATCCCTTTTCTGTCCAACTCTCTAATGCAAGAGTTAACCGTTACTCCCAGTCCTTCATTCATGCAACAAGTCAACTCTGGAACTGTCTCCCTCTGTCTGTTTCCTGCTTCCTATGATCTCCAGTCTTTCAAACGCAGTGTGTCCAGGCATCTCGAAATGATCGGATCTTGAATTTGGATTTCTCTTGTATTTTGTTTTTCTCTTGGAAGGAACAATAATTGCGGGCTCGCGGCCTTTGGTTCATTTTTCTTCGCATAAAAAAAAAAAAACTTTGACTCGTGTGCATGTGTGTGAACAAAATAATCAAAAATGTTTTGATGTGGTTTGGATCAAACTTAGTGGATGAATTAAGTATCACTCAAGAGGTTGACTTTTTTTTTCCTTAGAACAATAGGTCAAAGGTCAAGATCATATGGCATAGTCAACGTGAATAGCTTTTCTCCGATGTTGACTAAACTCTGTGCTAAGAATAAAGAGATTCGATACTGAGAACATCCAGTCAAAGGCATGGTCATACGGACAGGTCAAAGCGTCCCTAGACAAAGTCAGCTCATAACACTTTTGATCTGAGTTGAACCAATGATTGTGGAAAGGTTAAGGGTCACACAGGAATTAGGTAATTCGATTTCTAGAGCATTTTGTTGGAGGTCAAGAGCACAAGGCCAAGTCACATTCAGACTTTAGACGCGAGTGATGCACTCTGAGAGCTCCTTTTTGACTATTACAATTATTATCATCACAATAAGTGACAAGCCAAATGGTTTCCTGTACACCAAGAAACCATTTACTACGCTGGGTGGAATCCATATAACCAAATTATGGCGCATGGTGGTTTAGTGGATAATTAAGGCGCTCCAATCGGACTAAGCCTATGCTGGTTTATATCCAAGGGATGGTTGGGATTTATTGCTCATGTAATGCCTCTCAGGGATGAGAGAGGCTGGTCATTCTCATCTTAAATGTCAGGACCAACTTGCCTAGCCCCGGGCTCCTACGCTCCTCATGGGGCAACACATGATTAGATGATAATGATGATGATGATGATGATGATCATTATTACTGTCGTAGTTGTTGTTGTTGTTGCTGCTGCTGATGGTGGTGGTCCTATTGTCACTGCTCGTAGTGGTGGCGTTCTTCCTTTTTCCTTTTTGTGTGTGTGTGTGTTACTGTTGTCAGTTTGCTGGACTGTTGTTACTACCATTTTTGTTCTTTTCGCAAATGGAGGGATGAGGGAGTGATGAATGAATGAACCCGTACCCGCCTGTTCTGTTCCCTCCTCTCCATTTCCTGTTCTCTCAAAAGCTTCCAAGAATAACGTATGTCTCCCCTTCCCTTCTCTATCCCCACCCCCATCCACACCACACCACCACATCACCACCAGCAACATACTACCATCAACACCAGTACTGCCAACACTATCACCAACACTAGTACTACCAACACCATCACCAACACTAGTACTACCAACACCATCACTAACACTAGTACTACCAACACCATCACCAACACCAATACTACCATCACCAACACTAGTACTACCAACACCATCACTAACACTTTAGTACTACCAACACCATCACTAACACTTTAGTACTACCAACACCATCACTAACACTTTAGTACTACCAACACCAGTACTACCAACATCACCACCAACACTAGTACTACCAACACCACCACCAACACTAGTACTACCAACACCATCACCACTACTACAAAGATCATCACCAACGCCAATGCCACCAACACCAGTCACCACAACCACCATCACCACACAGCACAAACACCAGCACCACCACCACCACCACACCATTCTGTTCTCCTTGCCATTGAAGGCCTATGGAAATTATTCTCGTGGGATTAGGAGGCTCTCAACACCACTTCCTTGGCGATTTACTTTCTTTAACACTATCATACTCACTTGCGTATGTTTCGAAGATATAAACATACAATATTATACCTCACATACGAATATTTACGAATAAAGTATACTTTGTTTATGTTAACTAGGCGTCAAATTGCCGTACCTCCATCTTGAATGCTGAGGTATAACAAAAGATTAACACTATAAAGATGCTAATCACGAAAAAGTGTCATGGGAAGGATGTGGATTCGTAGCACTGTCTTCTGCTACTGAGATACATGGAATACGCGAAAAAAAAAAAAAAAAAAAAGGGGGGGAGGACGAAAATCACCGTCTAGTTAAAATGAATTAGTCACGAAGAAGTGCTATAGAGAGGATGCAAGGGTGTCACACTGTCTTATATTTGTCAATGTGCTACGGGAAACAGGCGGCAAAGGGACGAAAATCTCAGCCAAGTTAAGGTGCACGGACCATAGAAAAGAGGAGGTCGTAGACAGCCTCCAAGCCAAAAATAAATAAAATACGATCAAAAACATAATTCTGGGAAGTTATAGCAATTTCATCTACAATGCATTTATCTTTATCATCATCATCATCATCATCATCATCATCATCACCATCATAGGGTAACTACAGTAGAGGGGGTCAGTGGTGCGCATCTCTCAGACAAGGGCAACATAATTTCCGAACCGCTCTTCATAATGGGTTAGGTTTTCTCATCACTGATTAGGGTTTCACACAAAGTGTTTTCCGGATCCAGAATCTGTAATACGATCCAGATCGGTCCCAAAAGTCAATCGATTGTTCCCTAGGACAACGGCTATCTGCTCACCAAATTTGATCCACATCTCTCTTTTAGTTTTTGAGTAATCCTGCTAACAGACAAACTGAGATGAAAACATATTCTCCTTGTCGGTACAGTACACAGAACATCACGGCATCATGCAGAATTAACTACGAGAGGGAGACTCCGATTCTGACATGAGTACCGCCAAAACCAGTACTTTATTTCTGTGCAGTGATGGCATTTCCCCTACAATGCATAAATAACCTATGGGGGAACACCACCACCCAGCCACGTGGACGAGTAAGCCGCGAGTGGAGGATGTGGTGGAGAGACGGGGTGGAGAGTCGAAATCCCACGCAAGGACGTCCCCAATTCTTCTATTTCTGTGAAGCGATGGCATTTCTCTCACCTACTCCGTGTTCCTTCCTATCCGATGCATTCCTTACAAACTACAAGAAGACGTCATCGTACTGAAGAGGTTAAACCCAAGAAAGTTTGTGTATGCCCCTCCGACTGTTGTATATCCGTGTAGCAAAGGCATTTCCTCTACCCAGCTTAAAAAAAAAAAAAAAAAAAAAAAAAAAAAATCAGTGTCGCATACAGAACTGAGGCTGCCAGGATAAGGTGGTTGAGAACTGGACACAAGCTGTTGCATTTCCGTGTAGCGACGGTATTTCATCTACACTGCATAATAGTAGTGGTTGCAAGCTGAATGTGAATCTGGCAACTGCTGGCTGAAACTGCCCTAGTCCTGCACGCTATCATCCTTCTTCCAGGTGAAAAGGAGGGAGTTCAGGAATCTTTATATAACCCGGCAGTTGGGTCGACTGGTTCCATTGGCGCCACCAGGAGACTGTGCCTCTCTCCTCCGCCATAAATAACGTGCAATACACGTAAATAACATGTCATAAAACAGAAGCGGCATACTCCAAAGCAGACGAAAATGCAGCCCCAACTTCTGCGCATTTCAGCGGATTTCTGTATTGCTATGTATTTGTGTGTACTGATGTATTTCTGTGTTGCGATGTATTTGTGTGTACTGAAGTATTTCTGTGTAGTGATGTAGCCTACTCTTTGTACAGAGATGTATTTCTGTGCAGCGATGTATTTCTGTAGATCGATGGCACTTCCTCACACCATTTTCTACGCCCCTTCCTACCACCCCATATCCCCAGCTGCTGTCGGCCAACTGTTCTTTTTCTGGGAAGCTGTTTCAATTCCTGCCATCCACTCAGCCTTCCCTCCTAACACTTCCTATTCCCCGCCTACTCACCTCCCGCTCTAGGGCAACTACTGTGTTTTTCTGGGAAGCGTGGCCAGTTCCTCACATCCACTCTGCCTCAGTCACCCACTAACTCTCGCGCTACACAGAAAATGGGAGAATAAGGAGAAAACTGGAAATGAGGTTGTCTATTCTTTGTTTTCTTGCTTACCTTACGATCTGCTGTATCTACCCACCTACCTACCTACCTACCTACCTACCTACCTACCTTTCTTCCTTCGTTCGCAAACACAGAGATGTAAAACACGAAGCAGAGCAGACTGTTAACTTTTCATGGCTGCGATCTACATTCCGGCCTTGAAACACACTAACCAACGAATGAACACTCAGACTATACCTATTATTACCCAGGTTATACATAATGATCAAATATACTTCATCCTATCTTAAGGTGGCAAAAAGGCTCTGGATGGCGGTCAGAATATCGATAAACGTCATATTATATCGCATACCTGTTGAAAACTAACGTCGATTGACCACAGTTCTTGAAATAATTTGAAACAATCGCCTAATATATTCTTTGTAAGTTCGAAGTTATGCACCAGTTTTCGTTGACGCCTGCGTAACCAATAAAACTGTAGCTTACATCTGTATTTTCGTTTATGTCTCCAGTCTACATATATGAACCACACTCTCTCTCTCTCTCTCTCTCTCTCTCTCTCTCTCTCTCTCTCTCTCTCTCTCTCTCTCTCTCTCTCTCTCTCAGTTATTTGGTTCACCTGAGTCCCAGATGGTTTTCAGTATCAATGTAACTGCAGTACTAGCTTTCAGGTAGTAAGAGGTTCCTGAGGAACATACGAGTAAAGTGACGCCAGTTAAGGTGCTGTAAATTAACCCGTACCCAAGGAAAGCTAAACTGTCAGTGTGCACAGCGTGGACATAACATCTGACTTGGTGTGGCCAAGGATGGAGCACAAAGAAGTCTCGTAGTTAGGGCAATCCTTTGAGATCCTTGCCAATCTACCCGGAATGCGGCTCTGGAGGTGCAGGTAAAACCTAGACGGTTGTAAATAAAAAACCCTGGCAATAACAAAGGATTATAGGATGTTTGTTCAGGCGCACAGTTAATGGCAGCCTGGTTACTTACATATGGCGTCCACGTGCTGAGGTGCGTGGGGTGGAGGCTGGGTGGGGAGGTGGAGAGGAGCGGTGATCTTACACCCTGAAAATAAATAGGGTTGGTCTTTACAACAAGCCTATTTTGTGTATAAAGGAACTCAAGCAAATGTGACCTATTTACTGTGGCGTGGTGTGCAAGGATTGTGATCGGCAGCGGTGGGAGAATATTGTAAAAAAATCACAGAAGTCCTCCGTTCACCATGGGGATAAAAATACGATGAAGTCATAAGAAAATGTATGGATTAAAAGAAAAATGCGGACGCTTCCATGAAAACGGTGTGATGGCTAATATCTCTCCTTCATTTTACTCTGATACGGGTTAATAATTCATACATGAAAAATGAGATTATTAACTAGGCTACTGTATGCGTATGAAAATGAATCGAGATGGAAGAAAGCAAATAGGGATTACGGAGAAACTTGCCCGTTGCAAATTACTTACATTCTTTCTAAATCTACTTCAAGAGAACAATTCAAATGTGAAAATACGGACTAACATGCCAGAGACAAAACAGCAGGCTGACCTACTGATTCTGAAAACAACAGTCAGAAGTCAAGCTCACATGACAAGGTCAACTGAAACAGTTTTTATCCGATTTAGACCAAAGTTTGTTGAAGGATTCAGGGTAAGGCAATGATAAAAGAATTGAATTCTGAACAATATATATCTACCCGGGCCAAACCACCTTACTGTATTTCTCCTAATGCTGTTTGTCGCAACCACACCATAACGCTCCTTCATTTACTCATTTGTCAGTCTCTATATACCGTAACACCACATACTCCTCACAAATAACTCATTTCCACTGCTCTCACTGTTGGCTTTAGTCCTTCCAACAGGGTCCAAGCTTCGTTTCCATACGTTAGAGTATCACAACACAAACATGCAGTCAAAGGTCAAGATCACAAGGAATGTTCAGAGGTCAAAGTCACCGGGCAAGATATACCAAAACATTTTTTATCCGATTTGATGGGACAGGCATGAATGAGGTAATTCAATTTTAAGAGCACATGGTAGAAAGTTAAGGTCAAAGGGAACAATCTAATATTCAAACCTCTGACTAACTGGTGGGCGGGGGCGTCGCACTCTCTGCGCGCTCTTCTTGTTACTGTTGCTACCAGACGATTTTAGTGTCACAATGAAGGGGTTAATGAAGGTTATATAATTCCTCCAGTTCAACAGGTCTCTCCGAAGCTGAATGAAAAAGCACAAAGTTAGGATGGATGAAATACAAAATAAGCCACTATACTGAAAGGATTAAAAGTCAAGTATATAAAAGACGTCACCGTGCTGATGGGATAAGGGAGATTTTCTAACCTCTCCACTACGGCAGGTATCACATAATCTTTAGAAAAAATTGTAACAGATAAAGTTAACGGATATAATAATAATAAATCATCTTACTGTCAGGATCAACTGAGACTTTATGACCTACCACCCGAGAAGTTCCCCCCCCAAAAAAAAAAAAATAATAATAATAATAATAATAATAATATAAATGTCTGGCGGTAAGAAGAAAATGGACGCTACAGTGTTACCACATCAGTTACAACACATCACCATCATCATCATCATCCACAAAAGAATTACTAAGACCTTAACACGCAGTCATCATCACCATGTCCTCATCCTCACCCACACAAAATTAGCAGAGCCTTACATCTTTCAAAAGACCACGTGTGTTATCCATCTCTGTTGCCTGACGCCGCATCCTGTGAAAAGCCGCCTCGACAATAGAGCCTCCGGAAATTGCTGTCCCTACTCAGTAACGACCCATCCTCCCACGACACACTAGCTACCCTCCCCGCTAGGCCCCAGTATTAACTCTCTCTCTCTCTCTCTCTCTCTCTAACAATGTCCATTTCACCTCTAACAACTTTTCCTTATTCACTTCTCTTTCTCTCTAAAGAAATAAAGTCGTTTAGCCGCCGTAGAATAGAAGAGTTGTCCTGATCATAAGAGGGTTAAAGGTGACAGAATTAACACTTTGGTTTCTCTGGCCCGTATTCTCGTCCCCAGCACCTCTTCCTTAGCGATTCCAGGAGAGCGCTAACCACTTCCGACTGACGACGCCTTTTTTTTATTTATTCTTACTCTCTCCAAACGATTTTTTCAGCTTACGAGTATTAGTGATGTAGTTAATGAGAGAGAGAGAGAGAGAGAGAGAGAGAGAGAGGCCGTCCGCAGGTTGAAGGTGTTATAACTATGGCTGCGTACGGCTTCTGTCAAAAGAAAAAATCGTCTGGAGCTACGCACAATATAATACCTAAGTTGTACCATCACAGTAAAAGCGCTACGGAAACGGTTTTAAATCTCTACAACGCAGGGTTCCTCTCTACTGAATAAAATCGTCCGGAGTTACTGAGAATTACCGGGAAAATTATTTTGGCAATGGAAGTTATCAAGTCCTTCCTCTGAACTGGAATAACTGTTGTAATAATCTATCTATCTATTGCCTGACGCCTCAATCCCGGTAGGGGTGGCCAAAAACAAATCGTCCCCATGTCGCCCTGTCCAACGCCATTTCACTGCCCTGCTCCCAGCTCACACCCTCCTCTCTCATAGCCTATACCTCTCCACTCCATCCCTCCATCTCATCCGCGGCCTCCCCCTCCCTCTCCCCCCCTCAACCTCACTCGCATACACTCTCCTCGTTGGTCTCTTGCTCTCCATCCTCTCCACACGGGCAGGCAGTATTATTTACAAAAGACGTCAACGTATAAGCCATTTGCAAGTTTTGGCCAACAAGATGAAAATATCGATAACTTTCGTAATATTAGCACAAATCGCGTTTACAACAGGAAAATGTCGTGTGAAAATAGCTTTGACATACTAACACCTACCTGCTGAATACTGTTATGCTCCGACTCAGCCGTAAATAATGAAAGTACCGTACACTATAAAACACCGTCTATCTTTTCACACCGATTAAGGAAACTACTAACCATTTTTCTTTACGTACCCGATAATAATGTCAAAGCTATTTTCACACAATATTCATATATTCTAAACTCAATTTAAGCTGAGTCTATGAAATTTAACACTGTCGATATTATCAACTTCCTTGCTGCCCAAAACTCACGAGTGACCAACTGATAGTGGGATAGGGCGATTATTTCTAACCTATCACCATCACAAGCCCCTCCTCGTGATAAGGCTACCTATCTATCTATCTCTAGCCAGACACCTTAATCCCATAAGGTGTAGGCCTTTGTCTGAGTTAGTTGTTTTATGGGGAGGGACACTAACCCTCCGCCAACCCACCTGCTGACACAGAGGGAACACGTATGGGTTGGTTATATGGTTACCACCCAACGTTGTAAATGGTTTCACGGCTTACAAGAAAACATTTGGTTTATCACTCAATGTAAGGCCACCTAAAGAGGAATGAAGAGTAATAAAACGTGACAGGAAAGATGGGAGAAATATGGAGAGAGAGAGAGAGAGAGAGGGCAGGCACAGAAAAAGGGTAATAAAGATGAAGTCTGGCAGTAGCAAATATACTCTCTTCATTTTAACTTGGCCGTAAACGGACATCTCTCTATCATGAAGACTGAGGCCGGAGATTAACACAAGAACACTGTGCTAGTAATGAAGAAGTGCTATGAAAAGGATGTACTGTAGGGACGTAGTACTCTCTCTCTCTCTCTCTCTCTCTCTCTCTCTCTCTCTCTCTCTCTCTCTCTTTATGAAGTGCTATGAAAAGGATGTACTGTAGAGCCGTAGTACTCTCTCTCTCTCTTTTTATGAAGTGCTATGAAAAGGATGTACTGTAGAGCCGTAGTACTCTCTCTCTCTCTCTCTCTCTCTCTCTTTATGAAGTGCTATGAAGAGGATGTGCTGTAGAGCCGTAGTACTCTCTCTCTCTCTCTCTCTCTCTCTCTCTCTCTTTATGAAGTGCTATGAAGAGGATGTGCTGTAGAGCCGTAGTACTCTCTCTCTCTCTCTCTCTCTCTCTCTCTCTCGGAAAGGACGAAAATCCCCGCCAACATACGGTAAAAGTACTATACCAAGACAAAAGAGATGACGTAATTGAAGCACTTACGATATATCACTTCCTATCTCAGCAGACTCTCAAACTGGGCTGAGTATACTATGTGAAAATTACACACTATCTGAAAATTATACACTATCTGAAAATTATGCAGGGACAAGGCAACATAAAGTATGGTTTGGGGGCAGGTATACCAAGGGTAAGGACAAAACGTTAAATGGTATCAACATTATCATTATTATTTTTAACATCATTATCACCACCATATTATCATCATCACTGACACCGCCATACCATCATTAACATCATTATCACCACCATAACCTTATCATCATCATCATTATTAACATCACTACCACCACCATATCACCAACCTCATCATCATCATCATCATCGTCACTGCAGGATAGGTGCCACTCCTAAATTTGGCACTCCCTCTTAATTGTCTGCCTGCTCCACCCCACCCAGGCAAAGCTGTGGATTTCGTGCCTCCACCTACCCCTCCACCCACCTCTTCCTCTCACTCCATCTCTAGCCTTCCACTGTATTACTTAACCCCTTCAATCCGATGACGAATATTTGTTCTCCCTACCACCAGACTGTTTCCTTTAGCTTTGGAGTAAAGATTGGTATAGAAATGAATAAAAAAGAACTCCCTTATACCAACTCCCTCGTAAAAACTCCCTTATAAAAACTCCCTTATACCAACTCCCTTATGAAAAATCCCTTATACCAAATCCCTTATAAAAACTCCAATATACCAACTCCCTTATAAAAGCTCCCTTATATCAACTCCCTTAAAAAACTCCCTTATAAAATTCCCTTATAAAAACTCCCTTATACCAACGCCCTTATAAAAACTCCCTTACACTAACTCCCTTATAAAAACTCCCTTATACCAACTCCCTTATACCAACTCCCTTATAAAAACTCCCTTATACCAACTCCCTTATAAAAACTCCCTTATACCAACTCCCTTATAAAAACTCACTTATACAAACTCCCTTATAAAAACTCACTTATACTAACTCCCTTATACAACTCCCGTATATGAACGTCTTTATAAAAACTCCCTTATACCGACGCCCTTATAAAAACTCCCTTATACCAACTGCCTCATAAAAACTCCTCAATACCAACTCCCTTATAAAAACCACCTTATACCAACACCCTTACAAAAACTCCTTTATAACAACTCCCTCATAAAAGCTCCCTTATACCAACTCCCTTATCCCTTATACCAACCTATAACTATCCTATAAACTAAATAAAATCGTGTGGAGTGGAGGCAGCTAACTAAATCGTGTGGAGGCAGCTAACTAAAGAAATACGTCAAGGGAGTAAAGGTTAAGCTGACACAAGCGACTAAGCTGGGGTGATCCAAGCAATAAAATCAGAGCAACACACAACAATTTTGCTATATTCGAGGCCACAGGATAGATTTAAGTGTTTCATATATTTATTTCCCTTTTTAGCACAAAGACAATGCTACAGACTTGACTCGAAACCGGATAATTCTACAGCAACCCCATCGCATAAACAGTGAGCCCTGCAGTCAAAATGTCACGCTTAGAGTACAAGATAAAAACAATTGCCTCCGAAAAAACACAAATTGGTATATAACTCGTCCAGACATGTCCAGCTGCCTGCAATAATACTGTCAATATTTTTAGTCCAATCGTTGTGAAACTATTATTATATTCTGAAAACTATTGATGGATTTGGGGTCATGAACATCGCATGGCTGGGTTTCAAGCTGCCGTCTCCCCAGCCTCACTTTATGTATCTCTTCAAAATAGTTAATTTATTTTCATCTGACAGCAACAGTCAAACAGATCTTGAATTTGGCTCTCTGTTGTATTGTTGTTGTTATTTTTTCTTCTTGAAGGGAACGGTTTTGCGGGCTCCTGACCTTTGGTTCCTTCTTCCTAAAAAAAGAAAAAAAAAATCGCTACCTGAATACCGTCATGGTAGCATAATTGGTGACCCTTAGTTACCAGACAGCAGTGAGTCTTCTTGGTTATTAGTTAAACTGACCCACTAATCTGACTGCACTTTGTCCATTAACTGAGCTTTTCACGATACCGTTATTTAAGGCAATGGAGTGACTCGGTACTTATGTCCACAACTGTACCACCACAAGATCAATTTTACCACTGTCTTACGAACCAAAATTAGAGCCAAAGAGACATACGTTGCTCTCCACCCTACCTCTCGCCACCAAAGAGGGTTATGAGTGGGTATTCTCATTTTCTATGCTACAGAACATGGGAGTGTGGTTGTTTATACAGGAAGGAGGAGGAGGAGGAGGAGGAGGAGGAGGAGGGAGATATAGCGATGATGATGATGACGATGATGATGAACAGAAGACTGCGATCACGTTGCGTCACGAGAGAGAGAGAGAGAGAGAGAGAGAGAGTCAACACGTATTGAGAAAGGGAAGAGCTAGGGGAGGAGGAGGAGAAGAACGTGCATTATCATCTTTCCTTCCTTCTCCCGCCCTCCCTCCCTTCTCTCTTCCTCCCTCCCTCCCTCCCTCCACCCACTTCCTGCTCTCTCCCTATTTCCTACTTCACTTTAATTTCCCTTGCTCCTCCACCCATCTCTCTCTCTCTCTCTCTCTCTCTCTCTCTCTCTCTCTCTCTCTCTCTCTCGTTCTGTATCATCGTTTATCCCCTCTTTTTACCCTTTCCTTCAACTTTTCCATTTCCTACTTCACTTTAATTTCCCTTGCTCCTCCACCCATCTCTCTCTCTCTCTCTCTCTCTCTCTCTCGTTCTGTATCATCGTTTATCCCCTCTTTTTACCCTTTCCTTCAACTTTTCCTTACCTCCTGTTTCCTTCTTTTCCTTTCCTCCCTCCTATTCCACCTTCTCTCTCCCCATTCTATTTCCTTTCCTTTCTTTCTCCCCCTCTCGCCTCTCGTTTAGCCCCTTTCACCCCTCTTCCTTTCCTTCCCCTCCCCTTCCTTGCGCTTCCTTTTCTCGTGTCTTTCTTACTCACCTTTTTCTAAATCTCTCTCCTCTAATAAATCTTCCCTCCCTTACCTTCTTCTCCCACTGTTAACTCCCCTTCCCCTTCCTTTTCGCTCCCCTCTCTCTTCCTTTTCTCTCTCCTTCCCTCTCCCTCTTACAGCTTACCTACTCTCCCTGACACCCCCCTATTCCTCCCTCTCTTGCTTCTCGTACAACCCTCTCTTTCACATCCCTTCCCTCACCTGTCCTTCCTTCCCTCGCACCCTTTCCCTGCCTCCCCTTCATTAATCTCTCCCCCTCCCTCCCTCCCTCTCTCTCTATCTTTCTCCACCTCCCTTCCCTCCATTGACTCTCCACCTCCCACCATAACCAACTCCTACCTCTCCCTCCCTTCCCCCACTCTCTCCACGTCCTCCCCCTTCTCTTCAATGTATCCCTCTCTACCTCCCTCCCCCCTCCACTTATCTCTCCTCTCTCCCCTCCCTCCCCTCCCCCGGTTCATTCACAAACAGGAAACGTGTGTATGTTTTTCTTGCCGCGTGTGTAAGTCCTTCCTGCTGTGTGCGTTTTTTTTTTACCATAATTATTTGTGTCACAGTGTGTGCGTACGGATGTGTGCGTGTGAATCTGGGTGTGTTTATGTAAGTGTGAATGTATATGCTGACAGCCCTTTGTGTGTGTGTGTGTGTGTGTGTGTGTGTGTGTGTGTGTGTGTGTGTGTGTGTGTGTGTGTGTGTGTGTGTGTGTGTGTGTGTGTGTGTGTGTGTGTGTGTGTGTGTGTGTGTGTGACTACCGCATTCTTCCTTGACATATCACCAAATCTAAAGCCCATTTCCGTTACACATACTGTATAGTTCACACACACACACACACACACACACACACACACACACACACACACACACACACACACACGACAGGTAGCATTAAACTGATTACCTTCCAATCAATCACTTCGGGACTACTTTCTACTCTTACTTTGTCCTTTCCTTCACGCGGTTTAGGTTTCCAAGGTGCTACGTCTAATGTTTACTGTCCCAGCGATAGCCGGAGGGTGTGGAGGGTTGGGGAGAGCCTTTTGATTTACTGTTCATTTCTTACACTTCTTTTACAACCCAGGAGGAAACGCAGAGTAACACAAATGTGGTATGTGTATCTATAACTCTCTCTCTCTCTCTCTCTCTCTCTCTCTCTCTCTCTCTCTCTCTCTCTCTCTCTCTCTCTCTCTCTCTCTCAATGGAATTGTAGTTACCAACCTGAAACGACTATGCAGGGAAAAGGTCAGCAATTCACGCAGTGACAGGCTTTCACCCAAGGTCTGGTGCAAATATTTCAAATTGCAAGGATTATGTATTTAGCTTACATTAGATCTCTAACTGATACAGTTGAGCCCCTTCTCGTTCTATTAGCAAATGGAAAACGTGCAGTGATGCAATGATAATCATTTTAGGCTGTCCTCCCAACACAAAAATCTATGAACATGCAACAGGAGCTCAACATTCCAAGTATAAGTGACCGTGCAAGTGAAGTTAATGCCATCACTGAGATGCTCAGACAAAACTGTATGAACCCCTGCAAAGAAGTCTTGCACGCCTTTCTGCCAAGATGTAGTCGTCCATCACAATGGATTGTGAAAAGTGCAACTGAATTCCAATCAGTGGCACAATACTCATGATACGTGGCAAGAGCATTGAGAACATTACTCCATGACAAGTATCTCCATTCTCCGTCATTGTACCCACCTTTCATACTAAAGGGCTAATACAAGTTCTTCCTGAACCCTATCAAGTGTGTAAAATCTGAAGCCCTACACCAAGCAGATAAATTATATCGGCAAACAATCATACATTGCCTAAATAATGGATACAAATGGTTCAGTCAGTCAGTCCACTGAACAGCCAGTAATAACAGCAATCAGTAAGTTCATTTATTCACGGTGATATCGTCTAAGGCCGCGTCCATTTCAAATGCTTGCTGGTGTGGATGGGAGTTCTGCATCGCTGTAACCCATATATGTTTCTGACCGCACCAGCATTTGATGAAGACGCGACCTAATGTCAAACGATTTCATTCATCTCCGGGATATCTCTGCTACTGGAAAAGCTAACAGAATGTCACTTCGCACACTGGGTTTTTATTACGTAGATGTTGTCCTATATAATTTTTCGTCTTTCTGCTAAAAGAATGAGCAAAAGTCCGCGAAAAAATTGCCCTCACCGAGATCCTGTTATTTCGTTACATAAGCGAACGATACTCCTCCCTCCCCAGCCCTACCCTCCCTTCTCTCTCTCTCTCTCTCTCTCTCTCCCCCTCTCTCTCGGTGCTGTTTACGTTCATGATCTTTCTGTTCTTTTTGTTTTTATGCTTTGTTTACACGGGGGTCTGTTTTGTCTGCTTGGCTGTCTGTCTGCCTGCAGTACTTCCTACAGCACAGTGTTACCCCATTCAGCCTATTCACCCCAAAGGACGACTACTATGTTTAATTCTTGCTACCTCCAGGCGATTTTTAGTTAACTCGGGAAAAGGCCTTATATACTGAGAGGATTAATGAAAGCTCTATGTAATCCCTTCACGTCCAAAACTCTCATAAGCTAATAATAATAATAATAATGAGTAATGATAATAATTATAATAATATTAATTACAATCGTCATTATCATTATCATCACCATCATCATCATCATAAAAACAATAATAATGCTGAAACTTTTTTCCCCTGTTAAGGAAGAGCTGGCAATCAAAGGAAATAAATAACAATCATTATATATATATATATATATATATATATATATATATATATATATATATATATATATATATATATACAACCTTGAATAACCCTTTCATCTCTAGGATGATTTTTTGTTTTTTTTAATTCTCCTTAGGCTAGTGGCAGATGCTTTTATTTAACAGCCACTAATACCAGCAATTAGTAGGTTCCTTTATTCACAGTGATATCGTCTAAGGCCGCCCCCACATCAAATGTTTGCTGGTGCAGGTGGGAGTTCTGCATCACTATAACCCATACAAGTTCTTACCCGCAACCGCCCGCGTCCAGTGAGGCCAATTATATAAGTTACAATGATACAAAACTCCCGAGCCAAAAAGAGTTTGATGAGGACGCGACCTAACGCCACACGATTTTTTTCTTATTATTTTATTTATCTCCGGGATACCTGTGTTCTTCCAAGGGCTGATAGCATGCCATTTCGTACTCAGTTTTTAATGAAGTAGAATTTGATCTATATAATTTTTCGTCTTAATGCAAAAAGAATGAGCAAAAGTCCGCGAAATAATTGCCCTCACCGCGAAACATCAATCAAGGAAATAAAAATCCAAGATCCTGTTATTTCGTTACATAAGCGAACTTTACTCCCCCCGCCCCCAACCCCCCGTTCTCCCCCCCCCCCTCTCTCTCTCTCTCTCTCTCACACACACACACACACACACACACACACACACACACATTCGTAATTTTTCATTTATTACTTACACGAAACAGATCCCCAATAAAAAAAGTGGGGAACATAACAACCCAAATGGGATCAACATAAAAGTTCAAATGGGCGGCTTGTACGATGAGTGGATGGATGTGTGGTCCATTTGGCTGGCCACTCTATATATATGGCGATGCTTACTGATTTGGTATGTATTATCATTTCTCTTTGCACTTTTTATCTTAAATCTTGACGACATTTTACAGGACGGTACCCTAGAGTAACCCAAGTACTTGAGCCGTATATAAATGACCTTGACCTATTTTTGAACGTCATATGCTCATTTTTGGTGCCAAAATTGCACATACGTAATTGAAATACATGTATCTCAGAAACTACCTGCGATACAGCTATTTGTTGAAAACCCTATGATATAAAAGTCTGATGAGAATTCTGGCTGGATACGTTGCTATTTAGCCCAGTGGAAAGTACCGAATTCAAATCTGCTCCGTGTTTTCTTTGTCCGAGGTTTTAAAGCAAGCCACAACAGCTGTACAGTTGTAACTTTACATAAATATAGCTGTGGTCCCACTCATTATCTGAAAGGAATATGGTTACACTTGAGAATACAGTTAGCCAGTTATTGAGACAAATGTAAAATGTACCTATGCTTACACTGACAATCAATACCATAAATAGTTATGGTGAAGCTTCCTTATTGTGGCACATAATAAGTAAACAGGCAACTCGTTATTATTATTATTATATTTTTTATTATTATTTCTAGATCCACCCCACCCCACTATAATAGGTGGTGGTGGTGGTGGTGGTGGTGAAAATTAAGATGATTGTTTACAGTGGCGACGACGACGATGATGATAAATTACAAGATTGTTTATGCTGCTGCTACTGATGATGATGATGATAAGGATGATGGGTGACAATGCTGAAGAGGGGTTGATATCTTAGCAGTAACCATCACCACTCGAATCTTCTGTTTCACTACCCCACATCAACACTCGCAGACTCCTTTGATCCTCCCTCATAATATGAACCACGTCGTCTGAGGTCACTGGGAATACGATACCAGAGTTGTCTCCACCATGAGGGGGTTAAGGGCACCGATATTAACACTCCCAGGTACATATTTCTCAGATGAATGAAATCGTCTGGCGTTAGCTGGAATAAAATAATAAGAATTTTCTCCACCATATTATTGTTTAGGCTCCTATGACTCACAGCTGAATAAAATCGTCTGACCTTATTTGGATGAAATGCAAGAGTTGTCCAAACAGGAAAGGGTTTGCATCTTCACTTAACCTTCCTCAACCCCTTCAGTGCGATGACGTCCCTTGTATTTTGCTCCTCCTGCCTACAAACGATCCTATTCAGCTTAGGGCAGACGTAGTAAAGGGGTAAAGACGCAGTACCTAACCCTTCTCAGTTTAGCAAGCCTCTCCTTAGCTAAATGCAATCGCCAGTAGAAATATGAATGAAACACAAGAAACGTCAGTGAAACGAATGGGTTAACTAAATAAAATCACCTGGCAGTAGCATGAAAAGGAAAAGAATTACACTCTTTTTACTCTACCTTAGCCTAAAACTGCCATCCCTCCATCTGCAGTGCTGAGTTGTAACAATAGATTGACACTAGAGTATGATGCTAGTCACAAGAAAGTGTTATGATAAAGGTTCCTGAGTCGCTGCAATATCTCTTTCTGCCATTTAGCTACATGAAATAAGCTACAAAATGACAGAAATCTGGGGTAAGCTGAAATATATAATCACAGTGAAGGGGCTGATACAGACTTCTTAATCCTTTCAGTCACAGACATCCTTCTTCAACCGATTCAAAAGGTCCTAGGTACAGTACAGGGTGACCCAAAATATGTGGTACTAACTGTGCGGCTCAGAAATGAAACTCGGTACCGTTTGAGGGGGGGGGGGGTCACCCTGTAGCTATAATAAAGGTACAATCGTAGTGAAGGAGCTGAGACTCATAGGATAGATATCACAGTCACATCCCACTCTCCATAAGGAAATGTGTTGCCAGCTGCCTTCCTTTGTGCTCCCTTGTATTCAAATGGACTGGGGAATATCAAAGTGTACAGCTATGTATCAGTACTTTTCTTGGCACTCCTTTGTACTGGAACGGTCTCAAGGTAAATGTACTGTATCAAGATGGTCCGTCAAAATAGCGCCCCACTAGAAACGCACCTGGAGGTATCTCAGGTGTTGTAGAAACGGCTCAGGCTGCTGGTGTGGGCGTGGGTGAGGCATCGGGAATATGAAATGAATAGTTGATACAGAGTAGATATTTGTAACGCTGACTATGCCGTCCCCACAACACGCGAAATCACCCGACGGAGTAAAGTGCGTTGTAAATGTGCCACCCTAATTCTCTGCTAATGCTTCTGGACCCCGGCACAGAGGTGTTATTCTGGCCCTGTGTTATGGACCGCATATAATAAAAGTCCACAAACACGTATGGTATAGTTACTGGATGTCGATGATGGAGTTACTGCGCTCATTCTACCTTAATCACATACCACCTGCTTGGGTACTAATTGTTCATCGCACTTCGAAGGATTAACACTATGTCCTACTTCACTGCCACCCCTCACTCTCACCTCAGTGTCTCACAGTCACCCCTCACTCTCACCTCACTGTCACACCTCACTCTCATCTCACTGCCACCCCTCACTCTCACCTCACTGTCACACCTCACTCTCATCTCACTGTCACACCTCACCCTCACCTCACTGTCACCCCTCACCCTAACCCCACTGTCACCCCTCACTTTCACCTTATTGTCACCCCTCACCCTCACCTCACTGTCAACCCTCACCCTCACCTCACTGTTCCCCCTAATCTCCTGAAACCAGCAAGGGTGTGTTGTACTGGTGACAGAAATATTGAGTTGATAACATACAGGTAGTCTTATGAAAAAGTGTACTGATCTACTAAGACAAACTTAATCTTAAAAATATCTCTTCTTGATAAACTAACACTTCAACCTGCCATATAAGAATTAGCATTATTGGGCCCACACAGCCACACCTGTCCTCTGTATCAGTATTTTTTACTACTAAAGTAAAAAGTTCACCGACACCTTCCTGTGAGTGTGACGATGGCGAGTGTTACGAGAAATTTTTTACGTGACAGCGATATAAGCTCCACAACAAGAGATGAAGAGAAGGAAGGATATTCTCTGACGTCCGTGGAGGGATGAGCAATATGGAAGGCTAGACAATGCTGGCATGGAATTGTCGGCGGACTGCTGCTGGTGATGGTACTCGTGAGGTGTTGCAGGTGTGGTGTAGAACTTTGTGGTGGATGTGGTGGTGCATGCCTCCCCCACACTGGGCTCAGCCAAGCATAGTGCGTGCAGGTGGCCGCCGCAGTCACGCATCGATACTTCCAACAGGCTTCAGGCCGTTTTCTCCTAGATTTTGCAGGCTAGCAACTCGGTGCTGGAAGGAACGCCTTCATGAAGCGGCACCGATACAGCCGGGTGACTCCACAGCCCGGTTATAAAAACGTCCCTCACTCCTTACCCCTCGAGAAGGGGATGGTGCATTGAAGGAGAACAACTTCTGCCTACAGTCCACCGGGTTCACGTCTAGATGAACCAAAGACTACAGCAACAACCAGCAGCTCTTTCTGACACGTATACTTCTAATACATACGGCAAGCTAACCCTGTCACTGTCAGGACAAATCTAGTATATTAATCCTGCTAACTCCAAATGATATCAGCTGAGAATAAGTGACACGAGCCTTGGCGTGTTACCATTCCTTCACGTGCTATTTAAGCAAATTATGTTGATATTACTCGGTATTTCAGCTGTAAGTCATATTAAAAATAATGTTAAGGCACACTGATATTTTCTTGCATGTCATTTATGCAATGCGGGGTCAAAATAAAAAGTACAAACAAGAAAACACTAAGGTGTGAGGTGCAATATAAACAGCTATTAGCACGGCTGGGAGTTGCAGCACTAAAAGTAGTTACGCTACGAAGCGAAATTACTATTATTAGTAGCGAGTAGCTTTAGTGCACTGCTTTTTGTACAAAGTAGTGAAACAACAGCAAAGCTACATCTCTAAGGTATTCCAAACACTACTCGCTACTTTAAGTCGTGTTCGTGATGGACGTCAATAGGAGAGTGTGAGTCTGGTGCCAGGTAGACGCCAGTGGACCGTCCATCGGTAGGGCTGCCATCTGGCATTATTCATAACCATACTGGCACATTTCGTGTTGAAATATCTTTCTAGTAATGAGGCAACATGATCTGCCATTAACCTCAACTTTGCTCATGAATATATAGGTATTGTGTTGTTCATAATTTTTCCTCTTTCGGAGTCTTGCACATATATTCCTGTGAATGCTATTAACGATTACAGTATGCGATAACTTGTCTCCTGATACATATAACTTTGTAATAAACTCTGAGGAAACTGACAACCTCTGTCATTGAAAACAGTACCGTATACGAAAAGAAGGAATACTCAAAGAGTGCAACACCCGCGCCCACCAAATGGTCTAAGGATCAATTATGCTTTGTGACCCTGACCTTCGACAAGATATTTTCAAAATCGTAGGCCTACAACTTTACTCTTGCCTAACGCTTAACCCTGCTACCAGCTTTGGTTCAAATCAGATCAGAACTGATTGAGCTGACTTTGTCCCGTGACCATGACCTTTGACCTTCCACTATGACCATGACCTTTCATTGTTTTCAAAACAATCTCTTTGGCCTTGTTTTCACCGGAATCCTTCCACAAAGTTTACACCGAACAAGAACTGTTCCCTGACCTTGTCCTTTGGCCTATTTACTCTCTAAAACAGTAGGTCAACCTCTTGGGTGATCCTCAACTCATCCACTAAGTTTGAACCAATCACATAAAACCTGTTTAGCTATTTTGTATACACAAACACATAAGTCGAACTTTGACCTTGTTTTGTAACCTTAACCACTGCCTAACTGTTCTTATAATGGAAGCCCTTCGTGCTTGCCTGACCTTTAACTCTTTCAACCAGCTTGATCTAACCCAGAAAAAATTGCATGAGTTATTTTGTTATGGCCCACACAAACGAGCCGAACATGAACTTGACGTGAACTTCATCTTTGAGCTATTGTTCTTAATAATAATAATAATAATAATAATAATAATAGGTTTACTCCTTGTCTGACCCCTAGCATTTCCACTTGGTTTGGCTGAAATAGCATCAAAACTGAGTTATTTCGTTCACACCAACACATCCTGGTGGAATTTGGCCCTGCCCTGTGATTTTGACCTTTGATCGATTGTTCTCAATACTGACTCCATTTTTTTCTTGCCCTCAACCTTGACCAAAATTGCAACAAATTTAGATTAAAATTGTTTATTCTGCTGGGTCAACGTATGCCATAGCCCTGTGACCTTCATTTCTGGCCACTTATTCGAATAACACAATAAATTTTCTCACTGCAAATCTCTTAACACTTCTACCAAGTGAGGTTACAAACAGGAAGTATGAGTAAATTCCTTGAGTTATTTCTTAAACACACACACACACACACACACACACACACACACACACACACACACACACGAACCAAAACAAAATATGCATTCCCTTCGTAAACACGGGCATAATATGTATGTTATCTGCGCTTCAGTATATGAAAGCAATAAACCCGCATCTGGCATGTACTTTACCGACACAAGCAACAATTTGTAGTGGTGGTGCATAATTACTATGGAAATATTATCTATAAAAAAAAAAATCAAGCATTTAAAGTAACAGTAACGGCTACAGTATAAGCAGTGCACTATTTTAAAAAAAATGTAGTGTTAGTGCCCCGACTTTCAGCAGGTAGGTCGCAAAACACAGCAGGAAGGTCCCAAAACACGGCAGGGAGGCCGCACAACACAGCAGGTAGGTCGCACAACACAGCAGGGAAGTCTCACAACACAGCAGGTAGGTCGCATAACACTGCAGGTAGGTCGCATAACACAGCAGGTAGGTCGCATAACACAGCAGGTAGGACGCACAACACAGCAGGTAGGTCGCACAGCACAGCAGGTAGGTCGCAAAACACAGCAGGTAGGTCGCATAACACAGCAGGTAGGTCGCATAACACAGCAGGTAGGTCGCACAACACAGCAGGTAGGTCGCACAACACAGCAGGTAGGTCGCACAACACAGCAAGTAGGTCGCACAACACTGGCTATAAGGCAGGTGGGCCAGAGCCTCCTAAACCCACGAGGCTACAAATATCCAGGTGATAAGAAAAATGTGTCCTTGGAGGCTGATTGACTGGCTTGTGTACCGGTGTTGGTGATGTGAAAGGCCTGAGTGACAGTGAATGGAGGTGCGGCCCATTTGCTGATGAAAGTTCTACTGCTTTTGTAATTTTTCTTCCTTCCTGTTGGATACTAACCTCTACCTTTATAACAGTGAACAAGGGGCTACGAAATTCGGATGATAAATATACTTGTAGGCTGTATAAAGTGTCAGATAATTAGTTTCTCTCTCTCTCTCTCTCTCTCTCTCTCTCTCTCTCTCTCTGCATAGACTAGACAAACGGATCTCTAAGGTCTAGCAGTCCTCCTACGTGACAAAAATCTTCATAGGCACAAGTCATCATTTTGGCAATAATACCTACCGTCCACACTAAATGCAGGTTTAGGCTGTCTCGTTCAGGACTAGTTAGATGGCATGAGCGGGGATATATATATATATATATATATATATATATATATATATATATATATATATATATATATGGGGAGGCGGTTGTCGGTGGGTCTTATGTAAGATCAAAAATTACTGAAATTTCAATAATCAAACTTTTCCTAGCCTCAGCCTTGGATTGGTCTTTCATCTTTTCGGCCAGCGACCCAGAGCTCTATCCACTCCACCACCACCTGCTTTCCGTGGTGGTGGCGACCTGTGTTCTGGTGGTGCGGTAGGTGGCGCCACAACCACTGGCGCCTCAACACTGGTAAATGGCTAGACCTGATAAGCGTATTAAGAAGTGATGCAAAGCTGACTGTGCGGGGGCGTGACATGGAGTGACGCTTTTCTTAATAAAATTGCTCTTTTTTTAATTTATATACTTATTTATTTATTTTCATACATCTGACTACGAGGTTCCACTGGCTAGTTGTTTCCCTTGGGTTCAGGTGTCCTGCCACACACCAAACAGATGGCGTCACGCACCATCATGCCACCAACTTTTTTTCTGTCTGACTGCAGTGTACTACACAGTCCGTTCCCAGGCCCAGCAGTCCTCCTACGGACACCAGATGGTGTTGTACATCTTCATGGGTCACCACTCAGAAATAAATATGTACTGTCCGTAATGAAAGCACATTATAACTACCTCACTCTGAAATTGCGTAATGATGTTAACGGTGAGTTTTTATATTTCGGTGGGTGTAACGGAAGATAAGTTCAGGCTTTCAATGATTTCGCCTCCTCAAACTGTTCCGTACACTAGCTGGGATCGAGCTTGTACATTTACAATGAGCAGCTCAATCCTGCAGTCTAGTACTTGGCTCTAACCTCTACCATACAGCACCGCAGAGGACTGTACACTTTACACGGCTAAGTGGCCCGTCACAGGCTACCCACACCCTCAACCCTATACCCTGGCCTTAAGAAACCTCCCCAGCATTTCCTCACAACCGATTTATTTTGCTTGTTACAATGAGTGATTTCTTAGGCATATTTCACCGTAACCCCTTCACTACACCATGTTTTCCCTCACCTGAATGAAAAAAAAAAAGTACTGAAGTTATTATTCTCTGGTAAGCCCCTAAGGAATCGACAGCTTTCGAGTACCAACGCAGTGTACATTAATAAGGAAGTAATTAAGAGGTGCTAATGAGCCTCCTAAGTCCACCAGAGTAAAAAATGAATACAATTTCCGCCATTGTGGTATTAGCGTCATATGTTAAGACAGTGACTGTGTGTGTGTGTGTGTGTGTGTGTGTGTGTGTGTGTGTGTGTGTGTGTGTGTGTGTGAGACCTACAGTATATGGCTGGTTAATCTCAAATATGTCAATACTCCGCGCCAGTCAACCTGTCCGTAAGAGACCCACGCCCTCTCAGTCATCACTGGAGACTCATGGTAGGTCAGTGTGAAATTACCGAATAATTATGAACATACAGGTTTACGCACTATTATTTTATCAACTGGAAGAAAATGACCTTTGTTCGTAGAGGCGACTGCAAAGGTGTGAATCTACGCACAAGTTGGCTTTTTTTTTTTTTTTTTTTTTTTTTTTTTTAAGGACAGTCATGTGTTTCAACGTCTTCAGTAGAGTATCTTTATTCTTCAATTCTTGGTATCATTAGAAGTTTATGTTCAGATTAGCACAGGCTTTTCCAACCAGACAGCTTTGATGCAGCCTTGATTCGTCCTCAAATTTTCTATCTATCTATCTATTGCCAGACGCCACAATCCCGTAAGGGGTGGCCATTTGACTCTGAGTTAATTGTTTTATCTCATTTTAAGAGATGAATAAAAGCATCTCATGATAAACAAATTAACGTGAAAACAGCTGCCATCGGTGTGAGGTCCAGACAGCGGCACAAATCCCCAGACCCAGGTGTTTACAATGTTCCCCAGGTGCCAGACGCAGAGACGGAAACTGAGCATGTGATCTTTATTTACCATAGTTGCTTTGTTTTCATGAGGGAACTGGGCCACTCTCACAACTTGAATACTTAGGTTTGCGTGTAGTTTTGAGTCTTAGTTATGCGGTAGGAATGAATCTCCTTGGTTAATAGACAATTTTAGCCTGCAACCTGACTACATTTGGCCATTAACTCAGGTGAAAGACGTTCGGGATTTTAGTCAGACGAAATTGCAAAGACTAAAGTACATCTGTTCGGGGCTACACTCACTGATGTACTGTACTCTGCCTCCCCTACACGATGGTTGACTGATAATTTGTGTAATGTAGCAAGTGTTTGACGATTAAACTCACCATAGAGAAACTTACTACGGTCCAAGGGTTATAAAGAGACGAGGGAATTCAAAACAGTACAAAAACAGGGTAACAGCAACAGATAAACATAAACAGAGTAACAGCAACAGATAAACATAAACAGATCAACATAAACAGCAACAGATAAACATAAACAACAAACATTAACAGGGTAACAGAAACAGATAAACAAAAACAGGGTAACAGCAACAGATAAACGTGTCCCTATTGAGCTGTTTGATCAGAATAGAAAGCATGTACGACGAGTGTATCATTTCCAGCTCAGAATGGAAATGAGCGATGCGCAGAGAGAATAGTTTAGTCCATAGAAGAGTACGAAAGACAGACAAGTAATGGTGGTGAAATTTTTTTGACACTGTGATGTTCCTGTCACCTGCCAAACCACTGTAAATACTGCTTTCTTTTATGGCTAGTTGAACCGTCCGATATCCTTACATCCTTGCAGCTCAGTTGATGGCCAAGAATAGTTAGACTTGAGGGACAATAGCACTAATAAACAAGGACATTCACTCCTACCTCATAACTCGGGCCCACAGAACTACATGCAACCAGGAATAGTATTTAATCTGTGGTAGTGGCATAACTCCGCCAGGTGAAAACAAACAGACTGTAGTATACCCACTTGCCTCAAAACAGTTACTGATTGCAATGAGAAGGAGAGATTTACCCAAACAAGGTGGAGGGGCGAGGTAAGAAAGGTGCTGGTATCGTGGGAATGAAAGCTGTTACCGCGTAGAGACAAAAAAATGCCTCCAGGATCACTCTCACAGGAAGCGGCATCAGGTTACAGACAGAGATAATAAAGTACAGGAGACATTGGGTAAGTGAAAATGTACATGATAAATACACAAAATGATCAGTGTGCAAGACCACGAAAGTTCAATGTAGAAAAACGGAGGGGAGGGGGTGGAGAAAATAATAAAAAAAAGACAAGAAAACAATGTACAGTTGGGGACAAAAATGAGTCACATATCTAACTTCTAAGCTGAGAAAGGCCTGCTATGTTTCTCTACCCATAAATATTTCTCTCTGATAATGATGCGTCAGGTAAGAGAGTGACGGACGTGCCCTGAGAGTAAAAACAGACGCAATGGAACAGCAGGCGAACCTTTGATCCCTACTGCTACAGATACACACGCAAACTACACTCTACGACATGCAACTGTTTGATTTTGTATAGAAAGTAACGTGTTAAGTATACAATAACAAGCTAATTGTTTCCTCAATCTTTTGCTCTCTTCTCTCTTTCCTGCCTCTGTCTTCCTCCCTGTGTATTGTCTTCCTCGTTACACTGTTAGTCTTGTTCCATTCTTCTCCTCTTCCTCCTCCTCAATGGCGTTCTTCTCCTTTACCGAGCAATTTCCTGTTTATTCTTTCCTTCTTCTTTCCATCTCATATAGCCCTCGTTCTCCTATCCCTTCTTTCATCCCTCTAACATCTCTCTCTCTCTCTCTCTCTCTCTCTCTCTCTCTCTCTCTCTCTCTCTCTCTCTCTCTCTCTCTCTCTCTCTCTCTCGCCAGGTGGAGGGAAAGAGGGAGGAAGTTGGAGGACGTTGACCAGAGAGTCTTCCTGTCTCCCTCCCTCCCTCCCTTCCTCCTCCCTTCCTTCTACTCTCTCTCCTCCCTTCCTTCCTTTCCTCCTTCATCTCTTAATCAGTCTGTTTTCTCTCTACATCCCTCGTCCTTTCCTTCACTCCCCCCCCCCTTCATTTCATCCTATCTCCCTTTCTTCACTTCTTCCTTCCTTTCCCAGTCCTTATATCCCTCCATCTATACTGTTCCTTCCTTCCTTCCTTCTCCTCTTCCCCTTCATCCCTTTCTTACTCCTCTTTAATCATCCTCTCCTTCCCTCCTTCTTTCTCTACCTCCCTCCCTCTTTCTTTTCCTCCTTTCTTTTCCCCATTCCTCCGTTTCTTCCTTCCAATCCAGCCTGCAGCCCTCCTTCCCTTCATCCTCTTATATCTACATTTAAATCAGTACATATGAGATCCACTATTAAGGGAGAGTGACAGCCGGAATTAACCCTCCTCCATGCTGGTTAAGTACAAATCGGGAAGAATGCAGCGAATGCGAAAGAGCACGTGTTTGTTTATTACAGTTTGGATAGCATGCGTCATCGGTGTGAAATATGCAGAATGAAGAGTCTACTCCTACTGTTACTGTTACTGCTGCTGTTGTTGTTGTTGTTGGTGGTGGTGGTGGTTGTGGTAGTAGTGGTGGAATTATTGTTGTTGTTGTTGTTGCTTTTATTGTTGGTATTCTTGTTATTCTTGTTCTTTTTACCCCAGGCTCATATCAATGTGAACCCAATGAACTGCAAGACTACAACCGCTGCTGACAGGCGCTTCCCACAGATTTTATCCATTTATTTTGTGTGTGTGTGTGTGTGTGTGTGTGTGTGTGTGTGTGTGTGTGTGTGTGTGTGTGTGTGTGTGTGTGTGTGAGGGGGGG
Organism: Coenobita brevimanus; assembly: GCF_032717465.1. Classification (NCBI taxonomy): domain Eukaryota; kingdom Metazoa; phylum Arthropoda; class Malacostraca; order Decapoda; family Coenobitidae; genus Coenobita; species Coenobita brevimanus. The sequence goes on from NC_137015.1 coordinate 30,318,473, forward strand.
GCAATAGTGGCGAGCGTTTGAAGGGACATACTGCCACCACAGACCTCAACCTCTTCACCCACAGGACGTCAATTACGGTATTTTCTCTTCTTGCTACTGCAAGACGATTTTATGCAGCTGAAGGGATATGTTTAAGTTGGGAGAGGGGTTTAATATTGCCATGATTTACCACTTCACTACGCGGGTGTTGTAAGCTGAATAAAATCGTCTCGAAACTACAAGAACGAAGTTAATTATGTCAGCGTAATGAAGGGGTTAAATTAGTGCCATGACTCCTCTCTCTCTCTCTCTCTCTCTCTCCCTCTCTCTCTCTCTCTCTCTCCCTCTCTCTCTCTCCGATCCTTTTATCACTTCTCATTTTTCTTGACTCTTCCTGGCGGGTCAAATGCCGGAGGGTGCGGTGGGCGTGTGAGAGCCGCATTCTGCTCTATCCCAGCCTCGTACACACAGTTTAGATCTTTCATTATATCTCAACTTCATTCTTATATCTTATTACTTTTCTTTATCTTCCTTCATTCCCTCTTTTTATTCCCATCTCTTCCTTTAATTGTGTACTTACTTCCTCCTTTATTACCTTCCTTCATTCATTCATTCGTTCTATTCCTCGTTATTCATTCCTTCTTCCATTCTCCTTCATTCGTTCATTCCATTTTCTTCGTTCATTCTTTCATACTCTTTCGTCAATTCTCTCAGACCCTTCATTCTCTTTTCCTTCTTGCATTCATTCTCTTTGCCTTTGATCGCTGTTATTCATTTTCTTTTCTCCCTTCCTTCACTTACTTATTCATTCGTTCCCTTTTTTCTCTTCATTCCTCCCTTCATTCACCCACTTCCCATCTTTCCTTCATTCACTACGGTCTTTCTTCATTCATTACTCCCAGCTCGTACTACAGGAAGTCATTCACTCACTCATTCACACACACACACACACACACACACACACACACACACACACACACACACTCACACACGAGAGAGAGAGAGAGAGAGAGAGAGAGAGAGAGAGAGAGAGAGAGAGAGAGAGAGAGAGAGACAGACAGACAGACAGACAGACAGACAGACAGAGAGAGAGAGACAGACAGACAGACAGACAGACAGACAGACAGACAGACAGACAGACAGAGGGTGGGGTTACATTACATCCCTCGGCCTAACAAAATCGCCTGACAAGAACCAAAATGAAAAATAATAAAATAATAATAATATTAATAATAATAATAATAATAATAATAATAACAAATACAATAAAATAAAAAGTCCCTCAATACCAGCAATATGGCCATTCGAATTACTTTTAAAGCTTCTGATCTCAAATAGTTCTCTAAGATGAAAACAAAACGTCTTGGGTCAGCCTGAATAAAAGACCCAAATGTAGAGACAGCAGAGAATAAGTTAGAGAATTAAAGTAAGTTAAAGATTTGGTGTACAATTCCAGGAGAGGCAAAAATATGACAAGGCTATCATTGTAAATAAAAGGGAAATTGTCTATCTATCTACCTAACTACCTATCTACTGCCAGGGAAACTGTATATTCACATTATTATTGCATGTAATCTGTGTAGCTTTTATGATTTTGGTGTATAGATTTGTACTCTCTCTCTCTCCCTCTCTCTCTCTTCTTTTCCATCTTTCTTTTCTCCATCCTTCTCCCCTTCGCCTCTCCCCACCATCCTTCTGTATCCCCTCCCACTTCTCTTCTCGCCCTCTCTCTTCCTCTCTACCATGCATCTTATATCCCCTTCCCTCTTCCTCCTTCCCGTCCCTACTTCACAATCTTTTTTCACTCCCTATCCTACTTCCTTCCTTCCCTTTCCTCTCTTTCCTCTCTCCCCTCTTCCTTTCCATTTACACCCTTCTCCCTCCAAGTCTCTTCCTCCTTCCCTCTCTTCCTCCCTTACTATCCCCTCCCCCACCATCCCTCTCACCCTTTTTTACTCCCTGTCTCCCCACTTCCCTTTATCTGACCCTCCCTCACAGCTCCCTTTCCCACTCTCCATTCTTTTTCCCACCCTATCTTCCTTCTTTCCCCCCCTCCCTTTCCTTCCTACCCCTTTCTCACTCTTTTTTTCATTTCTTTCTTCCCTCTTCTTTACCACCCTCCTTGTCTCCACTCTTCCACCCATCTCTCCCTCCGTTCTTCCATTCTCCCCTTTGCATTCCCTCCCCCAGCCTCTTCCCCACTCTTCTTTCCTACTAACTTCACCCCCTCCCTCCCTTCCCTATCCCCCACCCTTGCTCACTCCTTTCCTCCCGCAGTCTCATCCTCTCCCCCTCCCCCTGCCCTCTTTTCAGCTACTGTTTTCCTCCCTCCTTCTTTCCTCCCTTCGTCTCCCCTTCCTCTCCCCCCTCCCTTTTGCTCTTTCCCACCCTCCTTTCCTCCATCCTTCTCTCTCTCCCTCTGTCTTTCCCACCCTTCTTCTTCCTCCTACCGTCTTTCCCACCCTCCATTTCTCCCCTACTCGTCTCCCCCTCTTCCCTACCTCCCTATCTCCCTCTCCTCCCTTCCCAGCCCCTCCTCTCCCCTTCCCCCTCCCCCTTTAGCGTACACGGGGTCATTTGGTTTTCAACGTAATTGTCAATTTCCGCTGCAACCCGGGGAGGGGAGGGGTGAGTAGGGGAGGGGAGGGGAGGAGAAGGAAGGGGTGAGTAGGGGAGGGGAGGGGAGGAGAAGGAAGGGGTGAGTAGGGGAGGGGAAAAGGGAGGGGTGAGTAGGGAAGGGGAGAAGGGATGACGTAAGAAGGGAGGTGGATGGGATAGGACTGGTAGGGAGAAGGGATGAGGGAGAGGAATGAGTGGGAAAAAGGGAGGAAACAATGTGAAGGGAGGGGAAGGGAGGGAAGAGAAGCGGCGAGGAGGGGGAGAGAAGGAAGGAAGGGAGGCGAAAGCTTCGAAAGGAAGGGAAAGAAAGGGATGAGGAATGGAGGAAGAGTGGATGAAAATGAAAGGGGAGGACAAGAAAAGGAAAAGAGAGAGAGAGAGAGAGAGAGAGAGAGAGAGAGAGAGAGAATCTATGGAAGGGAAAAGAAATGAGGAAGGGAGGTCTGGGTGAGAGAGAGAGAGGGGGGGGGTATGAGAGGTGAACACACTGGCGGCCTTGAATCCATCTCACACCTGCCCCGTGCACTGACCCCCCTGCCACCCCAGCGCGTCACATCACCGCGTGGTACCGAAACGCCTTGGGTACTGGCCACAAGGGCACGGCAGGCTGGACACTGGCATGATGGATGTACACCGGAAGTACGTACATACATACATAATACATAAATACACATACATATATAAATATGTACATCTCTTACATATATATATATATATATATATATATATATATACCGGTACATAAATACACACATCCATACATAAATACATACGTTACATACATATATACAAACAAACATACATAGCTACAAACATACATAAATACACATACATACATAAATACATGTTACATACATATATACATATATATATACAGCTACATACATAAATACACACATACATACATATATAACTACATACGTTACATATATATATATATATATATATATATATATATATATATATATATATATATATACACACACAGTTACATACATACATAAATACACTCACATACATTCATACATATATATATATATAAATACATACATTACATGCATATATACATACATATATACACACATACATACATACATAGCTGCATACATAAATATATACACATATAAGCCATGTAATATAGCGTCAATACATCAATCACTTTTGTTTTTCTTTTATCAGTTATTTTATACTGCGAAAACTAACCTATTTTTCATTGTACCTGCATCAGAATCAAATGAGACTCCTCTGTAAAAAGTAGAAGGTTGCAACATTGGGGCATGATTGACTAGATATACGATTTTAGAGATGAGGTGATTGCTACTCTAACTGCCCAGTGCTCTCTCTCTCTCTCTCTCTCTCTCTCTCTCTCTCTCTCTCTCTATGTAGTGTTGTGGCCATAAACAACGATACACTTTAAGTGAGCTATGACTTTCGGAATCACGTGGCGCGATCTTTGCAACCCAGCTAACTTATCAGAATATTATGTTACAGTTTCATAATTTTTTAAGTGAAGCGATATTATTGTTGGCAACTATACATAAAAAAAGGGGCAATATTAAGCAGAGACGCAGGTATCCAGAAAAACTGATATTTATACACACACACACACACACACACACACACACACACACAGATAGTTACATAAAGAGTGAGATGTAGAGTGAGAGAGGCGGACAGACAAACTACTACAAAGGGGGGGGGGGAATGAATTAAGTAGATTAGCCGATAGACACAAAGACTGACAGACACGAACATACAGATGATCCCCTATTTAGATTAACCCTCTCACTGATCGCATATTCACTCGTATTTTAAGTTACCGACAGACGATTTTCTTCAGCTGAGTCATAAGAACGTGAATGTTTAAACTGCTACCGTTTCCTCCTCCTCCTCTTCTCATATTTGGGACAACTTTAGCATTTTATTCCAACTTATGCCACACCACTTTCCCCACCTCAGTCAAAGAAGCCTAGGAGTAACGATAAAAGAAATACGCTGGGGAAACGTAGGGGCAGAGGGACTGAAATACACTGGGGAAACGTAGGGGTAGAGAGACTGAAATACACTGGGGAAACGCAGGGGTAGAGGGACTGAAATACACTGAGGAAACGCAGGGGTAGAGGGACTGAAATACACTGGGGAAACGCAGGGGTAGAGGGACTGAAATACACTGGGGAAACGCAGGGGTAGAGGGACTGAAATACACTGGGGAAACGCAGGGGTAGAGGGACTGAAATACACTGGGGAAACGCAGGGGTAGAGGGACTGAAATACACTGGGGAAACGCAGGGGTAAGGGGACTGGCTGATGCAAGGGTGGACTGCTGTTGGTAATATCAGTAGATCGAGCCCTTACAAGCCAGGAAAAAGGAGGAGGATCTGAAATTCGTTAAGGGTATTCACTGCTCTTCCTTAACCCTCCCAGTGCGGTATTTCACTTTTACTAACACCTCTTCGTTACCGATTTATTTCTGAATCTGCTCCATTACATATTCTTGTGTGCTTATTTATGCAATTTGTACCGATACTGAGAAGGCATAAGAAGCAAACCAGGGAATAGTAATGGGTAGTTTGGAAAATAAGTCGTTAACGAAGAGGTGTTATGGAGTTTCCTTGCCCGACGGGACTACAGGTCATGGTGTTCAATTGGCCCCTTTTTCCGCTACAGGCTATTTCAAAGTTGGATAAAGTACAAAAAAATAAAATAAAAACGTAATATTAGTGAAGACGCTAATGTACACGGCTTGACAAACACACTTCCTCTGATACTGTCACACCGAGAGAGAGAGAGAGAGAATTTTCCCTTTATGTCCAGGTCTAATATTCGACAGGCTGTTCCCTACGGCTCAGCAGTCCTACACACCTTCACATGCCACCACCTGGGCATAAACAGCGACCCTTCATATTGAGTACACCCTGAACTGGTGCAAGAGAAATTAGCGGGGGTGTTTTTATGACGTGTCGGGGGGTCTTGTGGGAACGAAATTTAAATAAATGAACTGTTCCTTTCCCCAGTCTCGGTTTAAACTCGGGTCCGTACGGTCAGCAAACCACTTTTCTAACCACTGCACCCATGCCTCCACCTCTCCCCGCAAAAAATAAATAAATAAATAAATAAATATCTTAATAACAATGAAGAATTTATCGCAAGGTTGTGAATCTACGTCGAGTGAGGTGAAAGTCCTGATGTAAGATAATGTTAGTACCCAAGTGGTGAGGTATGAGGGAGTGGCGCCATCTGTGGTGCGTGAGATGACCGCTGGACCTCATGGAACAGGCTAGCTAGTTTGTGTACTGAGTCGGTTACAATAAAAAAAAATAAAAAAAAGTAGACTGACAGTTACATAGATGAACCAACAAATTACTACTGATGAAGTTGAGAGAGAGAGAGAGAGAGAGAGAGAGAGATTAATATGAAGCAAGACAGATGGTGAGGTAGATACAAAGTGTGAGGGGGGAGGGGGGCTCTCACCCCTCCTGACCCCCGTCTACGCCGCAACCCACTTCCGCTCATCCTCCTCTTCCTCTCTCTCTCTCTCTCTCTCTCTCTCTCTCTCTCTCTCTCTCTCTCTCACACACACACACACACACACACACACACACACACACACACACACACAGTATCAACCCCTTTAGTACGAGCTCCTCATCAGTTAACCCTTTTATTGTAATTTCTCTCTCTCTCTCTCTCTCTCTCTCTATTGGAAAAACACAGACAACGTGAACCACTGGACTATTTCCTCAACCCTCTTACCGAACCTGAACAAAATCGTCTGAAAGTAGCAAGAGAACCGAAAAACCGTCTTAGTTCTGAAATGGTTTAAACCCTTTCAGCCCCGAGACGTAATACTTATTTTAATCTTCCTTCCGCCTGACGATTTTCCCCAGCGTAGGGAAGTATTCTGGTAGTGAAGGGGTTGATGAGTGTAATAACAAAATCCCTCTGGGTCAAAATCTCTCTCTCTCTCTCTCTCAGCTTAATAAAATCGTCTGGATAATATCATAGGACCAATAAATTAAAAAATCGTCCTATTTGTGAAAGGGTTAATATAGGCATTTTAACCCTTTCCGTATGATGATCTCCAACCTTCTTTTCCTTCAGTGGATGGCCAAGAGTAGCTAGACTGGCAGGTTGATTTGACTAGTAACCAAGGAGATTCGTTCCATCCTTATCAAGGCTCGACGAATTTCACGCAATCACGACCCAGAATTTAGGTTGTGGGAGTGGCCTAGTTTTGCCAAGTGAACATAAACAGACTATAGTACGAAATTTTAAGAGTGTTATCGTACTGAAGGGGCTGAAGGCAGGTAGCACTCTTCACTTTGGTTGTTGTTGTTGATGTTGTTGTTGTTGCTGCTGCTGCTGCTGATGATGATGATGGTGACGATGATGATGATGATGATGATGACGACGATGATGATGATGATGATGATGATGTTGTTGCTATTGTTGTCGTTGTTGTTGATGATGATGATAATGTTCTTGCTGCCGTTTTTGTTGCTATTGTTGTTATTGTTGTTGTTTTCCCAACCTCACTTGAACGCGATCCTGATGAACGCTAGCTAAAATTACTCTTCTGCAATCCACCATCCTCCTTTCGGTGGATATGGAGGGAGGTGAGGAACACTGCACAACTGGGTATGCACGGTAACATCAGTGCCATAACAGCTGCCTTCCAATGTCCCTCCTCTGCTCTCATTACACACAATAACTGCTCTTGGGTTACGTGCGAGTGTGCCTTATATCCGACTACAGATGTTGGTTTAGAGGGATGCCTTCACGTGGTGACACTTATGCACCCAGCCGCTTTCACTGCCCGCCTATACAAACGTCCCTCAACACCCTTCATTATTTCCCGAAGGCCGGATGGTGGACTGAAGGAGGAGGGACACTTCAGCCTGTAGTTCCACCGGATTCACGTATAGACAACAATAACAGCAAGAACAATAACAAAAATAACAATAAAAATAATAACAATAACAATAACGTGACATCACAATACTATTCTTAATTCACGGCAGGTAAGTAGAGGTATAACTGGCAAATATGACTTAATTAGCCTAAGGTTCGATCCTGCACGTGTGGTCTGCTGTACGGAGCGTCAAAACCCATGTAGCGCCCTATTTTTACCCATATTCTTCTCTACTCTCCCTCATCCTCCACTTTTTATTTTAAGTAGAGACAGACATAGAATCCGTTGACACACACACACACACATACAGTAGATATATAGACAGTCAAATATATTATATAGTGACAGACACAGGCAGAAAGATAGGTAGGATGTGAGAGACAGACAGAGAGAGAGAGAGAGAGAGAGGAAACAGCAACTTAGATTCTCTCGTAATTATCTCACTGTGGGCGAGAACGGGGGGAGGGGGAGGGGGGGAAGAGTGGAGGGAGAAGGAGGAGGGAGGTAAGGAGGCAGAAAATGGCATTACGATAGGTAGGTAGGTAGGTAAGATAAAAAGTATGTCTTAGGCAGGAAGGCAGGTAAGTAGGTAGATAGGTAGAATGAGAAGTACAGTAGGTAGGAAAGTAGGAATGGAGACAAATATACAGAATACGTATAACTGTATATAGGCTATAGATATATGTGTAATGTACGTATAATGTATTTTTTTGTTTATACGTATGCTTGTATGAATATATGTATGCATGTATGTATGTATGCATGTATGAATGAATGTATGTATGAATGAATAAATGTATGTATGTATGTATGCATGCATGCATGCATGCATGCATGCATGTATGTATGAATGAATGAATGATGCATGACGTATGTATGGATGTATGTAACAAGGGAGGTAGATTAGACAGAGAGGGAGAAAAGTAAGCAGAATAAGTGACCAAGGGAGACAGGTAGAGAGAGAGAGAGAGAGAGAGAGAGAGAGAGAGATGAAAGAAACAGGAAGGAGCGAGGTTACGAGAGGCTAGGGAGGAGGAAGTTACATGAAGTGGGTGAGGGAGAGAAGAGAGAAGGGAGTAGGGAGGAGAGAGAGGGAGAAGGGAGGAAAGAGGAGGGAGGAGCAGGGGGAAGAGAGAGGCAGATAGTTAAGGAGGGTTACAGAGGGAGAGAAGGGAGAAGAAAAAGACAGGGAGAAAAAGAGGAGAAGAAGGAAGAGGGGCAAGAAGAGTGCCAGAGAGAAAGAAGAAGAAAGAGGCAAAGAGAGAAAGAAAGACAGAGGGAAGAAAACTGAGGCTAAGATGAGAGAGGAAGGAAAAGGAAAGAGGGAAGGAATGAAGGAAACAAGAAACAGTAAGGACAATAAAGGAGGGACTGTTATAAAATGTGATTGGAGATAGGGATGGACGAAAGAGAGAAAGTGAAGAGGAAATGAGAAGAAACTTTGAAAGACAAGAAAGAAACAGCATGGACGAGAGAGAGAGAGAGAGAGAGAGAGAGAGAGAGAGAACGCACAGAGGGATGTAGGAAGAGGAAGTAAAAGGGGCTTTACAAAAATTCCAAATCCACACACAGAACCAGAAAGGGGGAGGAAAGTGAGAGACTGACGAAGAAGAGAAGAAGAAGAAAAGAAGATGAAGAAGAAGAAGATGAAGTAGAAGAAGAAGAAGAAGAAAAGAAGAAGATGAAGAAGAAAATAATAATAATAATAAGAAGAAGAAGAAAAGATGAAGAAGAAGAGGACGAAAAAAAGAAGAAAAGATGAAGAAGAATATGAAGAAAAGATGAAGAAGAAGAAAAGAAGAAGAAGACGAACAAGACGAAGAAAAAAGATGAAGAAGAAAAGAAGATGAAGAAAAGATGAAGAAGAAAAGATGATGAAGAAGAAGAAAAAGAAGAAGAAAAGATGAAGAAAAGAAGATGAAGAAGAAGAAAAAGAAGAAGAAAAGATGAAGAAAAGAAGAAGAAAAGATGATGAAGAAGAAGAAGAAGGAGATGACGATGAAGATGATGAAAAGATGAAGTTGAAAAGAAGAAAAGGAAGAGGAAAAGATGAAGACAGATCGAGGAATGAGGTTAGCAAGAGAAGAAAGCAAAGAAGGTCCGAAGGCAGAATGATTTAAAGAGACAGAATGAGAAGAGAAGAAAGACAGCTGTAAGAGTAAAGAAACAGACAGGAGAAGAAAGGAGAGACAGCTGTAAGAGGTAAAGAAAAAGAGAGAGAAGTAAGAGGTAAAGAAAGAGAAGAAAGGAGAGGAGAAATAGCAGTAAGAGGTAAAGAAAAAGAGAGGAGAGGAGAGAGAGCAGTAGGTCAAGAAAATGAGAAGAGAGGAGAGGAGAGAGAGCACGAAGAGGTAAAGAAAATCAGAAGAAAGGAGTGGAGTGAGACCAGTAAGAGGTAAAGAAAAAGAAGAGAGAGGAGAGAAGAGAGCAGTAAGATGTAAAGAAAACGACAAGAGAGGAGTGGCCCAGTAAGAGGTAAATAAAAAGAGAAGAGAGGAGAGGAGAGACAGCAAAAAAAGATAAAAGAAAAGAGAGAACAAGAAGGCAGGAAGAAAAGGGGATCAGATTTTAACATAGGATACTTTGAACATCCTAAAACCTAGAAAGAGTTCACACGAGGGCGAGATAGATAGAGAGACGAAGAGACAATATAAGTGGAAGAGAGAAGACACCAAGGAACCAGATTAAGAGGAGTAAAGGAACGAAACAGAACGAAACTTTACAACTCTACGAAGCCGTACAAACTAAAGAAGAAAAAGAGGTGAAAATATGAAACAGGAGGAAGTAAGGACGAACGGGTGTATGAGAAGGAAGCAAAGAATTAAAATAAGTCCCTTTTCCACCCCGTTTGGGATACATGGCATCTGGCAATGAATGAATCCTAAAAGATGTCCTAAATAAGCCCTAAAATATCCACACAGACACTGCATGAAGGAGGGAAGAAATCGGAAATAAGGAGAGAAAAGGCTGAAGACGCGAAAAAGTGAGAGAAAAGGCTGAAAAGAAAGCAATAAGAGAGAGAATGAGAAAGTAACAGAGACTTGGACAAAATTATAAAATACAAACATTACTGAGGAAGAAAGAAACGAGGGAGAGAGAGAGAGAGAGAGAGAGGAAACGATGGAGGGAAGTGGGGGAGACAGGGAAGCAAAGAAGGAACAAAGCGAAGACAAACAATAAGAGGTACATGGAGGAAACACAGAGAAGGAGGGAGAAGGGATGGAAGAATAGAGGGAGGGAGGGAGGGAGGGAGGGAGGAAGGGGAAGAATGCAGTTAGTGGGATAGGTGAACTGTGACAGGGGAAGGGGGGGCGAGGAAGGGATGGAGGGAGAGAGACAGAGAGGGAGGGAAGGAGGGAGAGAGGGAGGGAAAGGGGGGAGTAAGCGGAGCAACAGCAATGAAGGAAGGAGTGATAGAAAGAATGAAACAGATAATCAAGAGAGTGGCATAGGCAGTGAAGGAATGATTGAATGAAGAGAGGCAGATAAATGATGATGGAAGAATTAAGGTGATAACAATAAAGGAATAAAACACTGTAATAAAGAAAATGTAGTTAAGTAAGCAGTGAGGGAATAAAGGAAGATGGTCGGAAGAAATCAATAAAAACAAGCTGATGAACGGAAGGGGTGCTAACTTGAAAGACAAATAACTTCTAGCAAATGCACGACAATTCCCAACGTTTTCTCCTTATGGCAAACTCGTAATAAAAAAAAAGGATCGCAAAATCAACAGGCTAGAGGACACGTTCGAAGCGAATTTATCAAGAACCGTAACTGCGTCGCAAGCCGAGCAGAACACGTGCCTCTACTGGGATGGTTAGTGTCTTGAAGTTGTGGAGTGAGTAGACTGGAGGATGAAAAAGGAAGATTAATAAAGATGAAAATGTGACAGGAAGAACAGGATGCGGGACGTGAAAGAAGAAATAAAGAAGGTATGATAGAAACGGGTAATGTGATAAGATGAAAGAAAAGAAAGAATGAACGTAAGGAAAAGATTAGGTGGAAGACAGAAAAATTATAGAAGGGATAATAGCATGAGGAAATGAAAGAAGAAGAAGGAGTGACAGAAACCGGAACTGTGATAAGCTGTAAGAAATGAAAGAATGAACGTAAAGAAAAGATTAGGTGAAAGTCTCAAAAATTACAGAAGGGATGATAGGATGAGGATATGAAAGATGGAAGGAAGGAGTGATAAACAGCGAAGGTTAGGTAAAAAGTGACGAAATGAAACGAAGGAAGCTGAAAACAGAAAAGATGGAAAATGAACGATAACAAAATAATCAAGGCGGTAGAGACGTAAGGAATGAAGTGCTAAAGAGTGGAATGAAATAAAATGAAAAAATAAAAAATAAAGATAACCAGGGAAATAATGATAAAGTGAAAATGAAACAGGGAATGCAGAAAGAAGACTCAGTAGTGAATGAAGCACTAAAGGAATGAAGGAGGAAATAGTAAAGAAAATGGCAAGAAAATTAGAGAAGGAATGATTACATAAAGGAGTGATGCAGAGAATGAAGGAGACCGCAGAAGCAGGGAGAACGAAATAAGAAGCTAAAAAATGAAGGATGATGTGAAGAATCGGAAGAAGATGGACGTTAATTGATGGAAGAAGTGAAGGAAAAACAGTACAAGTGAAAGAAGGAATGAAGGCTTGAAAGTAGGAGGGACACTGAAGGAACACAAGAAGAGAGGAGTAAAGAAATGAAAGGAAGGAAGGAAGGAGGAAAGGAGAGAAGGAAGGAAGGAATAAAGGAAGCAGGTAAAGAATTAAGGAAGAAAGGAAAACGTCTGGAAGAAAACAAGAAGGAATCACACAAGGAAGGAGGGAAGGAGCAGAGAAGGAGTGAAGAAGTAATGAATGAAGGAGAATGGAATTAAGTCGGGCACCAGATGGTGTGTGTGTGTGTGTGTGTGTGTGTGTGTGTGTGTGTGTGTGTGTGTGTGTGTGTGTGTGTGTGTGTGTGTGTGTGTGTGTGTGTGTGTGTGTGTGTGTGTGTTTTCTAACGTGAATATTAAAGGTTGTAAGACTTTACTTGCTGTTCATATGTGCACACAGATGAAAATAAGTGTTTGTGTGAACGACAGTGCTATTTTGTACATGTGCAATGCGAGTATAATAAGCGGAATATTACATGGGTGAGTATGTTTGCATGTTTTTTTGTGTGCGGCTGTCTCTGCTCCAACCACGGGAAACTTACACACACACACACACACACACACACACACACACACACACACACACACACACACACACAATTCACACACACACACACACACACACACACACACACAATTCACACACACACACACACACACACACACACACAAAAAAAACACACACACACACACACACACACACACACACACACAATTCACACACACACACACACACACACACACACACACACACACACACACACAATTCACACACACACACACACACACACACACACACACACACACACACACACACACACACACACACACACACACACACACACAATTCACACACACACACACACACACACACACACACACACACACACACACACACACACACACACACACACACACACACACACACAAACACAGGCCTGTACACATCCATCCCATTATGCATTCGCAGCCACGTCGATACACGCACACATATATGCAAACAATATACATGGAAACACACTTAAGGAAATAGGCGCTATAGGCAGGATGGATGGGAGGGGAGGGGAGGGGAGGAAAGGAGAGCGGAGGGGAAGGGAAGGGAAGGGAGAGGAGAGGGAAGAAAGGAGAGAGGAGGGGAAGGGAAGGGAGAGGAGAGGGAGAAGAGGAGAGGGGAAGGGAGAGGAGGGAAGGAGAGGGGAGGGAGGAAAGGAGAGGGGAGGGGAAGGCAAGGACAGGAGAGGAAGGAGAGGAGTGGGGAGGTAAAGGGGAGAAGGGTGTTAGGATCGAGGAATAATGCAAGAAGTGAAAGAGGAGAGAGTAAGGGAAAGAGGAAACAAGAAGGAAGGAGAGCAAAGGGGCAGGATGAGAGAGGGAAAGATAGGGAGGAAAAGGGTGGAGGGAGAGATGATGGGGAAGAGGGAGGGAGGAAAAAGAGTGGAGGGAGAGATGAAGGGGAAGGGGGAGGAAGGGATAGCTTGAGTAGAGGGGAGAGAAATGGGGGGGAGGGGGTAGTGGCGGAAAGAGGAGTAACAAAAGTGCAGAGGATGGGTACTGGGAAAATGAGAGAGAGAGAGAGAGAGAGAGAGAGAGAGAGGACTGCAATATGAATCGAAAGAGCCTAAGGGAAGACAGACAGGAAAGGGGGGAGGGAAGGGAGAGAGAGATGGAGGAAGGGAGGGAGGGAGGAGAAGTAAATGAACAGATGGATTGAGGTAGGGAGACTGAATGGGCAGTAAAAGAAAAATATACTGAGAGAGAGAGAGAGAGAGAGAGAGAGACAGACAGACAGACAGACAGACAGACAGACAGACAGACGGACGAACGGACAGACTGACAGAGTGGGGGGGCTAAATCTATCCATCCATCCACCCATCCATCATCCAATTTTATGTTGCCCCATGAGGAGCGTAGAAGCCCGGGGCTAGGCAATTTGGTCCTGACAATTAAGATGAGTGACCAGCCTCACTCATCCCTGAGTGGCAATACATGAGCAACAACCCCAACCATCCCTTGGATATAAACCTTCACCGGCTCAATCCGACTGGAGTGCTGTAATTACCCACTAACCCACCTGGTGCCATGATTTGGTTATATGGTTACCACTCAGCGTAGTAAATGGTTTTCTGGTGTACAGGAAACCATTAGGCTTGTCACTCAGTGTAGAGTCACCCACAGGCAGATGGAAGAGGAAAGAATGAAAGAAAGACAAAAAAGGGAGTGTAAAGTCACCCGTAGGCAGAAGGACGAGGAAGAATGAAGTAAAGAAAGACAGAAGAGGAAGGAAGGAATGGAGTGAGGAGAGGAAAGGGCAGACACCCGAGAGCAGCACTACATCGAGTGAGTGGATGGTGAGCGCCCCCACCTATCACACGAATTATATCACAAATACTAAAAATGAGAGAGAGAGAGAGAGAGAGAGAGAGGCATGGGAGGGGCACGTGTCGTTAACCCAACAGCTGACTGATCAAAACCTGAGAGTTGCCATCGACCAATTTTAATCACATTCAATTTCCATCCCCAAATAAACCAATTAAAATATCAATTAAACTCGTGGTCAATTACCCCACTTAAGCCTGTAATTAGGGAGGGAGTGTCAGGAATAATTAGCGATAAATGACGGGAGAGGGAGAAATAAATGATAAATAGGGTAATAACCATAAGTTGGCAACACGATCAGCTGGTACTACAAACAACTGATCATGTTTACACTGTCTCTCCATTCCTTAAATTTATCCTTTCTCTCTCTCTCTCTCTCTCTCTCTCTCTCTCTCTCTCTCTCTCTCTCTCTCTCTCTCTCTCTCGGTATGTAGACGCAAATGGAGGTATATTTTTCCTTCACTTCCCTCCCTCTTTCCCACAGACCTATCCCCTTCTTCCCTCGATTTGGCTTCCTTCATTCCTTCTCCTTTTTTCCCTTTTATCTGTTCCTCCATCCTTCTCCCCCTCTCTCACCAATTCCCTCCATCTATTCCCTCTCCTACCGTCCCTCTATCTGCTTCTTTCTCTCTCCATCTATCTCTCCTTCTCAGTTCTCTCCATCCTTCCCCTGTCCTCTTTCCCTCCCTCTTTCTTTTCCCAATCCATCCATTCTTCCTACATCTCTTAGTTATTTCTCTCCATTCCCCCCCTTTCCTCACTCACTCCCTTATTTCCTCTCATTTACTCCACTTCCCTTCCTTAAGCTTATTTTTCTCTATCCTGCTCCTTTTGCCCCTTCCTCTCCTAACACCAATTTCTTCTTTAGTCATCCTTGAGTTTCTTTACACTTACTCTTCCATTCTCCATCGCTTTCTCAACTTCTCGCCGTCCTCTTTCCTTCCCTCTCCCTCTTCTTCTCTCTCAATTCTCTCTCTCTCCCTCAATTTCTCTCCATCCATCCCTCCTCTCCTCCAGATTTATCTCTCACAATCTCCTTCAATAACTCTCCATTCAGCCAGCCATCTTCAATCTGTCCTCTCCTTCCACTTCATCAATTTCTTCCTATCCATCTATTCCTCATCCCATTATCTCTCTCTCTCTCTCTCTGCTTCAAATTCATCTTCCCCTTTCTTTCCATATCGCCCTTCCTCACTTGGTTCCTCTCTCTCTCTCTCTCTCTCTCTCTCTCTCTCTCTCTCTCTCTCTCTCTCTCTCTCTCTCTCTCCACGCCTCCCTCCCTCATTACCTCTGACGCCCCAATTATTATTTGAGACATTAACTTAAATTACCAACGATAATTGAGTGATGGGGTGAGAGAGAGAGAGAGAGAGAGAGAGAGAGAGAGACGGTTGCCGGGAGGGGGTGTGTGAAGGAGAGATAAAAAGGAGGGATTAGGTGAGGGAGGGAAACTGCAAGAGAGAGAGAGAGAGAGAGAGAGAGAGAGGGGGGGGGAAGTCATTGTCCGAAATAATAAATGCAAATATAATATTCTGTATGTATGACAAGTTTACGGGCAGGGGGTTCTCTCTCTCTCTCTCTCTCTCTCTCTCTCTCTCTCTCTCTCTCTCTCTCTC
>NC_137015.1:30342130-30494630 GCF_032717465.1 Coenobita brevimanus
GGCTGAATGTAACTCGCTCCACATTTGACTTCCCCTAACCTTAATGACTGTGTGTGTGTGTGTGTGTGTGTGTGTGTGTGTGTGTGTGTGTGTGTGTGTGTGTGTAAATACCAGGCCGCATCCTTGGCAAGCTATACATAAATCGCTCGAGGTAAGCTTTAAAAAACACCTCCACTTCGATGACGAATTTTTAGGTGAATTATTCTATCTCCAGACGATTTTCCTCAGCTTAGGGGGAACGTCTTGCAATGAATGGCTTTAGGAAGGTTATAATCAAACCCCTCCATTCGAAAGATTTACCGAAAGCTGAATAAAATCGTCTGGAGAGAGCAACAATAAAATACATGTAATCGGATTGAGGGGGTTAACCATACGCTACGATTTTTCTCAACTGAGGAGAGCCACAATAAATGCTAGATCCCTTTTCTACACGGGTCTTTCTTCTAATCTTGAGACTTTTCGAACTGAAGGGGTTAATCGTAGCCTTCATAAAAGAGGTTTCCCTTAAAGAGTCAAAGTGTTTTAGGATTTCTCTCAGCTGAACCAAACCAGGTGGTGTTAGTCTAAGTAAACAAAACAGTATAAATAAAGAGTATAAATAAATATATAAACAGTACAAATAGAACACCTAAGACTATCCATAAATGCATAAGTAAAGAGTATAAATAAACAGTCTACTCGTAAATAAACACCTAACAGTACCCATGACAGTGTAAACAGTATAAATAAATAATCAGTATAGTATAAACACCAACAGTATTCATGGCAGTGTAATGCTTATATACTCAGGGTGTTCCACGACTTGACGCACTGATTTCCAGAGGTGATTCCTGGGTTTATCTTCAGCAAAAAATATTACATCACCTTTGCCTCAAATCCCAACAGCACTGGGACTACAGAAACTGATGTCCTTATGGGGGAAGCATGAGGGAGGTGAATTTTACACATATGGCTCACCTCCCGAAGTTAAAGCATCAACTCTCGGGACACCACAGATAGATAGATAAATAGACAGACAGATATATAGATAGATGGATTGATTGTGGCCCGCATACAACGCTCCTCTTCTCGTTCGCTGCAAGGACGGCTCAGACAATGTTGATATCAATGTCTAATCTGCATCATTTACTCGTGTCTCACTCCCAGTGCCCCACCTTCACCCACACCAGCGGACTATAGCCATACTCACGACACACACACACACACGCGCGCGCGCGGGGTGAGTTTCTAGTGGGGCGCTACTTACGGAGCATGCTAGTACCACTCCCAACCCTCCAACTATCGTCCAATTGCTTTAACGTCCTGTATTTCAAAAGTTTTCGAGTCAATTCTTAATAGAAAAATTTTAAGGCATCTTTCCTATCACAACCTTCTTTCCGATCGTCAGTATGGGTTCCGTCAGGGACGCTCCACTGGCGATCTTCTCACCTACCTTTCAGACTCCTCGTCATCCTCCTTTCGGGACTTTGGCGAAAGCTTTGCCACTGCACTTGACATCTCAAAGGCTTTCGATCGAGTCTGGCATAAATCTTTAATTTCCAAACTGCCCTCCTACGGTTTCTATCCTTCTATCTGTGCCTTCATCGCTAGCTTCCTTTCTGGTCGTTCTATAGCCGCTGTTGTAGACGGCCATCGTTCTTCTCCTAGATCTATCAACAGTGGTGTTCCTCAGGGCTCTGTCCTATCACCAACTCTCTTCCTTTTATTCATCAATGATCTTCTAAGCTGTACATCTAACCCTATCCACTCATATGCTGATGACTCCACCCTTCACCTTTCCATTCGGTTCCCGCAACGCCCATCTCAACAGTTACTTCAACAAACAAGGGATGAGGCTATGGCACACCTAATGTCTGACTTGGCTCGTATCTCTGACTGGGGTAAAAATAATATGGTTGTCTTTAATGCATCTAAGACTCAGTTCTTACACCTATCAACCCGACAAAATCTTCCACAGGTATACCCACTAATGTTTAATAATATTCAGCTTAATCCTGCATCATCCTTGAACATGTTTGGGGTTTCATTTACTCGGGACTTATCTTGGAAAGATCATATTACATCTCTTGTAAAATCTGCTTCCAAGAGATTGGGTGTGCTAAGCCGACTCCGCTCTTTCTTTACCCCTGCACAATTGTTGACTCTATACAGGGGTTTTATCCGCCCCTGTGTGGAGTACAACTCTCATGTGTAGGGAGGCTCCCCACATACAGCTCTTCTCAATAGGGTGGAGTCAAAGGCTTTTCGTCTCATTAACTCTCCTCCTCTTACTGACTCCCTTCAACCTCTGTCTCTTCGCCGCACTGTTGCATCTTTATCTCTTTTCTATCGCTACTTTAATGGTCACTGCTCCTCTGAACTGTCTGCTTGCATTCCTCCATCTCTATGACGGGCGCGTAGCACCCGTCTGGCAGCAAACTCTCATCCCTTTTCTGTCCAACTCTCTAATGCAAGAGTTAACCGTTACTCCCAGTCTTTCATTTATGCAACAGGTCAGCTCTGGAACTGTCTCCCTCTGTCTGTATTTCCTGCTGCCTATGATCTCCAGTCTTTCAAACGCAGTGTGTCCAGGCATCTCAAAATAATCGGATCTTGAATTTGGCTCTCTATTGTATTTTGTTTTTCTCTTGGAGGGAACTGTTACTGCGGGCTCATGGCCTTTGGTTCCTTCTTCCTCGCATGAAAAAAAAAAAAAAAAAAAAAAACTATTCTGCTTGCTAGGATTTCTCTCAGCAAAAACATAAAATTAAAATAAATCGTCTGGTGCACCCTCGAATCAATGCTTGAGTACGTCCACACCACTGTAAAGGTTACTGGAGACAGCTTTAACCCCCTGACCGCCAAAGTTTTACTCAACAAAAAATCGCAAAATCGTCTAGTGATGGGACAAATTGATACCCATGCGCGTGGACAACTGGCAATTACGTGATCAGGAACGAGAAGGTGAAGGGTCTATTTCTCAGCTCTACAAAGTATCTACAAAAATGGCCAGGGCTGACTTTCCATCCGAACAATTCACGAGTCAAAGTCCTGCCGGAAGTGTTGTATCCTCTCACCTACCACAATTGCGGAATGTGGATATATTTTTTTCTTAAAAGGGTAGACGTACAATAAGGAAAAGATAAACTAAATAAGAATGGCACAAGACTGGAGATGCAGCACTCCATTTCCCCACCTAGGCCGTGTTCTCGTGTGCTTAGGATGTCAATTGGCTACCGTCTCTCCAACTCACATCCCCTTTTCTCCTATACATCTCTCCATTACATCCCTCTATCGCAAGTGTGTTTATGGTGGAGACACAACTGTTTCACCCCGACCTGGACTCTGTTGAGGATCGCACTGTTTTCAATGTATAAGTATTCTTTCTTGTTATTCCCAGGCATGTAATTTTTCTCTGTGTGATGCTGAAATAGACTGCAAAACAAGCACGTGCGAGAAGACCAACGTGCCGTGAACAAAAACGAGTAAGGATGGTGTCATAAATCCTCCTAAGCAGACGCATATACGAGCATTAACCTCTCCACTTTCACGAGCCCTTCTTGCAAGTCCCTCCACCTCACCAGAAACTGTCGGCCTGAACCCCTTCGCTACCAACACGTCTTCTGATGATCTAATGACCCCTAGATTATTCAGCTTTGCAATGACCTCTCGACCTAATGTGGAAAAAAATGTCACACAGAGATAAGCTTACCCAGAGACAGACAGACAGATAGACAGAGACAAACAGAAAGACAGACAGAAACGGACGGAAAGTCAGACAAACGGACGGACACCCAAACAGACACATAGAAACGGACGGACACCCAGACAGACACACAGAAACGGACGGACACCCAGACAGACACACGGAGATACAGAAATAGATGAGTGCCAAGAGGGAGGGAGGGAGGGAGGAGAGGAGAGGAGAGGAGAGGAGCAGATGTCAAGGTGGAGTGGAGAGAAGAGGTGGAGAGAGGGAGGAAGACGGAGGAGGATGAAAAGGAGTTATATAAGTTACATAGATATACAGACCACACAGATCTTACGGTCCTACGGTATTTCAGAAGAGTAAGAAAAGGATAATAAAGAAAATGAGAGAGAGAGAGAGAGAGAGAGAGAGAGAGAGAGAGAGAGAGAGAGAGAGAGAGAGAGAGAGACTCAAACTTGGAAAGGGAGAAAAGGATGGAATCAAGGAAGGAAGAGAAGGAGGGATGGATAACATACCGTACAAACTGAGGGAGATGGATGGGAAAGAAAACTGAGGAAAAAGGGAGGCGCTAAGGGAGGAAGAGGAGACAGGAGGAAAAGATGGGGGGTGGGAGGGATGGAGGAAGGAAGGGGAGGAAAGAGAAACATAAAACTGGGAGGGATGGAATGGGAGGGAGGACTGGAGGGAGAAGGAAGAGAAGAGAAAGATGGAGAGGGAGGGAGAAAGGGGGGTGGAAGAATAGGAGTGGGGGGTCGTGATGGGGGGAGGAAAGGTCATAAAACTGGAAGGAGGGAAGGTGGGAAGAAGGGAGAGACAGACAGAAAGGAAGAAAAGGGAGAGAAAGGAGGGGAGGGAATATTAAATGGAAGGGAGAGACAAAAGAGAGGAAGAGGAAAAAGAAGGGAGAGACAGACAGGGAGAAAGCAGAGAAAGAGAGAGAGAGAGAGAGAGATACGAGTGGAGGGAAAAGATGGAAGGGAGAGAAGACTGAGAGAGAAAAAGACAGAAGAAAGAGAGAAACGGGAAGAGAAGAGATGGAAAAATAGATAATGAGATGGGGAAAACAAGAAGGAAGAGAGAAAAGATGGAAGGAGGGATTGAGGAGAGGGAGAGACAGGGGGAGAAGGGAGGAGGAGGGAAGGAGGGAGGGCAGGTAAGATGATATACGAGAGAGAGAGAGAGAGAGAGAGAGAGAGAGAGAGAGAGAGAGAGAGAGAGAGAGACCATACATTTTATTGCGACCACCAACTGGACTTTCTCCCATTCTCCCTCTACCATGTCTGCTCCTCTGTCTGCCTGTCTGTCTGCCTGTCTGCTTTCATCTGTCTAACTGTCTGTGGTTGTGCATGTTTGTTTGTTTATTTTGCCTTTGTGTTTTTATCTGCCTATCTCTATGTTTGTGCATGCTTCTTTGATTCTGTTTGCTTGTCTCTTTGTTTGTCTGTCTGTCTGCGTGTTTTCATCTGTCCAACCGTTTGTACGTGTTTGCTTGCTGTTTGTATCTGTTTGTTTAGATCTGCTTGTGTGACTGTTTATGATTATTTGTCTAGTTGTGTACTTTTATTTTTTTTCTTGTGTCTGTGTCCTGTTATTTTTTGTCTGTCTGTCTGTCTGTGCGTGTTTTACCTGCTTGGCTGTCTGTGTCTGTCTGCTTCTAATCTGTCTGTCTGTGAATGTGTCTTTGTGTCTGTCTGTTCCTATTTATTTGTCTGTCCTGTGTGTGTGTGTGTGTGTGTGTGTGTGTGTGTGTGTGTGTGTGTGTGTGTGTGTGTGTGTGTGTGTGTGTGTGTGTGTGTGTGTGTGTGTGTGTGTGTGTGTGTGTGTGTGTGTGTGTGTGTGTGTGTGTGTGTGTGTGTGTGGGTGGGTGGGTGGGTGGGTGTGGGTGTGCTTGTGCGCCTGTCTCTCTCTGTTCATGTATTAGCAGTGTGTCTGTCTGGCTATCTGTCTGGATGTCTGACCAATTGTCCCTGTCCATGTGTTAGCGTGTGTGTGTGTGTGTGTGTGTGTGTGTGTGTGTGTGTGTGTGTGTGTGTGTGTGTGTGTGTGTGTGTGTGTGTGTGTGTGTGTGTGTGTGTGTGTGTGTGTGTGTGTGTGTGTGTCTGTCTGTCTGTCTGTCTGTCTGTCTGTCAACCTGTGTTAGTCCACTGGATATGCGTCTGTGTACGTATGCAAACCTGCTGGCCTAAGTTTGCCTCTACGTGTGTGTGTGTGTGTGTGTGTGTGTGTGTGTGTGTGTGTGTGTGTGTGTGTGTGTGTGTGTGTGTGTGTGTGTGTGTGTGTGCAAGAGTACATGAGTCAGCGCGATGAACTGCGTGTAAGTACCAGCGTGTGTGAATCTACTGTGTGCCTGAGTGAGTGAGTGTACGTCTGTATGTCTGAACGCCTCGGTGTCTCTCTCGGTGTCAGTATGTACGCCTGAGTGTATGTCTGTTTTAGCGTGCACATGAGTTTGTTGGGTCTCTATGTTTGTGCTTCTGTATGTCTGTTTGTACCTCTGAGTTTACCTCTGTGTGTGTGTGTGTGTGTGTGTGTGTGTGTGTGTGTGTGTGTGTGTGTGTGTGTGTGTGTGTGTGTGTGTGTGTGTGTGTGTGTGTGTTTAATTATGGTTAAGTTGTCAATTCATGTGCGTGTACATCTGAACTGTTGTTAATGTATACTGTACATATATTTTTTAAACGTACATGTGTGTGTCAGCATCTATGTACATAACTAAATTATGCATGTGCACGTGAATGTGTGTGTGTGTGTGTGTGTGTGTGTGTGTGTGTGTTTATGCATACGGGTAAAACGAGGGTAATAAATGTGGACGGGGGACACGAGAGAGAGAGAGAGAGAGAGAGAGAGAGAGAGAGAGAACTACAGCCACGAGGCCAGGGGAGAAAGGAAGTGAGGGGAGGGGAAAGGGAGGAAGTGAGGGGAAGTAGCCAGACGCGTCAGGGAGGGAGGGGGGAGGGGGAGTGGAAAGAGGGGAGGAAAGCCGGCGGGGTCATCGTCCTGAGGCCACGAGGGGAGGCAGCTGAGGCAGGGAGGAAGGGAGTGAGGGAGGGAGGTATACGGGGAGTCAAGGGGGAGGAAGGGAGGGAGAGGTGGAGGTATACAGGGAGTCAAGGGGGAGGATGAGGGGGAGGGAGGGAGGGAGGGAGGGAGGGAGGGAGGGAGGGAGGGAGAGAGAGAGAGAGAGAGAGAGGTCAGGGAAGGAGAGAGGGAGGGAGAGGATAGGTCAGCGATGGAGGGCAGGAGGGAGGGAGAGGATAGGTCAGCGATGGAGGGCAGGAGGGAGGGAGAGGATAGGTCAGGGAAGGAGGGAGGAAGGGAGAGGATAGGTCAGGGAAGGAGGGAGGGAGGGAGAGGATAGGTCAGGGAAGGAGGGAAGAAGGGAGAGGATAGGTCAGGGAAGGAGGGAGGAAGGGAGAAAAGGTCAGGGAAGGAGGGAGGGAGGGAGGGAGAGGATAGATCAGGGAAAGATGGAGGACGGGAGAGGATAGGTCAGGGAGGGAGGGAGAGGATAGGTCAGGGATGGAGGGAGGAAGGGAGAGGATAGGTCAGGGAGGGAGAGGATAGGTCAGGGATGGAGGGAGAGGACAGGTCAGGGAAGGGGGAAGAAGGGAGGATAGGTCAGGGAAGGGGGGAGGAAGGGAGAGGATAGGTCAGGGAAGGAGGGAGGAAAGAGGACAGGTCATGGAGAGAATGAAAAAGAGCGAGAGAGGAAGGAGGGGGGGAAGAGGGATGAGTGAGAGACAGGGCAGAAAAGAGGGAGGGAGAGAGAGGGAAGAAGGAGGGACAGGGAGGGATGAGGGTGGGAAGGAAGGAGGAAGGAAGGACAAAACAGGGATGGAGGAAGTAGCAAGGTTGATAGGGAGGGAGGGAAGCAGAGAGGAAGGGAGGAACACAGAGAAGGGGGAGATAGGGGGGGCAGGGGTAGGGGAAGGGAAAGACAGGGGGGAGGGAGGGAGGTAGGGAGAGCGGAAGGGAGGCAGGGAGCCAAAAGAGGGGTAGGTAGGCAAGGAGGGAGGTGGATCGGAAAGTAGAGAGAGGGGAGATGAGGGAGGAGGGAAGGGAGAGGAGAGGAGGAAGAGGAGGAGGAGGGGAGATGGGGAGGAGGGCGAGGGGAGATGGGGAGGAGGGCGAGGGGAGATGGGGAAGGAGGGAGAGGGGAGCAGGAAAAGAGTAGTGTACAGGGAGGAAGGGAGGGAGGGACACAACAGAGGAGTGGAGCGGCGGAAGGGGAGTGGGATGTGGGAGGAAGGGAGGTAATAAGCATAGAGAGAGAGAGGGAGAAAGAGAGAGAAGGAAGAAGCTGGAGACAGGAAAGGAAGTAGAGAGATGGAAGAGGAAGTAGGAAGGGGGAACAGGAAGGCAGGGAAAGGAATCAGGGGGGTAAAGGCAAGGAGAAAGAGCGAGGAAGAGATAAGTAAGGGGAAAGGAAGGAACTGGAGAGGGAGAGGGAGGAAGGGAGGAGAGCAAGGGGAGAGATGGAGGGATGCAGAAAGATAGAGAGTAACAGAGAGGGAGGTAGGGAGACAGGCAGAGAAAGGAAGGGAGGGAAGGAGGTGGGGGAGGGAGAGAAGAAGAAAATGAGGAAGGCAGTAAGAGGCACAGATAATGAGGATGGAGATAGCAGGGAGAAAGGGAGAAAGGGAGGGAGGGAGGGAGGGAGAGGTAGTGAGGGGAAAATGAAGGTAGAGTAGGGAGGCAGAATGGAAGGCAGGGGAGGAAGAGAGGAAAAGGGGAGAGAGTAAAGGGAGGAGGGAGGAAGTGGATGAGGTGTGCAAGGAAAAAGAGAGGAAGGAAAGAAGGAAAATGAAGGAATGAAGACAGAGAGAGAAGTGCGAAGAGCGGGAGAGGGAGGGGAAGAGGGAGGGAGAGGAAAGGTGGGGAGGGGAAGAGGGAGGCATGGAAGGAGAAAGGGGAAAATTTTAGAAGAAAGGGAAGGCAAATAGGGAGGGAGGGAAGGAGGGAGAAAGGAAAGAGAGAAATATGATAGCAGGAAGGGGGAAAGGATAGAAGTGAAGAATGAAAACAAGAAAGAGGTAAGGATATGAAGGGACTGTTGATGGCAAGAGAGGGGGAGGGAGGGAGGGAGGGAAGAGGGATTGGTTGTAGGGAGGCAGGAAGGGAAGGCTGGGGGAAGGAAAGGGAGAGAGGGAGGGAGGAGAAGCTGGTTAGAGGGAGGGAGGAGAAGCTGGTTAGAGGGAGGGAGGAATCAAGCTTACAGACCTTAATCCATCTACAGTTCTACATATACACATGAAAAGAGGCAGGGAGGAAGGGCGAGAGGACGGGAAAAAGAGGGAGGAAGGGGGGGAAGAGAGAGGGTTGGTGGGAGGGGGGGGAAGAGAGGGTTGGTGGGAGGGGGGAGGAGGGAGGGTTGGAGGGAGGGAGGAATCATGCTTATGGGCCTTCAAACATCTACAGATAAAGATGAAGGGAGAGAGGGAGGAAAGAGAATAAGAGAGAGATCGTATTGAGAAAGGAAGAAAGTGACCGGAAGGAAGTGACCGAGGAAGGAATGAAAAGAGTGAAGATAAGAAGGGAGGACAGAGAGGAGAGAAAAGGAAAGGAGGGAACTTCAAGGATGGAGAGGAGAAGGAATGGGGAGAGGGAGGGAGAAGAGGAGGAAGAATGGATGGAAGGAAGGAAGGAAGAAAGGAAGGAAGGAAGGAAGGAAAAAAAACGTGAAGTAGGGAAGACAGGGGAAAAAAGAAAGAAGAGAAAGATGGACGGAAGGGAAAAATGAAGAAAAGATGGATGGGAGGGAGGTAGAGAGGGAGGGTGGGTGGGAGGAGGGAAGGAAGGGAGGGAGGGAGGGAGAGAGGGAGGAATGGTGAGGCTTACGGCAGAAGGGAGGAAAGGGGAGGTAATAAAAATGGAGGGGTGGGTAGATAGGTCAGGGAGACGAGGGAGGGAGGAAGGGAGAAAGAGGGGGGATATCGGAGGAGAGAGAAGGGGTAGAGGAAGAGGGATGAAAGAGAGATAGGAATGGAGAAAGGAAGAAAGCAAAGGGTGGGAAAGAAGGAAAGAAGAGGAGGGGAGAAGGGAGAGGGAGGGAGACGGAAAGAAAAAATGGTAGAGGGAGGAAACGAAGAAATGAGAGAGAGAGAGAGAGAGAGAGAGAGAAACATAAAGTCACATAAGGGCATTTAAATTTTAGACCTGGGAGGAAGGGAGCCAGGGAAAGTGAGGAAGAGGAAGAGGAAGAAGGGAAGGAAGGAAGAGGTGAAGAGAAGAGGTAAAGAGAGGAAAAGAAATAAATAAAATAAAAGAGGCACAGATGGAGAAACAGGAACAGGAGGAGAATTTAAGGAGAAAGGGAGGAGAAATATGTGACGGTAAAGAGGCGGGGAAGGAAGGAAGGAAGAAGGGGAGGAAGAAGGATGAAAACTGAAACCCGGAAGAAAATGGAGAGAGAGAGAGAGAGAGAGAGAGAGAGAGAGAGAGATGGGGGAGGGGGCAGAAGCACTCAAAAGAGCCCAACACCCTCGCCGTACAATTGGTATCAAGGCCTTTCCACAGGATCGGCGAGCACCTGTGGTTTTGGAGGTGAGGTAATGAAAAAATATTGGAAAATGATCGTGTCGACCCAATGAACTGAAGCATATTGTCCGCTTCTGATGTACTGTATATTCCATGATTCGTCACCATGCTTCGACACCATGATGCTTCAAAACCGCCATGCATCGAAACCACCATGTTTCGAAACCACCATGCTTCGAAACCGCCATGCTTCGAAACCGCCATGCTTCGAAACTGAACTGACCTTTGACCACGCCCTGTGCCCTTCATGTTTGACTGCTCCTAAATGATATAAAAACAGGGGAAAAAACAGAAGCATAGAACTAAGAACGGTAAAGTACTAGATGATAAAGATGGGAGGTAGGAGAATAGGGAGGAAAATACAGCCCTGAGCCAGAGTTTGTCCACAATCTCCCGTCATTATTGAGTTCTGCTTTCCATACCTTTCTTCTCATACTCTTTCTGCCGTGTGCTTCATATTACCGCTCTCATCATCATCATCATCATCATCATCATCATCATCATCATCATCACCACCACCATCATCATCATCATCATCATCATCATCATCACCACCACCACCACCACCACCATCATCATCATCATCATCATCATCATCATCATCATCATCACCACCACCATCATCATCATCATCATCATCATCATCACCACCACAATCACCATCGAGGCCTCTTTCTCCATACGTACAAAAATTTCATGTAATATTTTCCATCACCACAGCCGTCAGGGATAAGTCGGCAAGTTTGTAATCAGTACAGTAAAAAAAAAAAAAAAAAAAAAAAAAAAAAAAAAATGGATGAAAGGAAATAAGAACGCTGGAAAAAAAAAAAAAAAGGGGGGGGGCAGCAGATGACGAAAATTGCCTTGAATTATTTGATCATACAGTAACGTAGGTCAGCAAATCTTGAGCATAACTGTCACCCTCCTCACCTCTTCAAGCAAATACCATCAATTTTATTTTTCTTCCCAAAACTCGATTTTATTTGGTTTCAGAAGGCTTCAAAGTAGGGAAATATTCATCTATCTATCCATCTACCTATAGTCAAACGGCTTATTCCCATGAGGGGTGGCCACAAACAAATCGCCTCTATGTTGTCCCCTGCCATTTCGCTGCCTTCCCCCCAACTCACCCCTTCCTCCATATATATTCATGAAATTCTAACCTCTCCAGTTTTAAAAATGTACACTAAGGTGAGTAAAGTGGTCTGGAGGTAGCAAGAATTAAACAAAATAACATCCTGGGACTGAAGGGGTTAACGCACTTTCCCACGTCCTCACAGGCTGGGGTGGTAAGGCCTAAAGTTGAGTCCTTTGATCTCTTTCGGGACGTGAATCAGAGGAAAGATGGCGCAGATATAGTCACCCGACACAAGTGCTGGGCGGCGGGGGTGTCGCATCAACACATCAATATAAAAAAGGGGCAGGGCGGGTAGGGGGGATAGAGAAAGAAAACACACACACACACACACACACACACACACACATTTTACGACACAGAGAGGCAGGATCCCAGGGGCACGGCAGTCCTCACAACACACTAGTAAAACTTGTTATCACTTTTTCCAGGGGCATTAAAACGGGGAAGGAGGGCGCGACGGAGATGAGGCCCGAATCATATCTTCACACATACACATACACACATACACACACACACACACACACACACACATACACACACACACACACACACACACACACACACACCTATGAAATAAATAATAATAACAATAATAATAATAATAATAATAATAATAACAACACGTGAGTTTATTCGACAAGAAGGTCACGACGAACTGCGTCAAGATTCGCTTATCATTTATTTTAATATTTTGTAAACAGGAAGACAAATAACGTGGAATAAAGAACTTCAATATCATCATCATCATTCCGAGCTCTCTCTCTCTCTCTCTCTCTCTCTCTCTCTCTCTCTCTCTCTCTCTCTCTCTCTCTCTCAGCTCGAAACTGTCACAACCATCCACTCATCATTCAAGCCCAAGGAATCCTGACTCCAACCCACAGACCTAACCATCTGCATCTCATTTTTATTATTATTAAATGCTTCACGTACGATATAACAGTATTATTCTGTCGATTATCAAGTCAGCGAGAGAGAGAGAGAGAGAGAGAGAGAGAGTGTGTGTGTGTGTGTGTGTGTGTGTGTGTGTGTGTGTGTGTGTGTGTGTGTGTGTGTGTGTGTGTGATGTATTATGTACGTATAAGTGTGCACGTGAAGGTGTGTGCACATGTTAACAGCAAGGTCCGATAGATATACTCATTGGTGCTTGGTGTACTTGTCCTTGCTCGTGTGTATAAATAGGTGTATGTTTGTATGCGTGTATGAATGGACAACCTTGTGCGTGTTCAAGTGTGAATGAGAGTCAGAAGAATATCAGAAAGGTGTCTGTGTGAACACGTGTATGTATGCGAGTTAAAACACACACACAGACACACACACACACACACACACACACACACACACACACACACACACACACAGAATGAAAAATAAGACAGACCCGTATTTTTATATATAAAAAAAAAAAAAAAAGGAAATTTCTAAGATTCAACAGATGAGAGCAGGGATGGATGAGTTGACGAGACGGAAAGGAATTGATAATAAGCATTGACGGAACGAAACGAAACTAACAGAAGAGACTTTACAAAATGGAAAGACTGACAGAAGTGTTGACGAAATGGAAAAAAAAATGATGAAGGTGACCTGGCAAATGGAAAGCAAGTTGGCGGAAAGAAAAATGGAGGTTGGAAGTGTTGACGAAATGGAAAAATGCTGATGGAAGTAGGCGAAAAGAGAGAGAGAGAAAAGAAAAAACTGATGGAAGATGAAGGAATGAGAAAAAACTGATGGAAGAATTTACGGAATGGGGGAAATTGATGCGAGCTGAGGAAACAGAAAATAAGGGCAAAATTAATGGAATGAGAAGAAAGTGATGGAACAGAAGGACGGATAGTAGAGTTGACAGAGTGGGAGGAAGTTGATGGAGGAGCTGAGGGAATGGAAAGACTGATGGAAGAGTTGATGGAGTGGAAGAAACTGACGTGAAATTTTTTCGGGACGGAGAAAGTGATGGAAAAGTTGACGGAACAGAAGTTGATGGAGAGGAGAGCTAACGAGATTGACAGAAAAGTTGATGGAAATACTGACAAAGTTGACGGGATGGAATGATTGCTCAAAGAATTAACAGAATGGGGAAAAAATGATGAAAACGTTGACAGCAGAAAAAAATGACGAAACTGACTTATAGGAGTAAAGGGGGAGGTGACGGAATTGAAACAAAGGCATGGAAAAATATTATCATCAACATCATCATCATCATCATCAAAAACTTTCACCATCATTCATCATCCATCAGCAACAACAAGAACATTCACCATCATCATCATCAAAAACTACATTCACCATCATCATCATTAGCAAGAGCAACAATCATCATCATAATCATCATCACCACCAACAATAAC
The DNA here is from genome assembly GCF_032717465.1 of Coenobita brevimanus. NCBI lineage: Eukaryota > Metazoa > Arthropoda > Malacostraca > Decapoda > Coenobitidae > Coenobita > Coenobita brevimanus. The sequence continues at coordinate 30,355,833 of NC_137015.1, forward strand.
ATTCATCACCATCAACAACAACCACATTCATCATCATCATCATCAACGTGCCTCTATATCCCACTCAAAGGCAGTGAGGTAGGATCCAGAGAACAAGGAAAAAGGAAAAAGAAAAAATACAGAGAGACCTAATCCACAGCAGGCTTAATGAAATGAGCCACACACCTATTCACTCACTATCCAAGTCCCGGGAGGGAAATCTTGACGGAATAAAAACAAATAATAATAATAATGAGACGATGGAATGGATGGAAAGAATCACGTACTGTACATATCTTAAAGTTGCAAGGGAAAGACAAGGCCAAAATTTCTGGCATCAATTTTGAAACCACTGGGGGAAAATGAATGCTATTTGACCTCCCTCCCTTGCTAGGATGTGCATTAGGTAGTGTGGAATATAATCAGACTATTTTCTATCCTCACAGGTGTCTTAGAATTTAGCATAGTAGCAGTAGATGCAATAGTAGTAGTAGTGGCAACCCCAGGCACATATGAACCTCTGGCCAGTGGACTGCCGATCAAAACTGCTCTCCTTTCAGGCAATAGGAAGAGAAGTGAGAGGCGTTTGTGTTACCGGGTAGCTCCAACACCCGGTCAGGTCGGTTTGGGTTCGTCTGGCGGTGATGGTAAATAAAATCGTCTGGTGAAGATGCTAAATAAAATCGTCTGTTGATGCTAAATAATCATATGGTGATGATGCTAAATAAAATCGTCTGGTGGTGGTGGTGGTAAACAAAATCGTCTGGTGATGATGCTAAATAAAATCGTCTGGTGGTGGTCATGGTAAACAAATTCGTCTGGTGGTGATGCTAAAATCGTCTGGTGATGGTAAATAAAATCGTCTGGTGGTAGCAACAAGGTAAAGAAAGCACCATTAATATGAAAGGGTTAAGAAAGGCAACGACCATGGTATCTATCCTATGAGACCCGGAGGAACCACTATTTAAGAACCAGGAAGTATAGGTTGTTTGTTTTCACTTGACAAATCCACCATCCCTTTCAGCTTTACTGATGGCCAGGCGTTCTCATTTGGGGGAATAAATTTAACCAGTAACCAAGGAGACTCATTCCTAACTCATAACTAAGTTCTTTGAATTTCATGCAACCACGAGTTAGTATTCAGATTGTAAGAGTGATCCAGTTCCGACAGACGAAAACACACAGAATGAAGAGTGTGGCAACTGTTTAACCTTCTACTAAGATGACGCTGTATTAATTATATTATGCGAATGTGTGTGTGTGTGTGTGTGTGTGTGTGTGTGTGTGTGTGTGTGTGTGTGTGTGTGTGTGTGTGTGTGTGTGTGTGTGTGTGTGTCCACATTTGATCCTCTAGGATTTCGACGAAATGACTGACAATCATGGTGTAAATTATAACTGGGTGCGGTCAGTTGTGCGCAGTCACACACACTTTTGTGTCCGATTTTTCGCCAGACATTGGAATCCTCTACAAGTCACACCGCCGAATGGGATGAGCTGAAATTTCGCATAGGCATGCCCGGTATGCCAAACTGGTCCATGTCAAGTTTGGTGTATGCAAACATACGTAATAACTTATTCAAGTTAAAATCGAGAACGAAGTCCAAGTGCCTTCGGCAGGATGACCTACCGGGCCGTTAAGCACTTGTTCTAGTTTATGCTTGCTTCCCACAGACGATTTTATTTAGTTTAGATTAATCGTACTGAGAGGCTAACAAAGGCAATAATGCAACTTCTTTAGTTGCAATCATCTCTCTCAACCTGAGTAAAATCGTCTTGGGATACCGTTGCAATACTGTAACAATAATAATAATTATTATTATTATTATTATTATTATTATAATTTAATTTAAAACAGTGAGTAGGTACGTGAGTAAGTGGGTAACAGATGTCCTCGGGCTGCAGATATGAAGGAATTCAAGTAATTCCTTTGATGACTATGACATTTGTGGAAGTATGACTGGCGTTTTCATACTCAGCCGTGACTTTGGTGAGAAATGACGCAAAGAAAATAGGGAACGATTTCTTAGACATTTTCAGATTTATTTAAAAAATCAACTGAAAATATTACTGATCTTGCAGCTAATTCTCTCTCTCTCTCTCTCTCTCTCTCTCTCTCTCTCTCTCTCTCTCTCTCTCTCTCTCTTATACACAGATAGACAGATATAGATATTTATTTATTTTATTTATTTATGTACTTATAATCATAGTACAGAACTGCATCTTCGCTAAGAAAGAGTAATGAACTATAACAATACAAGTGACAGTGAGAAACAGTAACAGAATGATTAAATGGTGACGCCAATTATTACTGAGACCGATATATTATTACGCGATGTGAGGTGGACAGAGGAGGGAAAAAAACAGGGGAGGGGGATAATTGTTAACTGATGACACAGATCCACTGACAGAAAAAGAGAGAGATAAATGGATAGACAGGTAGACAGACAAAGAAAACTGATGGACAGACAGATACAGCTACAAACAGACAGGCCGAGAGAGAGAGAGAGAGAGAGAGAGTAACTGGGCGGAAACCAATTCTTTTCTCTTATAACGTGAGGGCCATCTTGATTCGCTTACCGGGAGCCAGAGTGGAAAGGAAGGAGGCAGGGAGGAGAGGAGGGAAGGAGGAAGGAAAGGAAGGAGAGTGGAAAACATGAAGGGAAGGATAGAAATTGGAAAGACGGAGGGAAGGAAGGAAACTGGAAAAGATGGAGGGAAGGAAGGAAACTGGAAAAGACGGAGGGAAGGAAGGAAACTGGAAAAGACGGAGGGAAGGAAGGAAAACTGGAAAAGACGGAGGGATGGAAGGAAATTGGAAAAGATGGAGGGAAGGAAGGAAAATGGAAAAGATAGAGAGAAGGAAGGAAAGTGTCGAAAGATAGAGGGAAGGAAGGAAATTGGGAAAGACGGAGGGAAGGATGGAAAATGGAAAAGATAGAGGAATGGAAGGAATGTGTCGAGGATGGAGGTAAGGAAGGAAACTGGAAAAGATGGAGGGAAGGATGGAGTGGAAAAAGATGGAGGGAAGGATGGAGTGGAAAAAGATGGAGGGAAGGATGGAGTGGAAAAAGATGGAGGGAAGGGGGGAGAGGGGGGAGGAAAGTGGAAAACACAGAGGTGAGGAAAGAAAGTGGAAATGATGGAGGGAAGTGAGGATGGAGGAAAAGAAAGTGAAAAAGATATTGAGAAGGAAGGAAGGAGGAAGAGAGGGAAGGAAAATGGAAACGACGGAGGGAAGGAAGGAAGGAGGGAAGAAAAATGGAGAACAGGGAATTAACGAGGGAAAATGGAAAAGATGCAAGAAAGATGGTAGGGAGTGAGGAATGGGGGACAAGTGGAAAGGAAAATGGGAGGGTGGCAAGGAAACAGGGAGGAAAGAGAAAGGTATGGAGGAAAAGTGGAGAGGATGGAAGAAGGATGAGAGGAAGGGAAAGCGGGAAGATGGGAGAGCAGAAAGCGAAGAAGGTACAGAAAAAGAGAGAAAACAAGGGATGAAACGGAGAGAGGAAGGGGGAAAGAAGATGGGAGGAAGGGAAGGAAGACAGTACTCGTATGTCTGGAACGAGGAAGTGCTGGAAAGAATGTGGGAGGGAGAGGAGTAATAGTAAGAGATACGGAAAGACGGGGGAGAGAAAGAGGTGAAGTAAGAATGGATGGAGGAAAGAAGGGAGGGAAGGAAGGAAGGAAATACACGAGGTGGAGCGGGAGTGAAGGTACAAAGAAGTAGAACGGAAAGCACACATCAACATACCTCTTGGTTCTTTCGAGGCTGTTTGCTTTTGGGTTGGTTATAACTAACTTGGTAACTCTGAGTCAAAGACAAGGACAGTAAAGGAGGAAGATTCCACCCTCCCTTCTCAATAAAGGGCCTCCAGTCAAAGCCGGCAAAAAATAGTGAGAAACACTACCATGCACTATAGATGAGCTATCACCGAAATTTCACTGGAAAGGATTAAAGGAAATCATATTCTATACTATCTTAACCTGAAAGAGAAATTACATATAATCAATATTAGGTACATATCGATGACCTGTGAGTATGTCCTCCATGCTAATTCTGAAATGTTTTATTCAGACGTAAACATTCATTGCTGAGGATTACAGAACTAAATACTCATCCATGCAGTGTTTATATGTTACGCTGTACCGCAGTTTACCATTTGGAAGAACAACTTATTTTGTATACACTGACAGCTGCTGAAGATGTACTAAGCTTTTTGTGACTAGAAACGCCAACATTCTTCTTTATTTTTACCATTATCTCTAGTGTACTCTGACCGATCTACTGTGGTGCATTTTTCGAAAGTCATACGGTACTGAAGATTCTGTATACTTAAGATAAATCCCCGCGTAGTCTTTACTTAGTTACGATGAAAAAATCCAGCTCTCATATAACATTCCTCAACTATACTATAAACAGTTGCACCCGCTACTCTCTCTCTCTCTCTCTCTCTCTCTCTGGGGAGAGGGAGTTGCAAGTCTGTTGAAGGTGTCCATCCTTAGTGGGCGGATGAGTGGGTTGGCGGATGGGTAAGGTAGGTGGGGAGGGGGGGGCAGGTAATGTGGGTGGGCAGGGTGAGTGGTCAGGTGAGGTGGGTTGAGTGGGTGGGGTGGAGAGGGTTGGGTAAGTGGGTATGATAGGCGAAATATGTGGGGTGGGTGGGAGGGAGGGGAAGGAGAGGTGGGGTGGTTGGGTGGGAAGGCATTTGGGAGGCGGTGGGTGGATATATGACTTTCCAGATGACACTTCCCTTCAGCCCGAGGTTATACTTGTTTCCTCTTGCTACCTGCAGACGATTACAGGCAACTTTGGAGAGACTTCTTGATCTAGGCGGGTTTGATACAGCCTTCATTCATCCCGTATACAACGATGGCGCTGTCCCTAAACTGAATACAACTCCATTCCCTGGTTGAAAATGTTAAAGACAGGAAATATAAAAGAAAAACTTAAGGAGGAACGGGACGGGCGAAATCAGCAGGAGAGACGATGAACAGAATGAAGGCTACAGGAGTGGGAACGAGAGCTACACTGAGTAAAACTTAGACTACATAGGCCACTCATACCTTACACACCCAACAACAAGGTATGCCTTAACACTACGAAAATCACAGTAACACAAAAGCTAAGGGAAATAGTACAATGGATGGTTCTCTCTTACCCTACAGACCATCAATGAACACGCTGTACAGGAAAAAATGAGAAGCAACACCTTCAGTGATTGAAAATCTTGGGGGAATGTCATAAGACTGATAATGTTTGAAGAAAACAAGTCATCAATTAGTAATAAAAAACTTGAGCGATACAACATGCACCTTTTGTAATTTTTATTCATACTGACAAATCAACAAACATTATTTCCACCATATTATTTCAAAAACATACTATGTATACTACACACACACACACACACACACACACACACACACACACACACACACACACACACACACCAACTCCCCCAGAGAGAGAGAGAGAGAGAGAGGGGGGGGCAGGAAAGAGGAAGGAACGGGTGTAAGGGAGAGATCTGTTAGCAAGAGTATATACCTCGTGTAATGCCCTTAATTCTCACAACGACACACACAAGCCCCCTTTCCTTTCCTCTCTCCCCTCCTCCCAACACCCCTCCACTCCCTCTTCCCCCGCTTTCCATTTGTCTCTCCCCCTAACCTCCCTTCCCTCTCTCGTTGTTTTCCCTTACTTCCCTCCCTTCACTGCTCCCGTCCCCTCCCATCTCTCTCTCTCTCTCTCTCTCTCTCTCTCTCTCTCTCTCTCTCTCTCTCTCTCCTTTCCCCCTTCTTTTCCTTCCCCCCTCTCTCCCCTCTCCCATCCCTCACCACCCTCACTTTACGCTCATCCCTTGTTTCGTATTCATCACGGGACAAATTAGCGCCGGAAACCGTATTTTGGTCAACCGCCGCCATTTTGGCCTCACGCATGCGCAGTTGAGCGGGTATGGCGCTGCGCAAAAACCAGCCCCATACTCAACTTATATAGGCAAGTCCAGTCGCTTCCTAAACATCCTAATCCAACCATCAGACACTCATACATACACCACAAACTTCGAAATGAAAATAAAAACACGGTATATTTGGATCCAAGATGGCTGACTATGGCCCCGTATTTGGAGTTCCCAGGGTGGCGGGGTACCATGACTATGCAATATGGCCTGATTTGCATATCGCTTTGCCATACGTTCCCCAATTCATTTTCTATGGACGTTTGTATAAGTTAGCATTTAGATGTGGCTTAGACGTAGGGTGGGTGGTGTTGCTTATTTTCTGGTCGGTTAGTCTCTAGTAATGTATCTCTCTCTCTCTCTCTCTCTCTCTCTCTCTCTCTCTCTAAGGAAAAAAACTGTCCAGTGTTGCGTAAATAAAATAATATATAGCCTATCCGTATTCGTAATTTATACAGATCAAAAATATGTGATAATGCTGTCCATAAAAAATATATCTAAATGTTAATGTTCACCAAATAAAGTAGATAAGTAGGAAACTTTGCAAAAGAAACTGAAACTCAGTAATAAATAACTACTATATTTTCCATCTGTACTTTCCAAAATTATCTAGATTCACAAGCTAAGTATTATGAGGACAACTAAGTATATTCACACCTTCAAACCCAGGACGTCTTGCTTAGTTTTATTCTAATGCAACTTTTAAGACTTTTTTTTATGCAGGAGTTAACTGGGACGGCTTCCAACCCCTTCTCCATGAGGGGTTGTTGTTGCCTCAGCTTAATAAAATCGTCTGGTAGTGGCACGAATTAAAATGGAAAAAAGTCCTCTCTCTCTCTCTCTCTCTCTCTCTCTCTCTCACACACACACACACACACACACACACACACAGAGCCTGAATTACCCACTGCAACGCAAAACATAAACCAGACGCAAAGAAGAAGAAAAAAACGCAAATAAACACGTCCGGAACTCGAGTGGGTTGTGGCAGATCACGTGACTGGCCCTGATGACGTCACACCACCACCTCCGCCGCCAGTCCCCGCCTCCGCTGACTGTCTCTTTTGCTCTCTCTCTAGTTCATATTTCAAGGGCGCTATTTTGGTGGGGCGAGCTGATCAATTACCGACCAAACTGACGTGTATATTAATGGAGGCTCCGACACACTAATTCCACTGATTAATCACACAGTTGCGTTTCCACACCAGTTCACCTTTAAGTATTAATTAAATGGATGATCACTACCTTTGCATTCTCTCTCTCTCTCTCTCTCTCTCTCTCTCTCTCTCTCTCTCTCTCTAGCTCCATATCCCGTACATGCAACTTCTACTCTCCCTGTTCACTTTCTACACACACTGGTTTAACTTATACCGCAGGCCTTCCAAAGTAAAATGTTGTTTTTTTCCCCCCAGGTTCGGTGGACTGCAGGGTTAAGCTGGGAGTTGTTGACCTACCCGGCTATATTGGTGAATGACGGCGTTCCTCTTCAACACCAAGGTAAAATGTAGAAGAATTATGTAAGGTGGTAAAACACGTCTATAACCTCTTCAGCCCTATGACGTTTCTCTTAAGCTGAATAAAAAAGCTTGAATAAAAAGAATCCTCTGGCAAGAGCCGCAAAAAGAAACCAAGAAAATAAAAACAAAAACAAAAAAACGAAAAAGACAAAGCGCTGGCGCTGAGGAGGTAACCCATCAATCCGATGACATTTTAATCCCGCCACTTCCAAACGACATCATCCAGATTAAGACTCCCACCACACAGTCGAGGAGTTAATGATGGCTGTATCTAAAAGTGTCTAGTCGAGAAGTCTATCCTATGCTGAAGAAAATCGTCTGGAAAGCAAGAATATAATAAAAAGGAGGTCCTGGTGCTGAAGGGACCAAAGATAGAGCGGTAAAAAAAAAAAAATCCAAAACGACAGTAAGAAAATGCCAAAAAGGAAAAGGTAAAACACGGTGACAGGATCTGGCCGAAATAACTGTTCTTTATTATTTTTCTTTTTACGGATTCACAGGCAATTCGTTTACTATGATTAACGAATTAACATAAAAGATATTTGTGTAAACTGGAAAAAAATTGAGCCTCTTCCCTACGACGACCTGCTTTATAATTTTCTCTTGATATTTCCAAACGATTCAATTTTACGTTTTGTTTTGTTTTACTGGAAGGGTTACATAGTTTTCTGTAACCCCTTTGTGACCTGGGGACTGGGAGAGAGAGAGAGAGAGAGAGAGAGAGAGAGAGAGAGAGAGAGAGACAGACAGACAGACAGACAGACAGACAGACAGACAGAGATACAAACACAGACAGACATTGCAGTGAAGGGGTTAAGCTTTCTATACACAAATGTTTTATATATTACAATCATGTTGAATCCAGTCAGACTATTTTTTGTACTGCCTGAGAATGAATTAGAAATGGTGGGGGTTAGACAAAGCTTACCTTAAACCATTTACTACGAGATGCCCTGAGGCTGAATAAAATCGTCTGGTGGTTGGACACACACACACACACACACACACATACACACACACACACACACACACAGGTCATCGCTGTAGGGAATCAACCACGGCCAATCTGATCATTAACAAGAAAATACAGAATACAAAACCTAAAATTACCCCAATCACTACGAGAGATTCCCTTTTCAGATGAGCAAAAATGAGTAAAAATCGTCCGAACGCAGTAAGCATAAAATAAGGCAGAGTAATGCAGAGGACAGTAAAGTAAAAGTGATAATGTACGCTGCTCCTAATCCCCGGCGATGGAGAGAGACACCTTCCCGTGGTGGCACTGACATAACCGGGTGGCGGATCCGTCCGTCCAGTTACTCTCTATATCCCGCATAGAGGATGGTGGAGCGCAGAAGAGAGGAAACTTCAGCCTGCAGTCCACCGGGTTCTGCCCTGATGAAACCGGGCCACAAAAACAGCAACCAACAACAACAGCAACAAGTACTGAAGGGTTAAGAAGTTATCTCTAATTATCCTTTCAGTTCGATGACGTCTTCAAGCATATTACCGCTATACTCCTTTCACTTTTCTTTGTCCTAAAACTGTCACCCGCCCATCTTGAAGGCTGAGTTAAGGCCATAGATTAACACTAGAATGTGATACTAGTCACGAAGAAGCGTTAAAAAGGATGCAGAGTAAAAGTATTTTTAACACTAGAGTATGATACTTGTCACGAAGTGTTAAAAAAGGATGTAGAGTCACAGTATTTTAACACTAGAATATGATACTACTCACGAAGAAGTGTTAAAGAAAGGTTGTAAAGACAAAATACTGCCCTTATCTGCCACTGAGCTACGTGAAATAAGCTGCAAAACGATGAAAAATTGGGCCAAGTTAAAGTGAATAACCTATAGCATGGATGATTTGGGTCAGTGTTGATATCTCGGTGTGAAAGAGTTTAAGACACGTGTAACTGATGATGGTTAAGAAGAGGAATGAGAGGCACGGCTTCTGGTAAACACAGCAACATCATTAGTAACTCTCTCTCTCTCTCTCTCTCTCTCTCTCTCTCTCTCTCTCTCTCTCTCTCTCTCTCCCCGACCGCACACCTCCGTCGCACCTTAAGGCAACATTCGAAATTTCCCGTTTGTTTTTTCCCTTTAACCCAAATATCAACAAATTAACTCAGTGATCACATGGAGAATGATACCGATTTTTTTTTCCTTCCTCCTCCTCCTCTTCTTCTTCCTCTCTTCTTCTTTTCCTCCTCTTTGCAGCGGAGGTCGTAACAGGTTCATTTAGGTTCAGTCCGTCCCCTCAATTACAGTCGTCAGGTATAATTGGACATATTCAGGTCAAAAACATGAGTCTAGTCCGGTCGAGTCGGGTCCATTCACAGCACTCAAAGTTCAAAGGGGACGACTCGGTGTATCTATTTATCTATCTGTGTCTATACATCTATTTGTCTACCTGTGTCTTCATCTATCTATCTCTATATATCAATTTGTCTTCCTCTACGTCTACATATCTATCTATGTCTTCATCTATCTACCTACGTATCTGTCTATTTACTTTCTATCCCCAATCGCCTTAATCCCGAAGAGATGGCCATAAACAAATCGCCTCCATGTCACTCTGTCCTCCGCTATCAGGCTTCCCTCTCTCAAACTCACACGTATTCGGAATCATTATTATTATTTTTTTTTTTACATCCATTCAGGTCACATCATATCCAAGTCGGTCATTAGCAGGTCAATACGGGTCGACCATCCAAACACACCTATTGAGAGAGAGAGAGAGAGAGAGAGAGAGAGAGAGAGAGAGAGAGAATATCCCCGTTTTCAATACATTATCAGATTACCAAACAAGATAACAGTGCCAAGCCAAAAACGGAGAGCAATACATAAATAGGGAGGGAATCGGATGGAAGAATGAAATCCAGAACAGAATGAATCAGTCCTATACACAGGAGGTCAGGGTGGACACAGCCTTAGTCTTCTGGAGTTACCACATTTACTGATACTGATGAGCGACCTATAACATAAATTTTTCTACATGTCAGTCTATCAGTTTCTTTACCTAGGTAGGTTTCTATCAGCCTAGCCATCATTAAAATAAAGCTATGGTGCTGTCTCTTCCTGTACATTAAGGAAAAAAAAGAACATGGAAACTGCACACCTAATCCTGAGATATGCATCCCGGTTTCGATGAAATCCATGCGCTCAATTTCCTCTATTTCTGATCGCATTTTCTGGTAGGCGGAGGCTGGCTCCCCCAAAGAATAATTGGGGGCCACACTCCTCAAAAATCGCATTACGGATGAGCGTCCATTGTACAACATATACAAAGATATCAAAGGCATATCTGCCCTCCTTTCACTATTTTTGAGAATTCTTAACTAGGTGAGGGGGCTGACCACCCCCCTCGCGAAAAAGCATGGCTGGATCATTATATACACTGGAAAATCTTCAGAGTAACCAGATGAACTCACCTACGAAGTCTCATTCAAATGCGTCAAATACCTTACTACACACACACACACACACACACACACAGAGGCTGAATCTCGCGCAACGGTACAGGATGAGCTGCTGAAAATAATACCACACCCCGGCTTCGAAGGATTGATAATTTCTGTCAACTAGGCCTGATTCGACCGTCTATACTCGACATCAATTTTAGGCCATCAATTCTGAAGGTATTTTCCGCCATCTGTCTCTCTCTCTCTCTCTCTCTCTCTCTCTCTCTCGTCAACCCGTCTAACTCATCAAACTACCACACGACCTAACCACTGTTGGCACAATTATCTATCCAGCTATCTATCTACCTATCTATAATCACGCAAGTTATCCAAGTCGTACATCTCGCCTATCTATCTATCTATCCATCTATCAGCTTGACCCGAAAATTCCGAAGTCCAGCTAAAATTCCACCTAAAAATCCACATCAAACTACATTTATATCTACAGTATATTTCTACCTTCTGTTTACCTATCAATCTATCAAAATACCTAGCCTTTCTCTCTATCTATCTTGCATCTATCAGTCAATGTATTAAATGATGAATATCTGAACTAACTTAAACTTTCATTCTAAAATATCACAGCCATCTATCATGCTTACAGTCTATTCATCTATCTATCTATCTATCTATCACAAACTAATCTTCTTTCTGTCTATCGTGTCTATCATACCATCTATCTATCTAATTAACCAGTCTTTCTATCTATCATCACATCTATTTACGTACGACTCTACCCTCTACCTAATCAGTCATACCCTCCAGCCAAGATGATAGAGAGAGAGAGAGAGTGTGTGTGTGTGTGTGTGTGTGTGTGTGTGTGTGTGTGTGTGTGTGTGTGTGTGTGTGTGTGTGTGTGTGTGTGTGTGTGTGTGTGTGTGTGTGTGTGTGTGGCGTATAAAAGGCTATGCCACCCTGTAGGCCTACCCTGCCCTAGGCCTACACAAAAACGCAGTCCAATTTAAAGCATCCTCACTCTGTAATTGAAAATGTTCACCCCCCATTTGCTGAATTGGGAGGGGGAGGGGAAGGGAGGGGGGAAGGGGGGAGGGGGAAAATGAAGGAGTGGAGGAGAAGGGATGAGGGGGAAGCGTAGATGGAGGGGGGGAAAGGTTTTAGAACTTTTATGGATGGGGTGAGAAAGGGAGGAAGAGGGGTGAGGAGGAGGAAGAGGAGAGGGGGATTGGCGATATGGGATAAGGGGAAGGGGTAGGGGAGAGAAGGGGAAGGAGAGTGATAGAGGAAGCAGAGGGGGTGAGGGGAAGTAAGGATGGACGGAGGGGAAGGAAGGTTGTTGAACTCTTGAAAGGGGGATGAAAGAGAGATGAGAGGGGGAAGAAGAGGAGTGACGAGGGGGAGGGAGGGGTAGGAGAGATGGAGGGGTGGGAAAGATGAAGGAAGGGTCTGAGAAGGGAAAAGGAAGAACAGGGGGGTATGAAGAAGGGGTGAGGGAGGGGTAGTGAGATGGGAGAATGTGTGATAGAAGTGGGGGGTGACGGGGGAGGGGAGTAGAAGTGCGGGGTGACGGAGGAGGGGAGAAGTGGGGGGAGGTAACGGGGGAGGGGAGTAGAAGTGGGAGGGTGACGAGAGAGGGGAGGTGGAGATGGAAGGGGGACGACTGTTCTAATCTTCTGAAGACGGGGTGACGGAGGGGAGGGAAGTGAGGGAAGCAGAAGGGTAGGAGGAGGTAGAGCACGGGGGGTGGGGGAGGGTTTTGAAATCTTGAAGGAATGAGATAGAGGGAAGAAAGTGGGAGGATGGATGTGGATGAGGGAGAGGAGGGGGGATGGGTGTAAAGTATGGGGTGAGGGAGGGGAGGGTGAAAAGGAAGGATGGAGGAAGGGAGGAAAGGGTGAATGAGGGGTGAGGGAGGGGAAATGGAAGAAGGGTGTGAGGAGGAGGTGGATTGAAGAAGGGGTGGGAGAGGCGAAGAGGAGATGAGGGAAGGGGAAGGGGTACAGGAGGAGGGAAGAGGTGTGAAGGGAAGAGGAGATGGAGGAGGGAAGAAGGTTTTGTACTTTGAAGAATGGGAGAATAAAAGTGAGGAAAGAGGGAAAGGAGGAAAGAAGAGAGAGAGAGAGAGAGAGACATGGGGGGGGAAGGCAAGAGAAATGATGAACAGGAGAGACGGGGGTGGGAGAGGGGGAGGAAAAAGAAAAGGGAGAGAGAGGGGTTGCAAGAGGAGGGGAGAGAGGAAAAGGAGAAGGCAAGGCTGATGGAAGAGAAGAAGATGAAGATGGAACAGGAGACAGAAGGGAAAGGGAAGAAGACGGAAGAATGCTCTGCTATCCTTGTCTTTGACTCACGGAATAGTTACATGTCTATAACCGGTTCTTTAACTAACAGCCTCGAAAAGACAAAACGGATCGGCTGCTGTTTGTTTTCGTTTTTTGTACTCCATTGATGTAGGTGAGAGAGAGAGAGAGAGAGAGAGAGAGAGAGAGAGAGAGAGAGGCAAGGGATGGGACAAGGATGGTGACATGAGAATAGGCAGAGGAAGAAAGAGAGAAAAGGGAAGACAGGAGGTGAGGAGGAAGAGAGGAAGGATGGGATGATGGGGCTTTTGAGGAAGTATGTGGGAAAGAGGGAGGGGGGTAAAGGAGGGATTATGGAGGAAAGAGGAACGTGAGAGAATGAGAGGGGAGGGAAAGGAGGTGGGGAAATATGGGAGGGAGAGGGGAGGAGAGGAAAATTTTGAACTAGCGAATGGGTAAATGGGAGAGGGATTGGGATGGGAATGGGGAGAGAGTTGAGGAAGAAGGTAGGGAAACAGGAGGGAAAGGGGAGAAGTAAAGGAAGGAAGGCGGATGAGTGAGAGAGAGAGAGAGAGAGAGAGAGAGAGAGAGAGAGAGAGAGAGAGAGAGAGAGAGAGAGAGAGAGAGAGAGAGAGAGAGAATTTCATGGGGTGTGGGTCAGTGGGAAATTTTTGAAGGTGAGTGTGGGAAGGGAGGCAGGTAGAGGAGGGAGGGGGGGAGGTTAGGTAGGTAAGGAGAAAGACAGGGAGGGGATATGAACACTGTGAAGGAGTGTGAGGGAGGGAGAGAAGGAGGGAGAGAGAGAGGAGGAGGGAAGGAGAAGGAGGGAGGGAGAGCAAGATTCTGAACTTTGGAAGAAAGACTGATGGAAGCGGAAAGGGAGGGAAGTTGCAAGTGAACGTGTGTGTGTGTGTGTGTGTGTGTGTGTGTGTGTGTGTGTGTAAAAGAGAGAGAGAAATGAAGGTTCTGAACTTGTGAGATAAAAATAAGGGAGAGGACGAGGAAAGGGGAAAGTAAAAGGGAGGGAGAGGGGAAAGGGAAAAGAGGATGATTCTGAACCAATGAACAATGAGATGTGGGGAGGGAAAGAGAGGTGAAGGGGGGAGAGGGGGTGGGGGGAGGAAGGACATTACAAGGAGTTTGAGGCAGGGTGTGAGGAAGAGGTGTGAGAGAGAGGGTGAGGGGAGGAGGAAGAGAAGAAGGGAGATTAAGCAGGTGAGGGGAGGATGGGAGAGAGGACAAATGAGGAAGGGGAAATGTGATCAGTGAGAGAGAGAGAGAGAGAGAGAGAGAAAGAGAGAGAGAGAGAGAATGCTTTTGAACTTTTGTGGAAGGAGTGTGAGAGGGGAAAGCGATAGAGATAAGAAGGATGCGGTGTGAGGGGAAAGGAGGAGAGGTGAGAGGGATAGGGAGAGAGGGAAAAGGAGGAGAGGTGAGAGGGATAGGGAGAGAGGGAAAAGGAGGAGAGGTGAGAGGGATAGGGAGAGAGGGGAAAGGAGGAGAGGTGAGGGGGGAACCGCGTACAAAGGGTAGGTATATTTCAAGGAGTGTGGGTTAGACGAAGAAATCTGAGGCAGTGGTGTGTGGGAGGGAATATAATGGAGGCTCTGAGGAGGAGGAGGAGAAGGAGGGGAGGGAGAGAGAGGAGGAGAAGGAAGGGAGGAAGAGAGGGGAGAAGAAGGAGGGGGGGGAGAGGATAGGAAAAGGAGGGGAAGGGGAAAGGGGATGGAAAGGAAGGGAGGGAGAGAGAGGAGAGGTGTGTGGGAGAAAGCTGTTAAGAAAAATGAGTAAAGGGAGAGCAATACGGGGGCACTGACGAAGGGTGTGGGTGTATGTGTGGGTGTAGGAGGGGGCGAGGGAGAGTGAGTGTGAGAAGGGCTGAACTACTTAAGAAGAGCTAGGTGAGGGGATGGAGGAGGGGGAGGGGAGGGGAAGGGGAGGGGAAGGGAGTGGATGGAAGGGAGGAGATGGAGAGATGAAAGGCAGAACAAAATGAGGGGAAGGAAAAGAGAAAAGGGGAAGGAAGAGGGTAGAAAATGGGAGAATGGGGAGGAAGGGAGGCGTGAAATAGGGAGACTGAGGGGGGGATAAGGGTAAGGAAGGGAGGAAAGGGAGGGTAGTAGTGTCGAAGAAGGCACGGACGAAGAGGGAAGGGTGAAGGAGACAGCAAGGGGGCAACAGGGAGGTGAAGGAGAGGGGGACAAAATAAGAGGGACAGGAAAGGGGGAGAAAAGTGGAATGAGAAGGGGAAGGTGAGGGATGAAGGAGGTTTGGGAGATAAGTGTGAAAGATGAAGGAGGTGATGAGGAGAGAGAGTAATGGGGTGAGTGAGGAGGGTAGAGAGGAGGAGGGAGAGAAAGGTGCTGGCGGAGGGATGTACTGATTGAAGGGAGAGGGAAGGAGAGAAATTAGGTGAAATAAAGAAGAAAAGGATGAAGGAGAGAGAGAGAGAGAGAGAGAGAAATTAGGTGAGTGGGGGTAGTGTGTAGGGCGTAGGAGTCTGTGTTGTTATAATTTTCCCCCTCAATGTCTTCCCCGGAGAAAGACCTAATGCATATCCCTTGTTTCTCTCTCTCTCTCTCTCTCTCTCTCTCTCTCTCTCTCTCTCTCTCTCTCTATTACAAGACGGTACTTCGGAGGACAGAAAAAAATGGACACTGTCACATCAGTTTTCGTTCGACTGTTCAATCGAAATTTAATCAAGTCACGACGGTTTTGGTTAAAGATTACTTTTAGGTACAGACAGATAGACAGCCACCCACCCACACACACACACACACACACACACACACACACACACGTTATCTCACATGCACTCCACCAAGCTCCTTCTTTGGATCTTGCACCCTGCCCTTTTCCCTACACACCCATTCCCAACACACCCCTTTCCTTACACACCCCTTCTCAACTCGACTTAAGCCATCATGTGAAGGTTTTCTGATCGTAATCCACGGTAACAGAGTGGTCCAATTATATGCATTAATGTCATAACACAATATGTAATAGCTATAGGGATGTAATAGTTACAGGCATTAATAGCACAATATGTAACACTAGCACAATATGTAATGTCTGGTGTTCAGGTGGAGACGTACACATCCTCCGGCCACAATGCAAACACATGCCAGATGATCACATGGGGTAACCGACGAAAGCCAGTTAGCTCACATTATGTAAATGTACACAGACACGACACATATACACAAATACGCACACACGTCACCCAGCCGGAAACCGCCAATATATATTCCCAGAAATCAGAGGTGGAAGTGACAGGGCCAGAAAGAACCAGAAAAGGCAGCAGGGGATTGAAGAGACGAGAGGTGGAAGCTTAGGAGATAGTAGGAGGTTCGCCGTCACGCTGCCAGTAAGTGGAACATGTCACTATGTCCATCACACGAACGATAAAACTGTCACAATAAAACCCCGTAACCCCAGTAAGTCACCTTCACTTACGATACATTCTCCACGCTATCCAAAGCCTCACGACTTTACATTGGTAGCAGCCCACATTACTGGTGACATTGGTGCCTCGCCAATCTACAACTGCAATCCCGACTCCTATAGCTACTACGACCATTATCCACGTTTGACAGCAGCAGAAATCTACGATACTCTACGATACTGACATCGGTGGCAACGATTCTCTACAATATCCACTTATTACCAAGCTATCTACCTACCTATCGATCAACTCTATTAACATAATCCACCAATGAAATAAGCCAGACTGCACATCCTCCCTCATCCATCCTTGTATAGTAATAAAAGCAGTTAGTCTTTAATTTCCAATACCATTTTTTCCCCTTGTTACTGATAGTCGCTTCTATTTAGTTTAATAAAGAATATAAGGAAATGGAACATATATCATAATCACTAAAAATTAACACTGGTCATCCTAAGGTATTACAACTACACGTGCATTTTACTCTACGTCTACGATCGCCTGTACTACCTGAGCTCAATGTGACGTCTTTAAAAGGAAGGTGGACGTCTTGGCTCCTAAAATAGCACCGGGTGGGAAGGCCATTTACCTGCCCTTAATTGTTGTGAACTATGGTGGCCTCGCCCCGGGCCTACACCTCACACGGGCAAGATGGACCCCGCTCTGATGTTACGATGCAGGGGCCGTATTATTAACGATCTCAGCCTATTTCAACGACAAAAACGACAAACAGTATTCCATAGCAGTTCACTGTCGGAGACACGTTTAAGTCTGGTGTGTGTGTGTGTGTGTGTGTGTGTGTGTGTGTGTGTGTGTGTGTGTGTGTGTGTGTGTGTGTGTGTGTGTGTGTGTGTGTGTGTGTGTGTGTGTGTGTGTGTGTGTGGAGTTATTCCGACAATGAAGGGGTTAAGGATATCGGTATAAGCACTTTAGGCTCCTGTGACTCACTCTCTGCTGAACCAAATCGTTTCGTGAATTAACAAGGAATGCATTACTAGACTTATCCCGACCATGAGAGGGTTCACAATCACTAGTCTGGGTGTGACGTTTGGTACCCGTATAGATGAAGACGAAATTAGTAAAAGACGGGGAGGTGGTGGTCAAGTGGAGTAAGTGAACAGTGCCAAGGGAGTGTGGACAAGGAGCTGTATGGTTGCGGGTTCGATTCCAGCTGTCACGAAATTTGTTTAACCCTTTCTCTCCGATGACGTACAGAGGACTCAGGAGAAATTTTACGGACTGGAGGAATTGCATACACCTTTCATTAACCCCTTCAGATCGAGGCCTTTCCTAAGCGTAACCCCTTCAATCCGACGACGCATTTTGCAACTTACCCTCGCTATCTCCAGACTATTTTATTCATCTTAAGGGATTTTTCGAACTAGATCAGACAGTCATTAATAACACCTTCACTGAGAGGGCGCGTTCCTGGTCTGTATAAAACCGTCTGGCAGCAGGAAGAATAAATGTCATCGTACTGTACAGGTTAAGGAAATACACCCAGAAGTAACCAGAAATGGCCTCACTTGATTCAAGGGGCTAAGGAGATGAATGGTAAAGCCCCAGTCACACGTAGTGTACGTATCAAAATGCCAGAAAGTCCATGTATAAAAAAAAAAAAAAAAAAAAAAAAAAAACTCGTGGCCATGCGTGGTTGTACACCGAGGCATTTTCATGCGTGGCTATACGAGGAAGTCACACATACCAGAGTATACCAACGACAAAATACGAAGAAGCCACATATGGACAAGAATGACTAACACATACCTTGCATACTACCCAGCATGAGTTAGGTATGGTCCCGACTTAGCTGCGTATTATTAAGCATCCGCTGTGTACCTACTTTTGCGTGGCCACCCCCACGTAAATTTCAAACAAGGTACAATTACGTAACCCTCTCCCGTATGCCCACGCATGGCCAGGTATTTCCGCCCATGTTCAGGTAACCGTTGCGATTTACCAAGAATGAGATTGGTATTACCCCACGTATGCCCATGGATTTCAGACGTAGCTCATTAGGGGCCTCAAAATACGCACGTGTGACTGGGGCTTAAACACTACTTCCACCTTTATAATTCTCTCTCTCTCTCGTGGTATATCATAAAACCACGAGAGAGAGAGAGAGAGAAAAGCGGTGTTATTCCCAAACCAGTTCTGTGTATGACATCCCTAGAATATCACATCAGACACAGTGACCATTAATACCCAAGTGGTGGCATTTGAAGGATGATGGGAGCCAGTCCAATCTTCAGGTATGGCAGGTGGGATACTAAGGCCGGATTTACAAACTTCCATGAGGCTAAGTTAAGAATTCTCATCGTCTTGCCTTCACATATACAAATACCCAGGACTTCAATAAATAAATACATGAATAAATAAAAGTACGGTGCTAATAACGTGATAAAGAGTAGCTATATAATTGTTAACTGCTGTGGATGTTTATTTATTGCAGACATTGGCTCACATCCTTTATCGAGACAAGTGCACTCCTTGGACGTAATAAAGAAAATTACTAAATGACGGGGGGGGAGTGTGTGTGTGTGTGTGTGTGTGTGTGTGTGTGTGTGTGTGTGTGTGTGTGTGTGTGTGTGTGTGTGTGTGTGTGTGTGTGTGTGTGTGTGTGTGTATACTGAGGCGATCGACACACCCTTCAGCCAGAGGACGCTTTATAAATGTTTTTGCAATGCTATCGGTAGACTATTATATTCCACCAGAAAGTCCAAAAGAGATTAACACTTGCTCCTGTCTCAAAGGTCGTGTGAAGGCAACAATAATGAAATACTAATGAAGCCATCGTAACAAAAAGGTCAATGCATTCATGGTTTCGCAATAGATTGATCACATACCGCAGAAAAATGCATGAACAGTGTCAAATCGAAATGGCACTAAAATTATACCTTGTCCATTATTACCTGGTCCAAATTAGCCACCTCGCCAACCACGCACCTTGATCTTAAATACTCAGCTACTCCCAGATATTAACACATTTATCTATCTATCTATCTATTGCCAGATGCCTTAATTCCGTGAGGAGTGGCCACAAACAAATCGCCTCCACGTCACCCTGTTCCCCGCCATTTCACTGCCCTGCTCCCAGCTCACACACCCCTATCTCACATACCTCCACACTTCATCCCTCCACCTCATCCTCAGCCTCCCCCTCCCACTCTCCCCCTCCACTTCACTCACGTACACTCTCCTCGTCAGTCTCTCACTCTCCATCCCCTCCACATGGCCAAACCACCTCAGTGTGTTTCTCCTAACGCTTTAACACCCAGCTATTAACACACTTGCTAAGGAATGGATGTACAGATGTGGTTTAATCTTATCCTGTCACTAAGGTAAGAGAAAGAGGCTGCAAAATTACGATTCTATCCGCCAACTTAAGGTGTGTGTGTGTGTGTGTGTGTGTGTGTGTGTGTGTGTGTGTGAGAGAGAGAGAGAGAGAGAGAGGACATGGCCAATGGGGGATTAAAAATAACTCTTTCAACAATACCCAATTAACAATAACACCCCAGCATGACAGAAAACAAAACAGCAAGAGCGACATAAAAAAAAATTGAACACTAACTTGCAAAGGTCAGTGGGAATAACAACGCTGGAGAGAGAGAGAGAGAGAGAGAGAGAGAGAGAGAGAGAGAGAGAGCGGTGGGCGGGTCTGGAATGCATTAAGACGGGACATAGATGCTGAGAGGGGTGGGTGGAACGGAATGCGGTTACACACACACACACACACACACACACACACACACACACACACACACACACAAGGACGCAATCAGGTCACCCGCCTCTAACCCCTCCACCATGATAATGTCTCTCTTACATCATCATTCTCTCTCTCTCTCTCTCTCTCTCTCTCTCTCTCTCTCTCTCGTACTGCTGTTCCCAAAACTGCAGAATCCTTCTTAGGGTGACACGAAAAAATGGTCATCGTAGAGGATGGGATAATGAGAGAGAGAGAGAGAGAGAGAGAGAGAGAGAGAGAGAACATAAACTTAATTTTTAGCCATCATCATCATCACCATCATTCTCATTCAATTTCCACCAAAGCTACGAACTAAGCCAATCCATAAACAGCGAACCAAATTATCTTGTTTAAGTAAAATCCTTAGTCAATATCCCCCCTACCAACACCATCACACTCAGGAATTTTATTTTTACTAATACCAAGCGATTTGAATAAAGTACGGGACATGTTTACACCAGTCAGAAGTCATGGTATTATCTCGTTAACCTTTTCAGTGGTTTTCTCTCTCTCTCTCTCTCTCTCTCTCTCTCTCTCTCTCTCTCTCTCTCTCTCTCTCTCTCCACCAATATCAGCTTTCAGACTTTTTCTCTGATTACGCAGTTAGCTTGCGTGGCAGTGACTTGCAACACTGAAATAGTACCGCCTAGTCCCTTTGTTTACTACCAGATTATATAACCACTAGATTATATACAATTAGATTATATAACCTTCGAACTGGTGAAAACATATACACCGTTCACTATCCCTTTACCACCAGGCCTCTACCCCACGATGAATAAAATCGTCTGGATAGAGAAAAATACTCCAAATACGTCATCGTAAGGAGAGGCTTTATCTAAAATACAGTTCAACAGCGGAAACCGTGAGTACTATACCAGGCTCCTAACACCTTTTCCTACGCGATTTGTTCTGCTAATTATCATACTGTCCTCTACTGTTACATAAATCCTTCCACCCACATCCAAGAATAAGTCACTAAAGGAGAGGTGATAGGAAGCTTCCTTATCGACGAGAATAAGAATGCTAAACTCCTTAATTACAAACAGCCTCTCCTGACCTGTACAAAATCGTCTGAAGATAACAAGGACACAAAATAAATTCCGAACTTAACAAAATCGTCTGCATACAATAAAATAATAGTCTTTTGAGGTAAATAAAATGGTATGGAGATAATAAAATAATTCGAATATGAGTCACGGTACTGAATTCTAAATGCAGTCTGTAAAAAAAATAATAATAAAAAAAAAGTATGTTATTTCCGCCCGTGGTACTCTTCCTTGGCGGTGAAATGAGCGCTTGCAAAACAAAGGAAGTTGCTATGGAGGCGCGTGGACTCTGCCAGGAATGTGTGCCCTTGAAACAGACCTCACCCTCCCTTCCCTTCCTTCTACACCCCCAACCCCCCCTTCCCTTCCTTCTACACCCCCAACCCCCCCTTCCCTCCCTCTCCTTCAACCCCTCCCTCACAAGGCAACCCACATACTAAAGGCTTTGTTGGAGGAGGACGAGGAAAGGAGCCAATGCCCTTCGTACTCCTCCCCTTCCCATTTTCGCGTCACCCCCCTCCACCCTTTCCCGCCAGCTTCCCTCCTTTTTTCTCTCTATTCCTCCATTTTTTACGTCCTGCCTTTCCTTACTCCTTCCCTTTCATTTTCATTATCCTTCCTCTATTCCTCTCTCTCACGCCTCCACTTCCCATCCTCCCTCCTTTTTTTTTTTCTTTCCCATCCTTCCTCCTCTTTTTTTTTTTTCTTTCCATCTTTCTTTTCCTCTCCCTTCCATCTTCCTTCCTTCCTGTCTTTTTTCATCCTCTTCTTTCCATCCCTTCTCCCTCCTTTTTTTTTTTTTTTCACTTTCCCTCTTCATTCTCTCTCATCTCCTTCCATTCTTTCCTTTCCCTCCTCCTTTTAACCAATTTCGTTCATGTTCTTTTCTATCTCATTCATCCTTCTTTACTTCTTTCCTCTCTCTCTCTCTCTCTCTCTCTCTCTCTCTCTCTCTCTCTCTCTCTTTCTATCCTTTTCTTTCTTTCTTCGAGTGTCCTCTCCTGCAACCCTTCAAAGAGCCCGCTTAGCTCCAGCCAATCACGTCACTTGGCGGGAAAACTGCTGGCCAATGAAAGCGCTCGGTCTTTCCCGCCAAATCACGTGCACAGGAACGTGGGTGAAGTTACTCAATATTTTACCAATTTTCGCAATGACTACACCCTTCATGAGGTACTAGATAGATAGATAATGAAGATGAAGGGGAATAAATTGTTTATCTGGAAGAAATTGATGCATAGGAGGAGAGACAGAAGCGTGGGAAGCGAGATGAAGTGAGGGCGCGTGGAGATGGAGCCCAAACAATAGTGACCTTGAGACTACTACACTCGCTAGGGGTGAACCAACTGCTAATCTTATGCGAGCAGTCACCCCGTGGTCTTCCTCTCGTCCACCCCACCATCTCTCCCCTCCCCCTCACCCCTCGGAACCCCCCCTCACCTATCCTCCCCTCCCTCTTTCTTCATTCTTCCGTCCTACACCACGATCTTGTCCCTCACGACCTGTCCTAATCTTTCCATCTTCCTTTTTTATATCTTCTCTTCACAAACTTTTTCCTTCATTCTTCCCCTCACTGTCACCTTTCCCTCCTCCCTCTTCGTATTTCTTCCTTTCCTCACGATCTATTCTCATCTCTTCCTCTATCTCTTCTTTATCCTAATTTTACCTCAAGTTTCTTCCTGTACTTCCTTTCCCTCTCCTTCATTCCCATTTTCCTTCGTCATTTCTCTCGTTTCCTCCATTGTCACTTTTCATAATTTTCTCTATCCCTCCCGTTCCTATCTCTTGCCTTCCCTCTCTACCTCTTCCTCGCACTTCTTCCCCTCTTTCCTCCCTCTCTCACAGCCTACCGTAATCCTCCTTTCTTTTTCCTTCTTTTTCTTTACGATTTTTTCTTCTTTCATCCTTCCTCCCCTTCGTATCAAATTCCTCCCCTCTTACCCTTTCCTCCCTCCCGCCCTCCTTTTTCTCACCTTTCCTTACTCTTCCATTCCACCCTCTTCTCCCCTCCATGCTCTCCTCCCCTCCTCTCCCTTCTCCTTCCATCCCCTTCTTTTATCCCTCACTCATCTCCCCTCCTCTCCCCGCCCTCACCTTACCTTCCACTTCACTTCCCCCCTCCTCTCTCCTACCACTTCACTTCCCCCCTCCTCTCTCCTACCACTTCACTTCCCCTCCCCCCTCTCTCTCTCTCTCTCCCCTATTAAAATCTACAGGATGGGCGTTGAGTACACGACACTGCACACCCGGGCCTTCAGCAATGTACTGTATATACTCTCTCTCATACTGTCTTGCTCCTAAGCTCCTACAATTCTTAAACCGTAATTGGGAGTCTATCTATTAATTTTAAGGTTCGGCACCTACAAAGGACCATAAGGTCTGTGTAGTTTGGATATCTAGGTAAATCTGCATTCCAGCCCTCCAATCTGCATTCTGCCTCTCTCTCTCTCTCTCTCTCTCTCTGTGGAATGTTACGTAAAGGCTGACCTTATGTAATTATTTACTCAAATCAATTACACCACGTGACTTTCTGAGTACGGTTTTTTATCATTCTACTCAGTATAACTTCACTATTGGCGAGTTTTTATTGTTATTATTATTATTATTATTATTATTATTATTATTATTATTATTACCACTATTATTATTGCTGGTATTATCATTATTACGAATATCATTATTTGTCTACAGCCACACCCTTAGGGGTTAAGGTGTCTGGCTAGTGTAAGTAATCATGACGATTCTCACCCCATCATTGGATGGCGAAAAGGTCATGATGAGGGTGATCACTACTTCTATACTACTGCTGCTGTTACTAATATTACTATAGTACCGGTAGTACTAATAGTAGCAGTAGTACTAGTAGTAGCAGTAGAAGTAGTAGCAGTAGCAGTAATTTCCTTTAAATTGTTTATCAAACATTCCTCGTTATTCTTCCACATACCCTACGCCCCTCTTTCCACCCTACCCACCGCCTCTCACCCTTCCCCCCCCCCTGCCCCGTACCCAGCCACCCCTACATACCCTTTCGTACCCAAATGCCCTTCAACCCTCCCTCCCCCTCCTTTTTAAAATGGATACGCCCTTTAGCCCCTTACACCTCGCCCCCCTACAGAGCTCTTTGTCCTCTTTGTATCTATTTTGTCATGTTTATCTACTTAGCCGCTTGTCTATCAACCCTTCACTACGGTGGTTATTTGGTCTTCATCCTTTCCACCTTCAGACGATTTTATGGGAACCCCTCCACCGTAGTGAAGGGGTTAATGGGGGTTTTGTGTATAGTTTCTCCAGGGGTAAATAGTCTGGCTGTGGCAAGAAATTTATACAGTACTGTTGTTAGACGTTACTGTAGTCATGAGTTTACTCTCTCTCTCTCTCTCTCTCTCTCTCTCTCTCTCTCTCTCTCATGACTATATTTAAGTATTTATAGAAGTATTCATATTTGAGCGTTCTTTTGTTCCCCTAAATTCATATTTGTATATTTTTAATTACCCTTCCCCATTAGGTATATGGACTGAGGTAGGTAGATGGAGAGAGAGAGAGAGAGAGAGAGAGAGAGAGAGAGAGAGAGAGAGCCATGGCAACATACTCTCTTCCGGTGAGAGTAAAGGAAGTTATTAATATGACCGCGAGCGTTTACTGAGAAACAGAGGATGTGGACGGAAGATGGGCAGGAAAAATGGAGTGGAGAGAGATGGGAGGGGGAAGGAATGGAGAGCGGGAAGAAGGGAGCGAAAGGTGCACCACGGAAGGAAGAGGCTACACTGTGGGCTGCAGAGATGAAAGAGGAAGAAAAGGTGACTGAGGGGGCCGGGAGGGGGGGGGGAATCTGACGGAGAGGCTGAGTGAGAGAAGTGCATAGCAACCGAGAGGGGATGAGTCAGTGGCTTGGTCCGTTTGGCACTGGGATCGAGCCCTTTGACTGCTACTATGTTTGTGGCGTGGACGGTAGCAGACTAACACTTGCCCTTAACAAAATAGCCAAATGTTCGCCATGGCACTGTCTCCTATATTTCTACATCTGTGCTCTATATCTCTTCCACAACAACTATCGTGTATGTTGTATTTCACCGTCTGTGCTTTGTATCCGTCCCACCCTCCTCTACTATATACCACCAGCTTTTGTTTCACCGTCTGCGCCTTGCAATAGTCGTACCCTCTTCTTAATTAACACCCTATCACTACCTTACAACAAGGAAGGATGGAGGCAGTGGCGAAAGCAAAAGCACAGAAGGCAGAGAGGGAAGGGAAAATGCATGAGAGAGAGAGAGAGAGAGAGAGAGAGAGAGAGAGAGAGAGAAGGGTGCATAGGGTAGAGAGGGCAGAGCGGGAGGGAAGAAGAGAAAAAAAAGTGAGAGAAAGATAAGAGCATTGTGGGAAGGCAAAACCCCTTTGTATGGGCGATGGTAAGAGGGGAGAAGTGCACCGGAGAAAGGGTGTAAAGAAAGGGGGAGGGCATGGAGAGAATGGAGGTGCATTGAGGGAGAGATGGAGAGGAAAGGGGGCTCACCTAACTCATTTCCTTTGTCCCCGCGCGCGCCAATTTGAATAGCACAATGAATCGAAATCGGACACCCCTTATTTCAGACGCAATTTTAACCCCCTTGCGTGGGCTATGACACGTCCAAATCTGCGTCACATTTGCGTGTGGGGTACCAGGGTCTAACTACGCACCAATGGCTTTGTTGCTGGACGCGTTGGCTGTGAATTATTTATGGAATTCGCGAAGGAAGAGGAAAAAAACAAAGACCTGGCAACTCCGCACTTAGCTCAAGTTCATGGTCGTACGCCGTGAGCTGCCATTTGTGGATTCATTTCTCCTTTTTCTCGCCACTATCTCACCATGTCTCTCTTCGCTTACCTACCCATTACAAAAAATACATAATCCCACCCCCTCCAGTCCGATAATGATGTAGGGATTGTGTTTGTCTAGGCGGGTTTTTGTGTGGGGTACATTTAAGGGTTGCCAACGGTCAGCCACCCGGACCTACCCGACTTGCGTAACATTTGTCAAGCGGTGTTGGGAAAAAAAAAAAAAAAAAAAAAAACTTGAGGGGAGTGTACACAGTTCTCCATATCCGGCGAGGAAGAGATGCTGGAAGGAGAGATAAATGGGAAGGAAGTGTGGCAGGGAGGAAGACTGAGAGAAAGATGGAAGAGAACGGGGAGTGAAAGGAAAGGAAAGGAAGATCATGGAGCGAGAGGAATCTGCGAAAGGAAGGAGGAGATGGAAGAAAAGGAAGGCTGAAAGGAAGGAAAGCAAGGAAAGAAGATCCAGCGAAAGGATGATGGGAAAGAGAAGAAAAGGGGGAGAGGAAGACAAGCAGAGAAAAGGGAACGGGGAAAGAAGGAGGGGAGGGGAAGTAGAAATTATGGAAGATGGAAAGAGAAGGTAGAGGAAAAGGGGTGAAGAAATGGCTGAAAAAAGGATGAAAGAGAACAGTGGGGGGATAAAATGAATTAACACACGAGTATAAAATGAAAGTACACCGGAATGAACACATAAAAAAGTTTAATTTGAAAGACAGGGTGAGAGGACAGAAAAAGGAAAATGAGGACCAAGAGGGACATTTAACCCATGACTACTTCGATTTCTCTCAGCTGAATAAAATCGTCTGGAGTTAGCCTAAGTAAAATCCTCGGTGTACTACTAGCAAAGATTTTTCGTTTTTGTGGCCTCTATACGTTTGCTACGGATTTATGTTATCAGAATAAAATCGTCTGGTGGTGAGAATACATCAATCGCAGAGAATGGATTAAATTTCTGGAAGCAGGAGAGAGAGAATGGGGGGGGGAATGGGGATGACCGAAGGAGGGAAAGATAAATATCAGGGCCTTGATAAACATAGGAGGATGTGGAGAGAAAACGAAGCGAAGAAACTGATAAAGGAAGGAGTAAAGGAGAAGGAAGTAAGAGGGAAAAAGGAACCAAAAATGGACGCGAAACTATAATGGCAAGTGAGGTAAAAGAAATAAACAAGAACGCGATAAGTCAGACAGAGAAGCAAAAATCAACAGGAAAGGTAGGAAAAGGAAAAGACAAGAAGGACTGCGAGAAAGTGAGAAAACAGGAGAGAGAGAGAGAGAGAGAGAGAGAGAGGAACAAATGGAAAGGGACGAAAGGGACCAGATAGGAAGGAAGGCGAGAAAGTAAGAATAGGGAAAGTGCGCGAGTGAAAGGAAGAGGAAGGGAAGTGAGTGAAAGAAGGCGAGTGAATGGAAGAGGAAGGAAAGTGAGTGAATGAAAAGAGAAAGTGGGCGAGTGAAAGGAAGTGAATGGACGAAAAGAGTGAATGTGGGCGAGTGAAAGGAAGAGGAATGGAAGTGAGTGAAAGAAAAATCAACTGTGAGGGGGTTGGGGGAGCCTCGTTTAAACCCCCGCCAGGTACGGATGGACGCGTTTCCGTTGACCACATTACCAGTTTTGAAGGCATCACAGAACCCAGAGTAAAGGTCAGCTAAAAGACGTGTGTACAACCAGCGTGCTTCCCGCCAAACCTGAAAATGTTCGCCCTTATTCTTCAGATCTGTCTACTATTTCGCAATGTACAGTCGACCTAAAAAGTGATGGCAGAGTATGCAGGGATTTTCGACCAGCGATAAAGCACATACAATAGAGTGACTGAAGCATTCTGAAACTATTGTCATCACTTACGGGGCGACTGTATGAAAAGGCTGAATAAGTCTGCTGAAGTCCCTTACAGAGAAGACTGAACACGAGAATGCAAAAGATAATGAGGTAATAGGTAAAAGGGAAGACAAATTGAGGAAAAGTTTTAAAGGTCTAATGAGGAAGTTATTAGTTTCAATGAAGACTAGACAGGGGAGAATAGAAAATGTTGCTATACGAGTGCTACGTGCCCTCCGTAACTATGGCAGAAATGCAATCAACAATGAAACAGTGGCAGCAGAAAGAATAATATACCTGGAGAGAGAGAGAGAGAGAGAGAGAGAGAGAGAGGGGAAAGGCAAACCATGATTCATATATACAAGGAAGACGGTGCTCTGTGGTCAGTAGACAAAAGCTCTGATGCCGCACTCCGAAACCTTTAACTGGCGCTGAGGAGGGCAAAGTCTTAACTATTTTACATGACTGGCGAAACACATGATGGAAAATAGAAGGCTTGACGTTTCTACCTGGCTGTTAATTACGCTAAGAAATGTAACTCTTTCTGACCATCACAGGTGTTTTCAAAAATGACCCCGACAAACCAAGGCAAACCTCGTTAACTCAACTTTTTTGTTTTGTTTTTGTGTCCGACTCTGGGCATAGGTTTCACAGCCTGCTCTGAAGGCCCAGTAGTCCTCCTACATACCATACACCTCTCTACATGTCACCACTTCATACAGGACTGGTGTGTCATACAGGACTGGTGTATTGGTACCAGCGGGGGTACTTTTATGACATGTCGGCGGGTCATCTGGTAGATCACGAAAGTCTGCTTTTATGAAATTCAAATCCTTAAACTGTTCCCTGCCCCAGCCGGGATTCGAACCTGGGTCCATCAGGACTGCAGGCCGCCTCTCTACCGATTTAGCCACCGAACGTACCCATACATGTGCCTTAGTGATTTATCATCTGATTATTCATTTTACTACTTTCTCATTCACGTTATTCAAACTGGTGGCTTATAAAGTATTAAAGAATGTTACTTTTCCTTTCAGTCTTTCCTATAAAATTTCGATGTCAGCTTTTCCATTCTGCATGGTGGTTTTTCTCACTTTTCTTTGTCACTTTTAACTGGAGGGCTTAGAGGCGGGGGGAGCCTCCTTGCTTTACTATTCTTATCCTTCAGCATCTCGAATTAGATCTTGTAGTCATAGTCTACTCTGTAACAAGCAGCCTCGAAAGGACCACAAGGTCTGTTGCTGTGTGCTTTCCTTTGTACTCCTTTCTACTACCCTTCGTGTACCCAGTGTTAATAAGGTGGGACTCCGTGGGATGAACCCCCCCTTCTCTCTCTCTCTCTCTCTCTCTCTCTCTCTCTCTCTCTCTCTCTCGAATGAAAGAACAAAACCGTGACCGCCCATAGGATTGGATGTCCCAGGGCAGAGTGGCACAAAAGAACGCCCAAATCAAGATCCATTCATTCTGAGATGCTGTTCGTAAGACTGGAGGCCACAGGCAGTGGAAAAAAAAAACAACAACAACGAAAACTGCTCCTGGGTAGAGAAGTTGTGTACAGTATGAGACGTAGGAAACGGTTATACGTTGAATAAAATATGAAAAAGGGCGAGTGTGGACTGGTCGTTAATAGGAGAAAAACCGTCATTTTGAATTATCCAGTAATGTCCGTTTAATAGTTCTATACGATACTATTTATTTATTTACTTATTTATTTATTTATTCTTCCTACCGCCACATGACTTTCTTCAGCTTAAAAGAGAACTAACATCGTAAATAAACCAAGGTACTCGTTATTAATATATGGTTTTCCGTAATGTAGCGTTCAAATTCAAACGCCTTCCTCCCGATCCGTTACATCTTCTTCAAGCGCTGCGAGGAAAAACAAGACGCACAGGAAGTATTTAATTAACCTGCAAATGTGACGAGAAAAATGTCATGTATTTTGAACAGGAAGAAGCAAATATTTACATTTACGCGGAGGAATTCAAGCGTTTGGGAAATAGTGGTGATATTTTAGGGCGAAAATACTCAAAATCTTCACTGGCGACTTCGCTGTTGTTATTATTATTATTATTATTATTATTATTATTATTATTATTCGTTGTTGTTGTTGTTGTAGTATTAGTAGCAGCAGTAGTAGTAGTGGTGGAACGGAAGGAAATGACAATGAACATGGGATCGAAAGACAAAACACTAAATTGAGAGAGAGAGAGAGAGAGAGAGAGAGAGAGAGAGAGAGAGAGAGAAGAAGAAAAAGAAGAAGAAAAAAAGCGTGAGAGGAAGAAAGAGAAGTGGAGACAAAGCAACCGCCGCTCACATCTCAACCGCTGATTCAAACATGGGCATTCAAACGCGCCAAACCGTCGCTCCCATCCCTTCCAACTTCTTTCTTCTTTCCCTCCAAATTAATCTTCCCTCCTTTCCATCCCTCTCCCTAGCTCACATATTATACCTAAACCTTCTATCTCAACCTTAACACATTCAAATCCCTTCAAAAGTCAGAGATAACAACGGAAATGGATGAATATAACTGCGCGTCGTGAGTCTCGGGGTGAATGCACTGGGACACAACAACAACATGCAGTTCCCGCCAAAATTTGCGCGGGAACTCTGCCTCGACCCCGCTATAACCTTCAAGAGGCCCTTCACTGTGGCGGGGTTAGATGACCGTATAAATAGATACAGATGGAATTAAAAGTATGTCATTACGTATCCATGGCGCGGGATTAAGCTGTGTATTCTTTTACATGTTTGGTACAATCAGTATGCATTAATGGGTACAACAATAGGAAAATCAATACTTAGGTTGCAGAACATATCTAATAAAAAAAAATACACGAACTACCTCTACCAATAATAATAATAATAATAATAATAATAATACAGATCAATGAGGAGCACTACTAAAGATAGGAAAAAGAATGAACTTTATCATTCACTATTATAATCATTATTAACTATTATTATTATTATTATTATTATTATTATTATTATTATTAGCAACACTCACCACTAACGCCCTTTCTGTGCTGATCTGTGAAAAGAAAAGGCATTATTAAATACATTCAAATTCATACTGAAAGGAACAAGTATTTTTCAATAAACTGTAAAACTTATACTAACAGTTAAAAATATAATAATGCTAATAACGATCACCATCATCATCATTAATTATATACAACTACAAAAAGATCGACTACGCTATGTATGCGGTAGACGACCTTGACAGTAAATGCGCGCGAATTTATACACCAACAAAACCCAAGAAGAGTAATTTTACATTTACCAAATCAAAACGGTAACCATACCAAATTTGGAGGTAATCGGTTCTATAGTTGAAGATACGAAGCCTAAAACAAACTCACGTGTTCACAAATACACAAATGTCAAGTTCCATTCAAATTTTAATTCTGACAACAATTCGTCCAATATTTGTGGCCACAGATCCTGGAATGGACTGATATGAATTCTGGAACACATTCTTACATTAGGTACTCGTGTGTGTGTGTGTGTGTGTGTGTGTGTGTGTGTGTGTGTGTGTGTGTGTGTGTGTGTGTGTGTGTGTGTGTGTGTGTGTGTAAAGTATAAATGGCATCTCTGGCCGTACTGGCTACACACACACACACACACACACAGATGGGGCAAGAGTACATGCGGTCCTGGTATCTGTAGTGGCAGGCAAGGGTAAGCGGGTGATAAGGGAGGCTGGAGGCATTTCCGCGCCAGTCTGGATAAACACCCAGATTAACCCCTTCTCTCTCTCTCTCTCTCTCTCTCTCTCTCTCTCTCTCTCTCTCTCTCTCTCATATGCTGGCTATCTCCCGCCCTCTCGTTCTGAAGGGGTTAGTGAGGCTGTATCCAACCCCTCCAGTCCAGTCTCTCACGTTGAATAAAATCGTCTGTGGGAAGCAAATGCGTCATCGGACTGAAGAGATGTCTGGAGATAAAGATGGAATGACTAACATGAATACGTAAACATAAACAGATAAGCCGACAGATAGACAGAGATAGATAGATAAATAGCCAGATAGATAGACGCGTACAGAGGCCGAGTGTAGAGGTAAGTGGCCACGTGGAGGGATGTCAAGGAGTGGAGAGGTGTGGGTGGAGGGAGGGAGGGCTGGGAAGAGGAGTGGAGGGATAGGTGGTGTGGAGGGTGAGGTGGATGAAGTTCCCTCCTAGATGTATGCTCTCTTTGTTAGCCTTCCACCTCTCTCTCTCTCTCTCTCTCTCTCTCTCTCTCTCTCTCTCTCTCTCTCTCTCTCATTCTTGTTTAATCACCTTCGCTTTATGCATTTTGTTATACCTTCTATTTTGCCCTCGGTCTTCCTCTCCCCAATCTCCCATCGTTCCGTTCAATCCGACCAAGCGATTTTACTCAGGTTCGAAAAAGCGTCTCCAAATCTTGTAATAAAACCGTCTGGAGATAGTACGTAAGAAATAAAAGGTCCTCGGAATGAAGGGGTTAACTCTTCCATCTCACTCTCCATCTTCCTCTCCTGCTTCTCACAACCCTCTTAATGAAGTGACAGGCGGCCATACTTGAAGCGTGAAAGTGTTCAGGCGAGAAAGCTTGGTAATGATATTTTTAGCTAAAGGACGTGTGCCATCCCACATGCCTGATAGTAATGGAAACTTTGAAATAGCACATCTTATTTTAAAAAGTATATGTTATCAATTTAGGGGCTTCGGATCCTCACGTCGAAGCAAGGGAGGTCACACACTAGACTTATTGTACACACACACACACACACACACACACACCTTTGGCCTCTTTAGCAATATGTTGGCGGATTTGATAAAAGCCACTAATATAACAGATATTATTTTTCCATTAGCTTTCCAACGGCGTGCATAGCTCAGCTGTAACTTTACTCGTTGGAGTAAGCGATGCGAGCGAGAACACAAACATGTAGTACTGTGAATGCCTATACCAAGCACAGCACCAAAACTGTTTTTCAGTATACTTCAGCGAATCTACGCACATTGTAGGAAAACTTATCGAAAAAATAACAGCTGTAACTTTCGTGGCCATTCTCAAATTAGCCTGCATACTGATAAAAAGAGTCCCCAACCCCCCCCCCAACCCCCCCCCCCAAAAAAAAAAAAAAAAAAAAAAAAAAAAACACGCCGAAGCAAGCACAAAGCTTGAGAAAACTGTGATCCGCCATGGTATGACAAGAAGGTCCCAAACCCGTAAACTAATAATATGCACCTTCTTAAACAGGTGTTCAGTGTGTTCATTAGTATCAGCCAAGTGGGATGGGTCACTGTGTCTTTTAGTTAAAATAAAAATATACAATGTTTGCTCGCTTGAACTTCTTCCACATTTTTCCAGTGAGGGCGCCAAGAACTTGTTAGTTTCCGAGATAACAGTTTTGGTGCTCAATTTAGCGCTTGTTGTTTCCTTCTTTCTTTCTTCTTCTTAAGCAATATGGCGGCGTATTTTGAGATATGTCATTTAAGTAACTCGTATTACTTTTCCACAATCTTCCCAACGATGTAGGTAGATGTGCGTTGTTTTAATAATAGCCGCAATAGTAATTTCGATGCTGTGCTTGGTACATGCAAGCACTGTCTACTACTCGTACCTGTTTAAAAGTGTTCTCGCTCAGGAATGTCTTGGAACAGAATGGGTTAGCAGAGAATGCTTATAATCCCACAACCACGAGGTTTTCCGTGGGATGAATAAAAGCGCCTGGCGGTCGCAATAATACTGATGACAAACGTCTATGCAATGATGGGTTTGAGGAAAAATCAACATCCATGCAACGGCCGCGGCATGAACTCGTCACCTTACAAACCACAGTCCACTCCACCACCACCACCTCCTCCTCCTCCCCATCTTCCGGTATATTAACCCTTTGAGGCGTAACGTTCCTCTCATGAATAAAGTTGTCGGGAATTACCAAGAACAAAGTAACCCTACAGACGATTTTCTTTTCAACTCCCTCCTTAATGAAATCGTCTGACGTCTGCCGGAATAAAACAGATGGATCGTATTTTGCAGAGTTAAAAAATGCATAAAGTTTCCAAGGCTTAATCACGTTTGCTTGGATGTGTGGTTTACATGCACAAGGCAATCTGGGCACAGTTCAGTGTCTTGTTAGTTGGTTCTTATTTGGTTACTGTTTTTCCTGTTTATAGAGCCGACGCAATCCATTCGTAATACTGGAAAAAAGGTGATGATGATGATGATGATAATGACTGGTGGTGGTGGTGGTGGTGGTGGTGGTGGTGGTGGTGGTGGTGGTGGTGGTGGTGGTGGTGGTGATGATGATGATGATGATGATGATGATGATGATGATGATGATGATGATGATGATGATGATGATAGCAGAAATATGATGATAACGATGAAAATAAGAACTATGCTGATAATTCACTGATAACACCGACACTTCCCAGTAGAAATGATGATGATGATAATGAAGATGATGATGATGATGATGATGAGAGAGAGAGAGAGAGCTATAACATACAAAATATGGGGCATTCAATATATTATAGCCATTAATAAAGGGTGGAATAGCTTGAAGAATAACAATATAGAAAGTTGTGGTAATATACTGCAGTGATATGTTTAGCTGGATTAACGAGTACACTTGTTACTTTATCATACCCTCCCCTCTCTCTCTCTCTTATACACACACACACATAACACACACATACACGCAAGCACACAAACACACACGTGCACGCGCGCTTGATTCTCTCTCTCTCTCTCTCTCTCTCTCTCTCTCTCTCTCTCTCTCTCTCTCTCTCTCTCTCTCTCTCTCCACCTCAGCCACTGATAACTTGTACTGTGTTTAACACCGGCAGTTTAAACTCCAAGCAAAGTCGGCCATTTTGGATCCATACACCCTTTCACCTTGGCCTGAAGAGATATGGATAGGTTGACGAAGGAACCCACTTCACCTGACTTCCTGCACCTCACCTGACTTCCCTTGACGTCACCTGACCTCAGCAAGCAAGAGATCCTTCCATAAAACATATATATACACAGCCATTAGGGAAAAGGAAACATTTACACACAAAACCACATGCTATATTCTGATGCAATGTGATCTGATTTTCTAACGCAAGCTTATAAAACACCCAACCACCGATCCGGCTCCGGACTCGATTACTGATAAGAATTTGTTTGGACCCAACCAGACGGATGTATTCGTTGCAAGTGAACTAGTAGTAGTAGTAGCAGTAATGGTATCAGTAGTAGTAGTAGTAGCAGTGGTAGTGGTACTACTACTACTACTATTACTATTTTTTTTATACCACTACTAGCAGCAGCAACAGATGTAGTAGTAGCAGTAGTAGTAGTTGCAATCACAGGCTTATCTGAATGCGAACCCAATGGACTGTGAAATTGCCCTCCTCCTGCAGGTCACCGCCCTCCTTTCGGGGATGGGGATGGAGCTTACAGCCGTGTTCTTGAAAATAATCCCTTCCCAGAACTTTCCCTTCCCGTCGAAGGAGTTTTGATTTCCATCGGTAGACTGTAGCACCAGTCGAACAGGGCAGTACTCCCGAGGTGGATGGAAAGCTGATGACACGGAGTGCTGGAGCTCCCGTTTCATCAGCCCTCAGGACTAGTTCCTAACCATCCCCCTTTGCTGAACTTTTTCAGTGTCTCAATTACACAGAGAGTAGGCCAGCATGCTCTCCAGTACCAATTTCTCTAACTATCTACACCAAACTACATGCACAGGACACACTACACTTCCTTTTCCAAAATTCAGAAAATTATGGCGTCTCATCACCAAGCCTCGGAGTCCCCAGAGGAGTGGACCATAAATGCCCCCACCATCCGCCCCTCTCCCGGTGACGACTCGGGGTGCCTGGAACCAATGTCTGACTCTCTTCTTCTTCATTTCTGCAACATTCGCGGCCTTTCCTCTAACTTTCGCTCTGTTGAGCACCACCTCTCCTCCTCTAAACCTCACCTTCTTTTTCTAACTGAGACTCAGCTGTCTGAGGCAACTGACAGCAAACCCTTTTCTGTATCCTCCTACTTTCTCTATACTCATTTCAAAGCCAAAGGTGGCTGTTGTGTATATATACGCAACGACTTATCTTGCTCTCGTGTTCCTGAACTCGATTCTTCTGAATTCTCTACACTCTGGCTTCGGCTTTCCTGTCATTCTCTGCCTAAATATATCTGTGCTGTTTACTTATCCCCTAATTCTACTGACTATCAAAAATTCTTCGACTATCTTACTTCTATGATGGAACACATTCTATCCACTCCTTTCTCTGAAATCTCCATTCTAGGAGATTTCAATGTTCACCACCACCTTTGGCTCTCCTCTCCTTTCACTGATCCACCTGGTGAACAAGCCTACATCTTTTCTATCCTTAATGACCTTGAGCAGCTTGTACAGCACCCTACCCGTATCCCTGACCGCCTTGGAGAGAACTCCAACATACTTGACCTCTTCCTCACAACTAATCCTTCTGCTTACTCTGTTAATCTTTTCTCTCCGTTGGGCTCCTCCGATCACAACTTTATCACCTTAACCTGTCCTATCACTCCGGTACGGCCTGTGGACCCTCCAGGGAAACGACGTCTGTGGAATTTTGGAGCTGCGGACTGGGAAGCCCTCAGGCAGTACTTCTTTGATTTTCCCTGGAATGATTATTGTTTCCATGGCCGTGAGCCATCTGAGTGTGCCTTGCGCATTACGGAGGTTATTCTCTCGGGCATGGAAGCATACATTCCTTTCTCATATCCTTTGGCTAAAGCAAGAAAGCCTTGGTTTAATCACGCTTGTTCTAATGCTGTCCACAACAAGGAGAGGGCCTACAAAAGGTACCGGAGCCAACCAACCCCTGAATCACATCATCTTTACGTTCTGCCCGGAATCGTGCTAAGTCTGTTCTTCGCTCTGCTAAAAATAATTTCATCCATACTAAATGCTCTCAACTCTCCAACTCGAATTCTTCCCGCTCTGGCACCTTGCCAAAAACCTTTCTAACAACTTGACCTCATCATCCTTCCCTCCTCTTTTCTACTCTGATGGTTCTGTAGCTATTTCTTCTACTGATAAAGCACATCTCTTCGCACAGACTTTCTCCTCCAATTCCACCTTAGACGATTCCGGTGCTGTTCCTCCATCACTTCCCCCCTCTGACTTCCTCATGGCTGACATTAAAATTTCTTCAGCTGATGTATTTTCTGCCATCACTGGCCTCAGTACTAACAAGGCATATGGGCCTGACGGGGTCCCTCCTGTTGTTCTCAAGAACTGTGCTTCTGTGCTTACACCCTGCCTAGGCAAACTCTTTTGCCTTTGTCTGTCAACTAGTACCTTCCTTCTTGCTGGAAGTTTGCTCTCATTCAGCCATCCCCAAAGAAGGGTGACCACTCCCAACCCTCCAACTATCGTCCAATTGCTTTAACGTCCTGTATTTCAAAAGTTTTCGAGTCAATTCTCAATAGAAAAATTTTAAGGCATCTTTCCTATCACAACCTTCTTTCCGATCGTCAGTACGGGTTCCGTCAGGGATGCTCCACTGGCGATCTTCTCACCTACCTTTCAGACTCCTGGTCATCCTTCCTTCGGGACTTTGGCAAAAGCTTTGCCATTGCACTTGACATCTCAAAGGCTTTCGATCGAGTCTGGCATAAATCTTTAATTTCCAAACTGCCCTCCTACGCTTTCTATCCTTCTACCTGTGCCTTCATCGCTAGCTTCCTTTCTGGTCGTTCTATATCCGCTGTTGTAGACGGCCATCGTTCTTCTCCTAGATCTATCAACAGTGGTGTTCCTCAGGGCTCTGTCCTATCACCAACTCTCTTCCTTTTATTCATCAATGATCTTCTAAGCTGTACATCTAACCCTATCCACTCATATGCTGATGCCTCCACACTTCACCTTTCCATTCAGTTCCCGCAACGCCCATCTCAACAGTTACTTCAACAAACAAGGGATGAGGCTATGGTACTCCTAATGTCTGACTTGGCTCGTATCTCTGACTGGGGTAAAAATAATATGGTTGTTTTTAATGCATCTAAGACTCAGTTCTTACACCTATCAACCCGACAAAATCTTCCACAGGTATACCCACTAATGTTTAATAATATTCAGCTTAATCCTGCATCATCCTTGAACATGCTTGGGGTTTCATTTACTCGGGACTTAACTTGGAAAGATCATATTACATCTCTTGTAAAATCTGCTTCCAAGAGATTGGGTGTGTTAAGCCGACTCCGCTCTTTCTTTACCCTTGCACAATTGTTGACTCTATACAGGGGTTTTATCCGCCCCTGTGTGGAGTACAACTCTCACGTGTGGGGAGGCTCCCCACATACAGCTCTTCTCAATAGGGTGGAGTCAAAGACTTTTCATCTTATTAACTCTCCTCCTCTTACTGACTCCCTTCAACCTCTGTCTCTTCGCCGCACTGTTGCATCTTTATCTCTTTTCTATTGCTACTTTAATGGTCACTGCTCCTCTGAACTATCTGCTTGCATTCCTCCACCTCTACAACGGGCGCGTAGCACCCATCTGGCAGCAAACTCTCATCCCTTGTCTGTCCAACTCTCTAATGCAAGAGTTAACCATTACTCCCAGTCTTTCATTTATGCAACAGGTCAACTCTGGAACTGTCTCCCTCTGTCTGTATTTCCTGCTGCCTATGATCTCCAATCTTTCAAACGCAGTGTGTCCAGGCATCTCAAAATGATCAGATCTTGAATTTGGCTCTCTATTGTATTTTGTTGTTCTCTTGGAGGGAACTGTTACTGCGGGCTCATGGCCTTTGATTCCTTCTTCCTCGCATATATATATATATATATATATATATATATATATATATATATATATATATATATATATATATATATATATATATATATAACAGAATCCCTTGGAAGGGAAGGGAAAATGTTCAGGTTGGTAGCCCTGTTAAGCTAATCGACCCATCCTGCTGATATTTGGTATGGTGGAGCGTTAGATTTATAAACTAATACATCACAAAACGCTTATCTCGTGCTGGATAATGAAAATACAACACATCTGAAATGTGGGAGGTCACCACTACATCCATACTGTTGGTTTGTATTCAGCCATAAATGCCATTCTGGCTAACACCGCAGCAGTGTTCACTCCTCAAGACAATATTTTGATAATGAAATATATTCAAGGAATATTATTATCTTTAATGTTGTTATTCGTAATGTTTTTTTTTTTATAAATAACAGAACGGAGGAAGGAAAAACAAATGGGTAAAAAAAAAATAATCCATACACCAGATTACTGGTGTCCTCTGTTTATAAAATATCTGTAACAGACTTGAACAGTTGTGGGTTGAAATTTGGAGGAAAACAACTCTGGGGAAGCGAGTTCCAGAGAGATGCAGTTCGGGAAATGAAAGAATTCTGATAGGCAGAAGTTCTGCAATATGGCTGAGTGACATTCCAGTCATGAGCGCTACCAGATGCCCGTGTAGCACGAGGGAAGGCATGGAGAGGTGGCATCATGGACGCAACTTCGTCTGAGCATTTGCCAAAAAAATATCTGTAAAATAATGCAAGGGAGGCAACATTCCTTCTTACTTGCAGGGGAGGTAGTTTATATGTAATGACTGGTTAACGTCCGTCTCATGTACTCGCATGGCGGTGCTCACTTGTTTTTTTCCTGCTGGAAGACAGGAGCCGAACTACTTGTGTGACCTTGATGGCAGATTTTCCTTTTCCGGGAAAATTAACAAGCAAATATTTCTTGCAATAACTCGTCGGGTGATCCTGGCCATAATGTATAAGATTTGTCAGTGTCAGATCATATAAGACTGGATGAATATCGGAGCAAGCACGTCGTCTGCTCTGTTTGTCTGGCTAAACAAAACATCTCTGCCGACATGGGTAACACTTTTAGAGATACAAATAGCAATCTAAAATCAGTATATCGTTGTAAATCGTATTAATAAAATTGTACAGTACCTTTCATCGATATTTTAAATATATTTAAGACAATAAACTACAAAAAAACGCACAAAATTGCGAAGGGATTTGTTGAAGAGTCAAATGATGCCGTCGAGTTCCAATAATTTCAGCTGCTCGAAGGGAAGACCTTGCCCTTCGAGCAGCTCAGAAAAAGAAGGATTTTTTAAAGAATACCAATTCAGCGAAGGATGACCTTCCCATGCATCTAAAAGGCAAAGAAAAGTTACAGAAAACGGGTGTAAGAGATGTCTGTATAACCGTGCAACAGAGCCAAGCGGCTATATCAGTGCCACCGCGAGAAGGCGTCCCTCTCCAGCACCACCAGTGAACTGATTCGGGAACATTAACTCTTTACTGCCTCCATTAGGTGCAACATAATACACTGCAGGATTGTTACACTGTACCGGCCTTTCCCTACCGGCACATAGTCGCCAAGCTCACGAATCCAACCTCCAGGGATCTGTATCTAATAAGAACTGCAAAATCCTTCCCTTAGACAGATAACGACTTATGATATTTGCACATTTCTGTCTGACAATAATCCCAGTCTAAAGAATCCTATTAGACCAGCGTTTCTTAACCTGGGGTGCTAGCACCCCCAAGGGGTGCTGAAATCAATTTTAGGGGGTGCTGGAGAATGCTGCATTATTGTTTTGTTTTGTTTTCCTTATTGGTGTTGCTTAGTACTGGCATGCTTGATTTTATTTATTTATTTTTTTTTTGAGAATGTATAAAACAAACTGTTAGGCAGTACTTCATCTTACTTTAACCCTGCAGTAGTGTAGCAACTGTAGTCCCAGTAACTGGATGTAAAGGGGTGCTGGCTGGACTGAGACCTTATTACAGGGGGTGCTGAGGTCGGAAAAGGTCAAGAAACGCTGTATTAGACTCTAATGTCATCATCAAAGAAAATCAACTAGAACGAACCAAACCAAACCCAAATCTACTGGAATAAAACAATATCAACCCCAATAAACCAAACTACCTAATTAACTAAAATCAACAGTACACCAAACCCAAATCAAAACAAATCAC
The DNA here is from genome assembly GCF_032717465.1 of Coenobita brevimanus. Taxonomy (NCBI): domain Eukaryota; kingdom Metazoa; phylum Arthropoda; class Malacostraca; order Decapoda; family Coenobitidae; genus Coenobita; species Coenobita brevimanus. The sequence continues at coordinate 30,396,850 of NC_137015.1, forward strand.
TCTCAACCCAAACAACCAAAATCAATCACAATTAACCAAACTACCCAAATCAACCAAAATAAACCACAATACACACACCTCAACCTAAAGCACGGAAGCTCAACCAAAACAGGAAATCTACGGAACTTCTTAAAGACAACGTGGCTAATCCAGAGTACACTGAGTAAGCACGGGAGTCCTTGCAAATACAGGGTGGTCCTTAAACCGCGCTATACTAGTAACTTGCCTAATGTCATGTGTTGCGGGGATGGCTCAGTCTGCTGATGTGGGCGTGGATGGGACAGTGGGAGTAGGAAACAAAATGATTCAAGTTAGACACGAATAACGCTGAGCCGTCCCCACAACACACAAGGAAGGACCTGATGGAGTGGAAGGGGAGAGTAATATATGGACAACCCTGTACTTGGAATGAAGAGGCTGTGTGCAGGTCATTAATACATACCCAGGGATTCTTATTTACCGTATCAGTCATTATTCTCAATTGATAAATATTGCAACACACAGAGGCTGCAATCTGTAATAAATCATAATGTGTACAGATAATTATTTGTTTTTACAGCAAGATAAATGAAACCATCCATCCCTGGCCTTCATCACCCAGGAACCGTGTGTGACTAAAGCATCACAAAATTATTATTATTATTATTATTTTTATTATTATTATTATTATTATTATTATTTTATCATCATCATCATTAATATTATTATTATTATTATTATTATTAATACTATTATTTACTACTGTGCCATCAATTCATCAGGTCTGCCATGCTCTCACCCGCACTATACTACTATGTTCTGTTTACTTTAACCTGGCCCAGATTTTTGTACTCTTGTAATCTATCTAATCCAGGTCAGTGGCAGAAGACAATGGTGTGGCCCTACAACCATTTTCATAGCACTTCTTCATGGCTAGCATCATACGAGTGTTAATCTTTTCTTAAAACCTGGCATCCAGGAAGAAGAGATGATAATGTTTGGCCAAACTGGAGCAGAAAGTATTAGTTGTAGTTACAATCCCTGACTCATATGAATGTGAACCCAGAAAACTACAGACTAGTTACCGTTCTGCAGTCCACCAAGCTTCTCTGGGGGGACAGGAAGGTAACTGAGGGAGTTTGTATGGCCAGGGCCAGGTAGCGAACCTACCTGGTCATATCGGTGCCACCAGGTGAGGGTGTCCTTCTCCACCACCAAACTGCCGTAATCTGGTACACTCTGACTTGAACTAACTAACCTTAACCCGAATTAATATGAAAAAAGCTTAACTTCATATAGGCCAAGTAACTTGCCCTGACTTACTAACCTAATCTAATCCAGTGTTTCCTAATGCGACCCCACGTGATCTGATCTAGTTTAACCTAACCTACGCTCCCCTCACCCAACTAAATCAACTTACCCAAACCACACCCCACAAACACTCGCATCACATAACCTGACCCAACCAAACCAAACCTATTCTAATCTAACCTAGCCTGACCAAAACTAACGTAACCTAACCAAACCTAACTAACCTGGCGAACCCTTCCTTAACCTCACCTCACAAACATCAACCTAACTTAACCTAACCTAACCAGATCCTAACCTAACCTAACCTAATCTACCCTAAGCAATCCTAACCTAATCTACTCTATCCTGGCGTGACCTCCCAAACACAGTGACACCATCAGACCCATGGATCCCAGCACAGTATATAGTGGCACGTAATAGGTGAACTGCGAGAAGGTAACTGGCAAACGACCTGTGCACCGCGGCAGCCAATCGGAGGTCGGGGTAAACAAGCGATCAGCCAATCAGCCAGCTCGGGCCAAAAGCTTATTGAATTTGAGACTGTTTGTGCTGCAGAGAGGCGGGGGGAGAGAGGGGAGGGACGGGAGGCAGGAGGGGAGAGCAAGGGGTGAAAGGGTGCAAGGTGGTGAGAGAGAGAGAGAGAGAGAGAGAGAAGGGGGGGAAGGGAGAGGAGACTAGAGGAGAGAGTGAAAGGATGCAAAATAGAGGAAGGAGTAAGAGGGAGAAAGTGGAAAGGCAGAAGAGAATAGAGGAAGAGGGAGGGAGACAGAAGAGGAAGAAAAGGCAGGAAGAGAGGAAAGAAGCAAGGTAAGGATGGAGAGGAGGTAGTCGGGAAGAAGGGAGTGGGAGAGAATGGGTAGGAGAAGGAAGGAGAAAGGGATGGAGTAGAAAGAGTGGGATAGGGGAGTGAGAGCAAGAGGGAGGAAAACAGGAGAGAGGAAGGGAGGGGGGGGAGGGTTGAAGTTGGATGAAGAAGAGGAATGAAGAGAGGAAGGGGAGAGAGGAAGGGGAGAGAAGAGATGGGGGAGAGGAGAGAGGAAGGGAATGAAGAGAGAGTACAGAGATGAAAAAGGGAAGGGGGTGACAGCGAAAAATGGACGAAGAGAGAAAGAAGAGGAAAAAGAGGGAAGGAGGGGGAGAAGAGAGGAAGAGGAGGAGGGAGAGGGGAGGGAATGAATGGAGACTATGTGACGGGGAAAGGGGTTAGGAGAGAGAGAGAGAGAGAGAGAGAGAGAGAGAGAGAGAGAGAGAGAGCATACGAGGTAGTTGATGTAGTTAACTAGTGTAGTGGTAGTTACGGCAATTAATAGTTAGGGTGATAACGGGAGAGAGAGAGAGAGAGTCCTTATGGTCCTCCAAACATGGTGCGGCCTTCATATTAAAATTATATATGACATACTTTGAATTTAAGAACTGGATGGCAAAGAAGGCTCTCCCCCACCCTCCAAACACTCTCCCCCATCCTCCAAACACTCTTCTCCACCCTCCAAACACCCCCACCCTCCAAACACTCTCCCCCACCCTCCAAACACTCTCCCCCACCCTCTAAACACTCTCCCTCACCCTCAAAACACTCTCCCTCACCCTCCACAACACTTTCCCCCACTCTCCAAATCTTCCTCCACCCTCCAAACACTCTCCCTCTCCCTCCAAACACTCTCCCACACCCTCCAAACATTCACCCCCACCCTCCAAACACTCCCCCACTCTCCAAACATTCTCTTCTCCCCCACCCTCCACACACTCTCCCCCACCCTCCGAACACTCTCCCCCACCCTCCAAACATTTCCCCACCCTCCAAACACTCCCCACCCTCCAAGCACTCAGGTAACAGTTCATTCAAAATAACAAGTACTCGAAGATGTAATTATTTTTTAAGACAACGTTTTTAAAGAAATTTTTGAAGAAGCGTTCGTCCGTTCGTTTATACAGGCTCCAACATTTTTTCATTCATCGGCCTTCATCACCTAACGGCGGCTGTCCATACTGCCTGACCTCTAACAGCCTCTTTATTCAGTCTCTCACCCCTAAGGTAACACTCTATGCAACTGTATAACAATATAACAAATGAGGCTACGAATACGAAACAGGAAGCCAGAAATGAATTGAACCTGATCTTTAATAAGGGATCTCACCTCTGCTGGGTCTTCATCTCTTAAGTCCATGTTGTGCACTTTATCTCCATTCATTTTCTCCATCAACACTTTTCACCTTCATGGATTAGTCTTATTAGTCTCCAAGAATACATACCCCATCTGTTAAGCTTAAGAAAGTATATTCACCAGGTAATTTACTGTCTCTTTCTTAAACTGGTTATGATGGCTTAAGGAGGAGGTTTAAGCCGGTATCTCGCAATGCTGGCTCAGGTAATTACTGTGATGGGAACATTTTCCATCTGACGTCTAACAGTGAACCTGACTAGTATGGCTGCACATGGCTAGTATTAAGCAGTATAGCTTCACTGATCAATGGGATGCACAAGCTTCCTCGCCACGGCAAGACAGTGTTTTTCCTTCAAGATTCGGTGTCACCACTCTGCTCATTTCCTGTCTTCACTATATAAGTCTTCACATATTTGTAATTCATTTTAGAACTCTTACACATATAACAAATCCACTGCTGTTCTTTTTATTTCTTCTCCTCCTTCCTCCTGCTCATGCTGAATAATTTGGCTTTTTGAGATAGACACGTCAAGATACTGATAATGGCAGATGATTAGTGCAGATCTAGAATTACCTCCTCCTCATGATATTAATACTAACCTCAAGAAATTATTTAGTCCTTAACTCTTTCAATCCAGTGACGCAATGTAAGCCTTTATTCTGCCTGGTACCAGACGATTTCATTCGGTTTAGGACAGACCTATGATAGTGAGGGGTTAATGAAAGCTACATCTAAATCCTCCATTTCATAAATTCTGCAGGTAAGGTAAACAAAAGAAAAATTGTCAATAGCAAAAACATTACAAAAAGTACATCATCGGATTGAAGGGGTTGAATCTGAGGCCTGCTTATCAACTTATCTCTATCGCCAGATGCTGGAGAGGGAAGCCTTCATGCGGTGGCACTGATATAACCACGCGACTCCAATGCCAGGTATAAAAACATGCTTCAACTCCCTCCCAAACACCCTGACAGGGGGATGGTGGCCTACAGAAGGGCTACTTCAAGCTGTAGTCCACGAGTTCACTATTCTGATGAACCTCGGGCTTCTTCAACCACAGCAACAACAATGACTATTACTACTACGACTACTACTCTAACACCAGACCAGTTCACTTCCCAAGGTCTGAGGGTTACAGTGGAAATAATTTCATAGTATTCACCAACCAAACTTATTCCTTTTGTTGACTGAAGGGCCTCATTTAGCTTGTTTTCTACTGTTTCTTCAAAATACCCATTGAATACAGTATAGTTTTGGAGTTTCCTCATGCTATGGTAATTTCATATTAAGCCAGGTAAACGAAGTTGATGGTCATTATTTCTGTATGAAATGTATCTGTGTCTGTCTGTCTGTGATGAAAGCTCAAATATCAGAAAGTATTGAGTGTAGAGGGAAGAGTTATTAATAAAAGCTGTTTAGAGTCACAACTTGAGTTCACATGTCACTCAACCTGCATTGGGAGTCATCTAGGATGGACAAATAATAATCAAGTTTTCACTTAACAGTACTATAGTCTACCTGGCCCACAGATGACGAGTAATCTTGTTGGACATATTACATTCATGACTACTGTATGTCTTGATATACTATCTGTACAGTATAATCTGGGGTTAATCCTTTCATTCTCTCTCTCTCTCTCTCTCTCTCTCTCTCTGCATTTCTTTTTTCTTGTTTTCTTTTTTTTTCACTCTTTGCGTATTTGAATCTGGCTCAATTTTGATGGTCTTTTCTCCAAGGCCATACATGGAACACACCTTCACATGTCACCACTTTGGCACTATTAATCACCGAACATACTGAATACACGATAGGGCACTTTCACTCGGGAATGGTGTTATGGTAAATGCAGGAGTGGTTTTATGGCATGTGGGTAGGTCGTGTGATATCAGTAAAGTCTGTTATAACGCATTCACTTTCATCAACCCTTTATCTGCGCCAGTCAAGGATCAGACTCGCATATTCAAACAGCAGAAGCCTCTAACCACTCGGCCACCACCTCCCTGGCCTATCTTAGTTTTTATATCGCATTTCCTTTCACTACATCTAGACTATAATCGTTACTAAACCATCCACGTTCCTTACTGCGTACTTCCTTTCACACATGTACTGTATATAATTCTCTTCCTGGGTTTTAAGATGTACTATGTATCTTTTATTCATGTACTAAATGTAATGTTTCCTCTATGGTTGTACTACAAACTGTCATTTTATCCAAAGTACTTCTTAGTGCAACGTTGTCTGGCTCTTCGATACGTGAGGCTTTAATAACATTCTTGGGCTGTCAACATGCAATACTAAGTTGAGATTTTACCATATATACACACAACGCTTGAAAATGTGTGTGTGTGTGTGTGTGTGTGTGTGTGTGTGTGTGTGTGTGTGTGTGTGTGTGTGTGTGTGTGTGTGTGTGTGTGTGTGTGTGTGTGTGTGTGTGTGTGTGTGTGTGTGTGTGTGTGAGAGAGAGAGAGAGAGAGAGAGAGAGAGAGAGAGAGCGGGACTAACACAGGCAGAGTAAGTAGGGAAGATAATGCAGTAGCTTGACTGTCAAGCACCCTGAAGTGGGTTGAAAGCAAAAGCCGCCTCCTCTCTCTCTCTCTCTCTCTCTCTCTCTCTCTCTCTCTCGTGGGATAAGGACTCACCAAGTTTAATCTGTCACTGTCCTAAAGGGGTAAGGGGGAGGAAGGAGGGAAGGAAAGAGGGAGGGTGGTAGTTGTGGTTGATGGTGGTGGTTGTGACAGATGGTAGTAATGGTAGCTGTGGTAGTTGCTGTGGCTGTAGTGATGGTTCTTATAATTAACTGTGAGTAATAGTGGCGCGAATGGTAGTTGTTGATGTTGAGGGTTGTGGTTAGTGATGGTGGTGGTGGTGGTGGTGGTGGTATCAGTGGCTGTGGTACAGTACTCGTAGTTGTGGTTAATGGTACTGGTGGTAACTGTCGTTGATGATGGTGATGGTGGTACTTGTGGATGATGACGAAGATGATGATGAAAGCTATGATGGTTGTGGACCTCTCTCTCTCTCTCTCTCTCTCTCTCTCACCCACCCTGCACCATCCTGTGTGACGTTAACCCTTTCAGTGTGGCGACGTATTTTCTATGTTCTTGCTGCCTCCAGACGATTATATTCAGATGAAGGAAACCGTCTTGTAGTGAAGGGGTTAGTATTTAATCCCCCAGTTTGCAAAATCTCTCTAAAAAAAAAAAATGACAATAAAAATGAACCCCCCCTAAAAACGGGAATTAACGACAGAAAACGTGATTATACGGATCAACCCCTTCCACCCGATGACGTACTTTATTTCTTGTACAGTCGCTGTCGTAAATATCGCTCCACTTTTTGGCCGAATAATAATGAAACTCTAATATAATATTCTGGGAAGTTTGTTGTCATCCGAATATCGCATCCCTGGCTTTCAGAAATCATCGCTCATTGTCTCATTGCTTATCGTAGAGGTGAATCATTATTACTTTTAGTATCGGGATTCGAACCCTACACATGCGATTCACTTATCGCGAGACGAGTAGCTAACTGCTACGCCACCGCATGTCCTACTACCTCATAGAAAAAGCCGTAAATAAACCCAATCAGGCCTTCAAACCACACAAGACCGTAAACAAGCCCAATCAAGCCCTCAAACCATACAAGACTGTAAACAAGCCCAATCAAGCCCTCAAATCACAAAACCGTAAACAAGCCCAATCAAGTCCTCAAACCACACAAGACTGTAAACAAGCCCAATCAAGCCCCCAAACCACATAAGACTGTAAACAAACCCAATCAAGCCCTCAAATCACAAAACCGTAAACAAGCCCAATCAAGCCCTCAAACCACACAAGACTGTAAACAAGCCCAGTCATGCCCCCAAACCAAGCAAACCACAGTACCAGTCGGCGAGGTCACCATGCGAGAGAGAAGAGAGGGGCGAGAGGAAAAATGTTATCAGGTAGTAGCAGTAGTGTCTTTGTCCCTGGGGTGGGGGTGGGGGGTGAGGGTAGGGAGGATGAGTGGTGTTGCTGAGGTGGGGGTGGGGGGGTGAGGGTAGGGAGGATGAGTGGTGCCAGGCTGTGACCTCGCCGACAGTAGGGAGAGGGGGAGGTAAGGGTCGAGATAGGTAAGTGTACAGGTAAACAAATACGCAGATTACGCAGGGGTACATAGACACTGAGGTAGGTGAGACTGACAAAAATAAGGATATACAGGTATACACAGATACATAAACAGACTGGGAAAGGAGGGAGGGAGAGGGAGGGAGGGAGAGAGAGAGAAATGTACTATAACTGTGACAGTTGTGTGAGAGATGGTTGGGTAGAAGACAGATGATAGCTGTGTGTGTGTGTGTGTGTGTGTGTGTGTGTGTGTGTGTGTGTGTGTGTGTGTGTGTGTGTGTGTGTGATTAACGTTCCTAATGTATTGTTGGGAAGGTCGTGACTGATGTGGTAATATGTTGAGGTTGTGGTGGTGAGTTACATTTAGTGTGTCTGTACCCTCGCGCTACTCTCTCTCTCTCTCTCTCTCTCGTAAGGAAAAGAACAGTATTTGATTAACAGTAAGACCTAGTGAGATCTCCAACTTCTTAAAAACTAAATTACTGTCACACATAAAAGGTATTTCGTATCAACCACACACCAGGCCTCCACCTCACCTGTCCATTTTTTCTTGCTAATTCTTCCCATCAACTTTTCTTTTTTTTTAATCAAAGAGAAAACAGAATTGAATGGGTTTACTAAAGATGTATAAAACGACCCCAATTCGAAATGCCTCCCCAGAACAGAATACAATCGCGTGCGGATAATTATAATAATAATAATAAGAAGAAGAAGAAGAAGAAGAAGAACAACAACAACAACAACAACAATAATAATAATAATAATAATAATTCCTCAGAGTGAAGGAGTTAACACACGTGGTATAAGGCAGCCCGCATTTTGTTACGTCATAAAACTAACAACGCGGCTCCTCAGAAGACAGGTGGGCCCTTGTGTCGCTGGAATGCCTCACACGCTGCCCTAATTGCCGGCTGGGGGCGGTGATGGCGGCGATGACGAGTGTGTGGCCTGGAAGTGTGGTTGGCAAGAAGAATGGAAGGTTGGTAAGAAGAATGGAAGGGTGGTATGAAGCATGGATGGTTAATGAGAATTATGGAAGGTTGGTAAGAAGAATGGAAGGGTGGTATAAAGCATGGATGGTTAATGAGAATTATGGAAGGTTGGTAAGAAGAATGGAAGGTTGGTATGAATGGAAGGTTGGTAAGAAAGGAAGGGTGGTAAGAAGAATGGAAGGTTGGTGAGATACATGGAAGGTTGGTAAGAAGAATGGAAGGTTGGGATGGACTCGAAGGCTGGTAAGAATGGAAGGTTGGTGAGAAGAATGGAAGGTTGGTAAGGAGAATGGATGGTTAATAAAAAGAATGGAAGGCTGGTAAGGAGAATGGATGGTTGGTGAGAAGTATGGAAGGTTGGTGAGAAGCATGGAAGGTTGGTAAGAAGAACGGAAGGTTGGTAAGAAGCATGGAAGGCTGGTATGGAAGGTGGTGAGACGAATGGAATGGTGGTAGGAAGAATGGAAGGGTGGTAGGAAGAATGGAAGGGTGGTGAGAAGAATGGAAGGGTGGTGAGAAGAATGGAAGGGTGGTAGGAAGAATGGAAGGGTGGTAGGAAGAATGGAAGGGTGGTGAGAAGAATGGAAGGGTGGTAGGAAGAATGGAAGGGTGGTGAGAAGAATGGAAGGGTGGTAGGAAGAATGGAAGGGTGGTGAGAAGAATGGAGGGTAGGTAAGAAGAATGGAAAGTTGGTAAGAAGATTGGAAGGCAGTGCATCTAACTAAATCAAGGAGTTCGCTGGCTTTACATGACGTAGAAACATATCATCCGAATGTGCTTAAATACAAGTTAGTTTGATGAATATTTAACCTAAGTATTTTGTCACACTATTAAGCACCTGTCTATTTCAGCAATTTTGTAATTATATACTTTTTTTTTTCAGAATGTGTGGAACTGTGTATCAAATCATCACTATACTGTCGCACCAGTAAAACCATGCCCTGTCACCAACCGTCCCAAGCTCAGGGAAGGTCAGTGTGAAAATTACGTAGATAGACAGATAGACGGGTGGATAAACAGATAGATAGTCAGATGGATGGATAAAGACAGAGAAACAGATTAACATATGAACATACTGTGCGATACTACTCACCGTTTCCTCAACTGAACTAACATTACCTTGACCAAATTGATGCGGGTGTTAGCATGAGGTGTGGATCTATCACGTTGGTCTGCACGGCGTATAAGAAACCTCATAACCAGGATACAATTACGACACGACGGTTTCTCCCTAAAACTTCCCTCCGCACATCCATACTAGCAACTCAGGGCTCTTCACGGCATGGAACAGATATAATAGCCGATGCCCTGGTTACGCGAACGTCCTTGAACTCCCTCCCTCCCTCCCTATCCCCCGAAAGAGGATGGTGGAATGCATAAGGGTAACCAGTCTGCAGACGAGTGGGTTCACGTTCAGATAAGCCTTGGATTACAACAACGACGACTCCCATCCAGCAAGTACGTCAATTACAAGACCCCAAGAGGAAGAAACACCACACAAATTCATGAAGACCAAGAAAAGTTTGCCCTTGTGTGACGACGCTTTAAACAAGAGACCTACTGTGATCTTTCAAACTCAAAGGAAAATTAATGATGGATCACGAGAGAGAGATTGGTTCCGTGTGTGTGAGGTGAGGGAGGTATTGATGTCGTGCAGAAGGCTGAGACAAGAAAACAGATGGAGGAATACGGATTTGTAGACAATCCAAACAAACCTTCCTCTACCTCAATCACAAGTTTTCTGCACCCATCACACCAAACTATCTCCATTCTGTCACATACACAGTAAAAGGCAAGTCGTTAGGAAATAGGAAGAGATGAACATATTAACAACTTCAATAAAGATTACGGGTATATTATAATTTACTCGTTTCCGTCACACGATTGTATGTAGCTTAGGAGACCCCTCAGACTGAAGAGGTTAGAACTTGCAGCCATTCTATTCCTGTCATTCCTAAAGTGCCTTATTCACGTTAAGAAATTCACCAACATAAAGGATCAAAAACACTGTCCACTGCTCCTTTAGTGCGATTAAGTCTTATGTTTTTCCTTAGCATAGCCAAATAATATTACAGGTATAATGAGAAGGGGAGAGGGATACTTAGGACTGAAGCTGCTAGGAACAATCTCTGCAGACTGATAGATGACTTACATAAAGATCATTGGTGTTGCTTGTTAACAGTGAATGCAAGCTTTGTGCACTGGTTCAGAGTACAGTGAATGCTTGTGAGTGGCGAGGGATGAGAGTAGATAGAAGCAGTGATAGCTGCTGAGAGACAGTGACTCAGTGATTGCTGTGTTGATTAGGAGAGACTGGAGGTAACAGAGAGATGAAGTACCTAGGTGCTGTGGCAAAAAAGAGAGGTGAACGAGTAAAAGAAAAGGAGAATAAAGTGGTCCGAGGATGTAAAGTGGATGGTGCTATGAAGACCACGGAACAGAGACCTCATCACAGTGGCTGCTGAAAGACTGCGTGAAGGCGTATTAGCCCCATATTTACCTATCCCTCTGAAATATGGACGAAGCACTGAGATATATGGAGCACCCTGTGATTATAAGTGTAAATATCCTTGGGCATAATTAGGACTCGAAATCGCACGAAAGTTCACAACCTGGGTGGTGTGTGTGTGTGTGTGTGTGTGTGTGTGTGTGTGTGTGTGTGTGTGTGTGTGTGTGTGTGTGTGTGTGTGTGTGTGTGTGTGTGTGTGTGTGTGTGTGTGTGTGTGTGTCCTACAAAATTCGCTCATTTTCACATGCATCGTAACCGAGGTGAGCGATACTTTTTTCGTTAACTGTACGTATGAAACTGCATGAATATAACAAAAATCAAAAGTGGTAGTAGTATAAATAGGACTGGTCTGGAATTTATTTGGGGGCTACATAAACTGGATGGGAAAAAGAAATACAGAGGTGAAGAGTATCAAAGCCTGTTTATCGAGTACAGAAGAGTGTGCTAAGATGTCGAGGCCACACATAGAGGATGCATGTGAAGAGGGATGTGAATGGGGTACCTATGGCTGAGTCTGGGAGTATAAGGAGGCGTGGAAGACCAAAAAGTGGATGGATAATACGAGTGTAAGTGCATGTGTGAATAAGCAGGGCTTCGGACTTTAGAAGGAAAAAGATTTGACGAATGGCAGATACGCATGAAAGGTGAAGCACAAAAAAGGAATACTTTTTTTTTCTTCATCCCGTGATGAAGCTCAATTCTGAATGGAATGACTGGCCTGTGAGGTGTAGCCGAGAATTCCTGAGGTTTGCATGTTAAGTGAAAGGATGTGTGGCCCATGTTAGCTGGACTACCTGCTGGTAGTTCTTCCTCGGTATTTTCCTGCTCCAGACTCTGGATCCTTCCTATCCCATGTAACTGTGGAAAATAGAGTTTCGGCGGCAACGACGGCGGCGATGACGATGACGAAAACTTTCCAAGGATCGGGGAAATCTCCAACATATACCGGCACCACGATTAAAGGATAACGTATACCATATTAGTCGTATGATGTTAGCATATTAACTATTTAAGTAATACTCATTATCATATTTATATTACTGATATGGCAGTTAATGCGAGTTTAGCTGTTTAAATAAATACTACGCAGCAGTTCTTAATATACAGCAGAAATTAGCTCGGTATAGTATCGGTATAAGCAGAGAGAGAGACCGCCCAGACTGGATATATCAGATGAAGAACCAGACAAAAGGAAACCACCAGACGTAGAAGGCGGACAGTTTATAAATTAAAGATCACTCCCAGATTATGTCAAAAATCTAGGATACGTCCATCGCAGAAGCAAAAGTTCCACCGCTTCCCAAAAGAGGGTCATCGGGAATCGGAAATTAATTTTAACTCCTCCAGCAGACCCAAGACGTCTTTATAAACTTACTCTTGCTATCACCTGACGACTTTTATTCAGCTTAGGAAAGGTTGCTGGCAGTAAAACAATTAATTAAGGCTGTATTTAACATTCCTATAAAGAGTGCAAACAATATATATATATATATATATATATATATATATATATATATATATATATATATATATATATATATATATATATATATATATATATATATATATACACTGATGGGTGGGGACACTCACCATCCACTCACTCGATATAGTGCTGCTTTGGATGTCTGTCCTTTCCTCATTTTCTCCCTTCATTTTCTGTCTTACCTTTATTCTTTCCTCTTCCTTTTGGCTACGGGTGCCTTTACACTCCCTCTTCTGTCTTTCTTTCCTTCATTCTTTCCTATTCCTTCTGCCTATGGGTGACTCTACACTGAGTGACAAGTCAAATGGTTTCCTCTTCGCCAGGAAACCATTTAGTACGCTGGGTGGTAACCCTATAACCAAACTATGGCGCCTGGTTATTTAGTGGGTAATTAAGGCGCTCCAGTCGGAATGTGCAGGTGTAAGTTTATATACAAGGGATGGTTGGGGTTTATTGCTCACTTTATGCCACTCAGGGATGAGTGAGGCTGGTGATTCTCATCTTAATGTCAGGACCAACTTGCCTACGCTCCTCATGGGGAAACATGGGATTGGATAATGGATATATATATATATATATATATATATATATATATATATATATATATATATATATGCATGGCCTCATCGTTGTCAAGTGTTGAATTCTTTCACTCCTATGACGCGGTGGTAGGCGGTGACGACCGTCATCCACTCACCTGATGCAGTGCTGCAAATTCTTCCTTCACCTTTATCATTCTTTTTCGATGTCTGCCCTCCTCTCATCTTACTTTTTCCACCCTTCCTGTCACATTTATTACTCTACTTTCCACTTCAGGGCAGCTCTCCAATAAGTGACAAGTCTACTGGTTTCTTCCAACCCAAGAAACCATTTATAACGCTGGGTGGTAACCATGTAACCAACTAGCGAGGTGGTGTGGAGCCTACTTATGTCGCTATTAACTGGAACGAGACACAAATGCGGCTATTTCAATTTGATCACTTTCACTACCACAGCTCTCTCTAAGTTGAGGGATATCGCCTAGTTGTAGCAAGACTAGAATGTTACAAGTCCTGGTAATGAAGTGGTCTATTCCTAGCTGATGGAAAATCTTCCACCGTTATCAAGATTAAAGTACCAACGACGTCGTGGTACCAAGGGGTAAATAGTTTCTTTTATTTTTTCTTTGTCCGTATCTATTCAGCACTGAAACAATGTGCATAAAAAAACTCTAATATAGAAGCTTTACGTGTCATATTACCAGGCTAATTTACCATGTGTTTAAGCGATCTTGGCCTAAAACTCACATCCATCGCTCCATTTTTACTGAGTTGTAACAAAACATTAACACTATGTTATGCTACTCATAAAGAAGTGCTACTGAAGGAATTAAATCTACAGTACTGTCTTCTTCTGCCACTGAGCGACTCTACTTGAAATCGAAAGACAACAATCTCAGCCAAGTTAAGATTAAAGGACTATTGTAATGAAAAATGCCATTGAGCCTCCTAAGCCTAAGAGATTACCAGACAAACACACACACACACACACACACACACACACACACACGGTAGTGGGGTGATCGTGATACCATACAATGGATTAGATTAGGGAAGGGGTCGGTCGGTCCCATTGTGTGTGTGTGTGTGTGTGTGTGTGTGTGTGTGTGTGTGTGTGTGTGTGTGTGTGTGTGTGTGTGTGTGTGTGTGTGTGTGTGTGAGAGAGAGAGAGAGAGAGAGAGAGACTAGGTGGTACAGAGGAACAATAAGAGATAATGTATAGGTTGGCAGGTGAATCAGTCCGCTGGTAAGTAGGTAAGTTGATATGCAGGTAGGTAGGCAGGCTGAAAGGCTGGAAGAGAAGCAGTTAAATACAAAAAAAATAACGAAGATAGGCAGGTAGGTAAGAACAACAGCAAGAATTACAGATAAGTAGGTAGGTAGGCTGGTTAAAAAAATAAAAAAATAAAAAAAAAAAGGAAAAATTAAAATAAACTCTAGTTAGTACGTTCGTTGGTAGTTTTGCAGGAATGTAAGAAGCGGGGATGGTACGCAGGTAAACAGGTAGGTAAGTAGGTAGGCGGGTAAGTACGGTAGGTAGGTAGGTAAGTAGGTAGGCGGGTAAGTACGGTAGGTAGGTAGGTTGAACTAGGTAGGCAGGTAGGTAGGTATACACGGATAACACAGACGATCCATATGGTTGATGTTGGATGAGATGAGATGAGCAGGTGAGACTGAAGGGAGGCTGACACTGTGATGGCAAGACAGAGGGATGGACTGATAGCTACAGAAAGACAAGGAGGGATATAAACATAAGTCGGACAGAGACTGAGGGACTGAGGGATATAAACTTGATGATCATAGCTAGAAGGACTGACAGATGGACAGACACGAGATAGAAAGACAGACAGGAACACAGGTAAACGGACTGATTATAACGACCTGAAGACTGACACAGCGAAGAGAGTACAATGAAGAGACAAATTAACTACCATAAGAAGATAAACAGATGAGTAGATTATCCGGCTTGAAGCACAGAGGGTAGAAATATTAACCCCTTCAGACTGGGGACCTCATACTATATCCTTAGTATATTCTGGAGAGTATATTCAACTTAGGATATATTTTTCGTGCCGGGGGAGTTATATACAGCCTAAACGAACCCTTCTATCACTGAACACCCGTCCAAAATAAACCCTTCCACTTCGACGACGTTTTATTGGTTTAGTCTATTTCCAACCAGTTTTATTTGGTTTATTTTCTTTACCGGTTTTATTGACGGGCTAATGAGTGTTATATCCGACTCTTCTGGTTCAAACAACATCTGATGAGCTAAATGAATCGGTCTGGATAGAGTAGGAGCAAAATGGGGGGAAAAATGCGCCGTCGGACTGAAGAGGCAACATAAAATGATCAGGCTATATCAAGAATAAGTTATCGTATTGAATGGGTCAAGCGGTTATACATACGCACATACCAATACACACAAGCCCTTCTATTCCTGTGATGCATATTTTAGTTATTTTAATAATTCTTGCTACAATCTCTCTCTCTCTCTCTCTCTCTCTCTCTCTCTCTCTCTCTCTCTCTCTCTCTCTCTCTCTCTCTCTCTCTCAAATAAAATCAACAGCAAGCCAGAAAAAGAATAAGCTCTTCCCAGACTGCAAAATCTCTCTAAATTATTCCCATCCTTTTTTCCTGCTTGGGGTTCTCTCACCTGAATAAAATCGTCAGCAGTTAGGGGAAAAAAAGCAAAACATCGCAGTCAATGGGCAAACCTCTCCAATCAGGTGAGCTAATTAATAGGTATGTTATACCTGGCCATTAGATTCCTGTTATAATAAATACGTAATACTCGTATATCAAAATAATAAATGTAATAAAGGCTAGTCCACATATATTCAATGCTTCCCTTCCACTTCATCGGCCAATTTCTCGCGTGTAATGGAGATGGCTGAGTCAGTACAGTATCCACCCATTACTTTTATCCTATTCCCAATGCCACACCCACGTCCACACCAACAGCCTAAGCCGTCCCCGAAACACATAAGGTACCGCCAGGAGAGGTATCAGTGAAGCATTATTCATGGATCACCCTGAATACTTCACTAGTTCGAGAAGTCTTATACTCCATAACATCATGTGGAGGCAGCAAGAAGCAAATAAAGAACACGTCATCGGATTATATGGCTGAACCGTTTGCATCCACGTCACCACAACACTCCCTCTAATACCACCACACCAGTCCTAAGCAACACAGCCCCAGCACCATACACCAGTTGGTATTATAAAGGGGAAGTGCTTGGCATAATCTGTTGGTACGTGGAGGAACGGGGGGGAGGGGGGGGGGAGACTTCTGCATGTTAGTTTTTTTTTTTTTTTTTTTTTCCAAAAACAGGTTTTCCAATCTCGGAAGAGAACTTTTTGCCCATTTCTTGATGTGATTATCTAATGAAATATTAATAAAATGCATGCATAAATCATACTGTAAAATGAGTTTACATAACCACAACATACATACTATACAGTGCATGTGGATATGAATCCAAACTATACACACATACACACACACACACACACACACACACAATATATATGAAAGCCTTCATTTCAAGCTTTCTTTCTGGTCGTTCTATAGCTGCTGTTGTAGACGGTCACCGTTCTTCTAGAGCTATATTATTGTGGTGTTCCTCAGGGCTCTAAACTATCACCAACTCTCTTCCTTCTGGTCATCAGTGATCTAAGCTGTACATCTAACCCTGTCCACTCATACGCTGATGACTCCACCCTTCACCTTTCCATTCGCTTCTCGCAGCGTGCATCTCGGCAGTTACGTCAACAAACAAGGGATAAGGTTATGTCACACCTAATGTCTGACTTGGCTCATATCTCTGACTTGGGTAAAAGTAATCTTGTTTTTGGTGCCTCAAAATCTCAGTCCTTATATCTTTCAACCCGACAAAATCTTCAAGAGTATCCTCTAATTTGGAAATGTTGAACTCAATCCGTACAAGCTGTATTACAGAATCTCTCAGAAGACAAAGCTTCTGGTGCAGATGAAGTTCCTTCAATGGTACGGTACTAAAAAATTTCTCCCCCGTGTTGGCTCCTGTACTGGCACAATGTTCTGCTTATGCATCAGTACCTCATGTGTTCCAGCCTCTTGAAAAGAAGCAAATATCCATCCTGCTCCTAAAAACGGGACCACTTCTGATCCATCAAACTACAGACCAATCACTGTAACTTCCGTTCTCAGTAAGGTTCTTGAGATAATAATAAACAAACACATAGTCAAGCACCTAGAAATCAATATATTAATCAATGATCACCAGTATGGATTTGGACAAGAATGTTTAACTGTAGACATTCTTTGCCTTCTTATCAACCTGATTAACAACAGACCAACATGGTGAAACACACACAACAGCACTTGATATTTCAAAGGATTTGACAGAGTATGGCACCAGGCCATATTGTCTATGATGTCACACTATGGCCTTGCATCACTGGTTCCTCTAATTTCTTCTTACCTTCATAACAGAAAAATACAGGTCATAGTAGATGGAATTTATTCCCAATTTCATTCCGTAAAAGCTGGCATACCTCAAGGATCAGTTTTGGCCCCAACCCTCTTTCATATAAATGACCTCCTATCTGTCACTCACGACCCAATCCATTCTTATGCTGATGACTCAAACTCTTCATACTTCTTTCACATTTAGTACCTCCTTCACACAATTTGATATTATAAATTCCCAAATATACACAACAATTTCTCTGATCCAGGACCTTTCTAAATATAATCAATGGGGACAAACAAATCTGGTCTCATATAATGCTCAGAAAACTAAATACATTAATTTCTTCTACAGAATGAATCCCTCAGACTCCCAAATAATTTTAAATTATGTCAATATTCCCATATCAACTACAACTGATATCCTAGGTGTCACACTAAACACCAACCCATGCTGGACAGCTTTTTTTAAATCCCTTGCTAAAAATCCCTCTAAAAAATTAGGACTTCTGTACAGAGTTCGTGAATTCTTCACTGACGAGCAGTTGGCCACAATATACAAAAGTCATGTGCGTTCTCGGATCGAATACTGTTCGCCACTATGGAGTGGATGTGCAGTGATTGCACTGAGGCAGTTGGGGAAAAATCAAAATAAACCCATTAGATTAATTAATAATCCTGCAGTTACGCGAGAACTTTCTCCATTATTAGTACATAGAGATGTTGCATCTTTAGCATTATTTTACCAATATTTTCACCGTAAGTGCTCTGACGAACTTGCTTCAATTGTGCCTCCACTTCACATCCTCTTACTGGCTCCCTTCAATCTCCGTCTCTTCACCGCACTGTTGCATTTTTATCTTTTTTCTATCGCTACGTCAATGGTCACTGCTCCTCTGAACTGTCTGCTTTCATCCCTCTACCACTAAGGCGGGCTCGATGCACCCGTCTAGCAACAAATGCTCGTCCCTTTTCTGTCCACCTCTAATGCATGAGTTAACCATTATATCCATTCCTTCATTTATGCATCAGCTCATCTTTGGAATGGTCTCCCTCTGTCTGTATTTCTTACTGCCTATGATCTCCAGTCTTTCAAACGCAGTGTCCAAGCATATCGAAATGAACGGATATTTAATTTGGCTCCCTGTTATTTTATTTTTGTTTTTTTCTTGGAAGGAACAATTTTGTGGGCTCCTGGCCTTAAGTTCCTTCTTTCTTGCATATATATATATATATATATATATATATATATATATATATATATATATATATATATATATATATATATATCCCATTGGATCCCAGGGGTGCTGGGCGAGGCGAGGTTCATAGGTCCCTACCCGGGGGTTCCCTACTTTATAGACTTGAAAAATCCCAGTTCTGTTCAATACTCGGGACACTGGGCTCCAACAGGTTAAAGAGACTGATAGGTTTGCCAGTCACTAAAGAGACTGATAGGTTTGCCAGTCATTAATCCATTGGATCCCAGGGGTGCTGGGCGAGGCATCGCACTGGGAGGGTACTAAGCGTACCGCCCTCCGCCTATCGGCTCATAGTCGCGAAGCTCATAGGTCCCTACCCAGGGGTTCTCTACTTTACAGAGACTTGAAAAATCCCAGTTCTGGCCAATATTCGGGACACTGGGCTCCAATGGGTCAAAGAGACTGCTAGGTTTGCCAGTCATTAAATACTGTTTACATGAACATGACGAACAGGCAAGCATAAACACTCATCAAACTCTGACTCACAATCTTAAAATGCGACATTCACAAATACTTGAACAGGTAAACGCTCACAACACAAACAAGTACAAAAGAAAATTACACACACACACACACATACAGAAAACCTCGGCTGTAACATCACGTGATGAAATCTTTCGCTTCATCTCCCCTCACCCTCGCCCTCTCTCACACGACCATAATTCTCTCTCTCTCTCTCTCTCTCTCTCTCTCTCTCTCTCTCTCTCTCTCTCTCTCTCTCTCTCTCTCTCTCTCCACGCTTCACTCCTCATCACCTCCCCCTCTCCCCTCTCCTTTAATCACCGCTTCTTCCCCCTCTTCCCTCACCTTTCATCACCGCTTCTTCTCCCTTCTTCCCTCCCCTACCATAACCGCTACTTCCCCCCTCTCCCCTCCCCTTCCATCATTCCCTTCTTCCCCTCTTACCTCTTTCCCTGCCCTCCACCCCCTTTCCCCCCTTCCCTGCCCTCCACCCCTCCTTCCCCCTGTCCTCCCCTCAACCCCGCCTTCCCCATGCCCCATCCTTATTATAATACAAACAATAGAGGCCACTATTAGAGCGACCCAATGTGGTAATATCATAATGGTGAACTAAATGATGATGGTACAGCAGAAATGTATTCGTCTAGACCAGTATCGCAGTGGCAGAGAATGAGAGATCTGAATGGCGATAGTGGTGGAGTACGGGAGGATAGTAGGATAGTTAGTATGACTGTGGTATATCTGAATGGCGATAGCAGAGGAGTACGGGAGGATAGTGGGATAGTTGGTACGCTCGTGGTATATCTGAAGGACGATAATGGTGGAGTACGGAAGGACAGTGGGATAGTTCGTATGGTCTTGGTATCTCTGAAGGGCGATAGTGGTGGAGTACGGAAGGAGATTAGGTGTGATAGTATTATCGTCTTATCTGAGTGGTAGCAGCATTAGGCCGAGTCCACATTAATGCCCGTATTCTCGTCGGTTAAGAAAGCTCCCCAACACCTCTGCCTTAGCGATTTATTTTTGGCTATGGGTGGTTATACTCTTGTGTACGTTATTTATGCAGAATAAGACGATATTGGAAGGATTTATGAAACACGAAGGTGGATAATAAGGTGCAAAAAACAAAATAAATCACTCAGGAAAAGGTGTTTGGGGGCTTCCTCAACCGACGAGAATAAGGGCCCAAATGTCTGCTGGCTTGGGCTGAAGTTCTAACCCGCAGCTGTCCGCGGACAGCAGGGCCACATTATGGACTACGGCGAGAAAAGTATGTAAATAAAGAATAATGTATAGTAAGGCAAAATACCCCGCCGCACCAGCAAGCATGTGGTGTGGACGGAACCATATACATAGAGATGTGAAAGATGGCTTTTATATTGGTAGTCCAGTGGGGTGAAGATAAATTTATTGGCACAAAAGAATACTGGAAGCATGGTGCCGGTATCTCAAAATGAACGGATCTTGAATTTGGCTCTCTTTTGTATTTTTTTTCTTGGAAGGAACGGTTTGCGGGCTTCAGGCCTTTGGTTCCTTCTTTCTTACATAAAAAAAAAAACTGGTGACTTATGTACCTGCTTCATTATATATTATTTATTACTGAGTCTGCCTTCTACATGTTCCACGAGGACTTGTGTGTGTGTGTGTGTGTGTGTGTGTGTGTGTGTGTGTGTGTGTGTGTGTGTGTGTGTGTGTGTGTGTGTGTGTGTGGGTGTGGGTGTGATTTTTATAATGGTTTCCACTAGATTCTATACTTTTTTATTTTTCACTTGTTTATTTATTCTATTTTTTAATGGCTTTTTCAACTATAGGTGGGAAGAATTGAATGAGATCTTCAATTGTTCTATCCTTTTCTCTGAGTGTTAAGTGAAGGAGCGGCACTTCTTCAGCTTCAAAGGACAAGTAGGTCTGTGTAATCTTGGTATCTATGTAACTCTTGGCAACTCCTCCAATTCCCCTTCTCCTTTCTTCCTCTGTACCTTTTTCATACGCCTTCCCTCCTCTATTCACTTCACAGCCCCCTCTTCTCCCTTCCTCCCTTAACCTCCTTCTCTTCCCTTTCCTCACTCTCGTTATCCCTTTCATCTCTCCTATGTCCATCATCACTTCCTTCTCCTTCTTACTCCCGCCCCCCCCCTTCCCTTTCCTTCTCTCTCCGGCTCCGCCCTCTGTTCTCTCTTCCCTTCTTCACACAACCAAATCCCTCTCTCTCTCTCTCTCTCTCTCTCTCTCTCTCTCTCTCTCTCTAACACACACACACTTCACAACCCTCCACACATTATCAATTATAATTCTTTAGTATGCCTCCATTTAATCTCTTCAGTACCATTACCTTTGACGTTTATGCTTAAAATTTCCAGACGATTTTTTCATTTAGTCTATCATCTACCTATCTGTCAATCTACCTATCTATCTATTTATCTATCTATCTATCATCGACTCCTTTACAGCCCCATAATGAAGGTAGGTGGCAGGGGTTAGGCTATGTAGTCCCCATATTAAAAGCATTGGTAGCCAGTACTTCGCCGAAGTGGCAGTATGAGAACTTTAAACCCCAACCAACCCTCGGATTCAAACCCCTGCTGGCCACATTACAAAATAAGCATAGTTGTGTTTACCTGTGAGGACGTAGACAGAAAAAAGACAATACTATGGCTTTACTTTTTTCCACCGCACTTTTTTATGACAAGTATCACATTTCACTGGTGCTGATATTTTGTTATGTAAGAGAGAGAGAGAGAGAGAGAGAGAGAGAAATTTTACGCCAAGTTAGAGTAAAATGTGTATACAGTAGTTATGTTTACCTGTGTGTCAAGACGTATATGGAAGGAATGAAGTACCAATTAACAGAAGTAGCTGCCCTAGAATCTGGTGGGGGACAAGGTGATGGGAGTACAGTTTATAAGAATTGGAAAGGATCATTCCTGAGTTGGGACAGAAATGCCTGGTGGTCCTTCGTCGCGTCCACCTCTCACAAGATGGGGAATCAGGCAAAGGACAGACAGACTTACCAAGAAGTGTGTAACAAGAAAAAATACATCACATATAAACTTACGACCATTTCTTTCTCGTAACTATGATCTGGTTTTTGCACGAACAAGGAATGACTGTTCAAAAACAATTATTATAAGTTGCAGGGGTAAAATTTTCATCGTAGGGCATGCTTGTTTTTTGCAGGAAAGATAAATTAAAGGAATGAGAATGTTGAATCTTCCTGTGTCCTTATTTCCCGCAAAAACAAACTTACGAGAGGCAGGTTAAGAGATGATGATCGTAAGTGTCTCTACAAATCCCTCAAAACTTACGAAAGGGAGGTTACGAGAAGCAAGTGATC
This sequence comes from Coenobita brevimanus, assembly GCF_032717465.1. NCBI lineage: Eukaryota > Metazoa > Arthropoda > Malacostraca > Decapoda > Coenobitidae > Coenobita > Coenobita brevimanus. The sequence continues at coordinate 30,419,449 of NC_137015.1, forward strand.
GCAAGTGTCTTTGTGAATCCCCCCTCCACCTTCAGCATTCACGGATGCACTACAGCTGCCAACGCTACCAGAGTTACGATATAAAATGACTCAGTTTTCCTTCATAGATATGGCAGAACAAGGGACAGCTGTGCTAGTCAACTGCTATCTCATTTCCGGTACACACTATGAGAGTCTGGTATTACTTTTCTCACTCTTCCTTTAGTACTTTACTTTGTGTGTAATCTTATGAAGTATATAGAATTTTCGATGGTACTTGGTGGCTTTTCACATTTTTTTCCTGTGGGTGTCGATGGAGAGGTGTGTGTGTGTGTGTGTGTGTGTGTGTGTGTGTGTGTGTGTGTGTGTGTGTGTGTGTGTGTGTGTGTGTGTGTGTGTGTGTGTGTGTGTGTGTTAGGGCGGGAGGTCTTACTGGTGGCTACAAAGGTAAACTGTTGTGGTACTGTTTAATTTCATCTCGTAGTACAAAAACCACAGTGTAGGGTGAGGGCAACAGCAGCAGCAGCCTGGTATGAATTATTAAGTGCGTTGCTGTTTGTTTTGCCTTGTACTCCTTTGTTTTTACTTCCTTCACCACCCCTCCCTCACCCCTTCACCACCTCCTTCACACTCAACCATACCTACTTCCCTCCTACTTACCTCCCCCCCTCCACTCCCCTCCACCGTCCAATTCTTCCTCCTTCTCCTTCTCCTCCACTCCTACATTCTCCTCCACCATTCTTCTCTTCCTCCTCTTCCATCTCTCCCTTCCCGTTTCATTCTCCCTCTTCCCTCCTTCCCTTCCCCCCATTAACCTCGTTCCCCTCCCCTTCATTCTCCCCCTTCCCTAATCCATCCACCAGTAGCACTCCCTCCCGTTTTACTACTTCTCCCTACGCTCCCTACCTCCCTTCGATCCCTCCCCCCTCCCCCTCCCCTCCCCCGTGACTGCGTGTGTTGAGGTCACGTAAGACAGGCGAGAGGTCATGACATGGAACGACCCCTGTTGAGAGAGAGAGAGAGAGAGAGAGAGAGAGAGAGAGTGTGTGTGTGTGTGTGTGTGTGTGTGTGTGTGTGTGTGTGTGTGTGTGTACGCGGGCATGTTTGTCTGTGAGTGTATCAGAGAGGTCCACCTATAAAAACGTATGAATATGTGTACATATCGACCTGCGTGTGTGTGTGTGTGTGTGTGTGTGTCTGTCTGTGTGTGTGTGTGTGTGAGAATAAACATGACCTAACCTACCACAACATCCCTCCCCCCTTCTCTCCCCCACATTCCTCCCCCTCACTCCCTCACCCCTTCCTCTCCCCAGTCTCCTACTCTCGCCTCCCCTCCACTCCCTGTATTAGTATCAGATGCCTCTTATAATAACAATTACATTATCAAAATTAGAACATAAAATATACACTTCAGTACATTCATATACATTAACCACATAATTTATATATTTAAATGACGGTACTAACAAGCTATATATTTACATGCAATTGCTCCAAGCTAATTAGTCATTCACGGGAAAAGCGGATTTGCTATCATGCTTTAACTAGTACCATACGGAATTACACAGTTCCTAGTCACTACTCAATGCTTCCTGTTACCTGCCTGGTCTCCTGGAACTGTACTGAAGTCTGGAAAATATACCTGCCTGGAAATACGGGAAAATTAAAGTAAGCCATTCCTCTTCCTCAACCTTTCTTCTCCTTCACCTCTACTCTCTTCTTCTCCCTCCCATCCCTTCTCCTTCCCCTCACCTCTCCTCTCCCTCTCCCCCTCGTCTCCCTTACCCTTTCCTCCCCTTCACCCCAGCTCCCACTCTCACTCCCACTCACCCCTTCCTCTCTTTCACCCCAATCCTCAACCCCTCTCCTTCTCTCCCTTTCATTGCTTCCTCTCCTTCCACATTGTTTTTCCTCCCTATTTCTTTCTCTCCTTCCTCTTCCATCACCTCCATTCCTCCTCGTTCCCTACCTTCTTCCTCCCTCTCCCACTCTTCCCTTCCATCTTTTTAGTTCCGTCTACCCCTTATCACCCCTTTCCATTTCCTTCCCTTCTCCTCCTTTTTCTCCCCTCCTCTCTTCTTTCCCCCTCTCCTCACCCTAGTTCCTCCCCTTCATTTTTCTTAGCTCTCTCCCTCTCCCTCCCCTTTCCATTCGTTCTCTGTTCTCTCCCCTCCTGTTTCTTCTCTCCCTCCTCTGCTCTCTCCCCTCCCCTTCCCTTTCCATTTGCTCTCTTTTCTCTCCCTATTTCTCTCCCCTTCCGTCCCTCCTCCTCCCCATTGTACCTTTTGCCGCGATTGATACACTTGCGATATTTCATTCACGTTAATATCAGACGATTTTGATCAGCTGAGGAAAGGCAGCGGTCAAGAGGTTAATCCATTTTCCTCTCCCTTCCTTCCGCTGCTCCTCTTCCACTCACCTTTCTCCTCCCCTCCTCTTCTCCCCCCACCCCGTCCCGTCCCCCTTCCCTTTTTCTTTGGTCAGTGCCGCAGAGCAGTGTCCCCCACTAACCCCTTTACCCTGAGGATATATATGTTTATTTCATGCTCGCTAAATTCAAATTACTTCATGCAATTCTGGAAGTAACTCAAATCCAGAATGGGTATGGTGAAAGATGTAAAAACAGACAGACAGACAGATTGACTGGCTGACTGATTGATATAGAAACAGATATAACTCCTCCAGTTCGATAAGTCACATGTAAGCTGAACAAAGTCGTGTGCTGGTAATAAGGATATACGGCACAGGTCATCGCAGTGCAGGGTTAATATATCAATTGCGCTCCAAGAACACTTCATACACTGCAGACAGATAAAATACGTAAAACATACATACATACATAAAACATAAATACTTAAAACATACACATACATAAAACCAACCTACCTACATACATAAAACATACATACATACATACATAATTGACTGTAACGTGAACCTGACTTTCCTACACTGACAACAAAATATCAGCTTAGAATTAATTTGCACATAAAGACACCAATAAATTTCCGATCATGGTTTTAATGGCCATGTATACCTGCATCCCTCGATAATATCAATTCCGACAACATAATACGACATACGTGTTTCTATAATAATACGTCACATGTGTTTCTAAAATAATACGTCACGTGTTTCTAAAATAACACGTCACATGTGTTTCTAAAATAATACGTCATACGCGTTTGTGTGAATGATGAATAATTTGAATGGGGTGATGTCCTTCAGTGCTTTCTTCCTGCCAGCACCATTCAATGTTGTAAACCTTTGCTATGTAGCGGAGGATCAGTGAAAGGTGCTATCTGACCGCCTTATCTCGAAAAGTGTAACCTAAGCTGAATAAAATCGTCAGGAGGCAGCAAGAAGTTGGATAAAATCGTCTGGAGGGAGCAAGATTCAGTCCGGTGACGCATTTTTTAGCTTCTTTAGACTTTCAGACGATTTTACTCAGCTTTGGGGTAATATTTTGAGCTGGAAGGGTTCACTAACTCATTGCCTTCATTAACCCCATCTTCACTACAGGTTAGTCCAATACTCTGTTCACTTTAACCTGGCCTAAAACTGCCATTTCACCATCTAGAACATGTATAAAGATAGTCACGAAGAAGTGCTATGGAAAGGATGTAGATCTATAGTACTGCCTGTCACTGAGCTACGGGAAATAAGCTGCAAAAGGACACAAGCCTGGGGCAAGTTAAAGTGAATAAACTATAGCTTCAGTAGAACTGCCTGATGGTAGCTTGAATATAATGAAAAATATATCATCGAGTTGAAGGGGCTAAGGCTGGACCCGTATTGTTTGACGGTCCTTTCCCCCTAACTTGGCACAGATTTTTCGTCCTTTTGTTGCTCATTTTACGTAGCTCAGTGGCAAAAAAAAAAAAAAAAAAAAAAAAAAAAAGCTACACCTCTACATCCTTTCCACAGCACTCCTTCGTGACTAGCACCATATTCTAGCGCTAATCCACGAGTGCTGCAACAACTCAGCGTTCATGTGGGAGAGATGGGAATTTTATACCAAGTTAAAGTCAGAGGCATATAGTTTACTCTTGCTACCCCTGACGATTTTTTTAACATTTAAAGAACGATTAATTTACAGTGCCGTGGTTAGGAAGTCTCCATTAACCCCTTCAAACCTTAGTTTACGCCCTCAACTGAATAAAATCGTCTGAAGATAGCAAGATTATAATGAAAACAACACAATCGGCTTCAAGGGGTTAATAATATCTCAGAATCACACCCCACTGATAAGGCTTAAAGGGGTTGACACGAATGAAACCCTCCAATTTCAGGGTATATTTTTGTACTTTATCCTTATTCCTCTAAGACGATTTTTATTTACTTATGAGAGGCTAATGGTCGCCGAATATAACCGTCTGGAGATAGCAAAAATAAAGTGGAAAATACAACAAAGGAGTTAAAACATTCATGAAATAACTTAAAATTCACAGGTCATTCTCTAACTGGATAATCTAATTCTTTAAGTATGGTAAATAGACAGCTTCTTTAATTAACATATTATAACAGGTAGCCAAATACTTACAAGGGTAGCAAATGTCTTAGAGATTTTACTAAGAAGGAATGACGCTCCATTTTACAGTGGTACTCTCTCTCTCTCTCTCTCTCTCTCTCTCTCTCTCTCTCTCTCTCTCTCTCTCTCTCTCTCTCTCTCTCACACACACACACACACACACAATCACGCACCTCTTGCCCCCCACTCCTTCCCTTCCCTTTCCTCCTTCCGTTACGCTCCCTTTCCTGACCTAACTTCTCTCCTCTCGTCAAACTCCCTTCCCTCCCATATCCTTCCCTCCCTTCTCTTCCCATCCCCTTACTTCTCTACCCCCTCCTTTCCTCCCTTGTATTAGTTTACTTAACGTAGCTCCTCTCTTATACCTCCTCCATCTCTCTTCCCCTACCCTCCCTTTCCTTTCCTTCCGCTCCCTACCTTCGCTTTCCTTCCCTCTCCTTCCCCTCCCTTCCTTACCTTCGTCTTATCCCTCTTCCTCCCTTTTTCATTCCTTTTCTCGACTTAACTTCCCTGCCCTACCCTTCCTCTCCATTCTTTCTCCTTTCCTTTCCCTCTTTCTCTTCTCTTCCCTTCCCTCTCTCTTCCTCTCCTTTATGCTCTCTTTCATGACCGAGCGTCCCTTCCCTTTGGCTTCATTTTCTCCCCTCCCCGTCTCTCCCCTCTCTTTCATTCGATTAAATCCAAGCTCTTTACCCCATCCTAACCTTCCTTATACTGTTTCAACACTACACACCTTCCCTTCCCTTCCCTCCCATTCTCTATCCTCTTTCCTTCCCTTCCCTCCCATTCTTCTATCATCCTTCTCTTCCCTCCCTTTCTTCTGTTCTTTTACCTTTTCCCTCCCTTCCTTCTATCATCTTTCCCTTCCCTCTTTTTCCACTATCATCCATTCCTTCCCTCCCTGTCCACTATCCTTATCCTTCCCTTCCCTTCCCATCCTTCGTTCTATCATCCTTCCTTTCCCTCTCTTTCTTTTATCCTCCTTCCTTCCCTTCCCTCGTTTTCTTCTATCTTCCTTCCTTTCCCCTCCCTTCTTCTAACCTTTTGCCTTCCCTTTCCTACCTTTCTCCAGTTCTTTGTTGGCCCAGGAACGTTCACCTTTCCTTCCCTTCTTGTCTCTCCCTTCTCCTCCTCTCACTTATCATCTCCTCCCCTCCTTTCCTTCCGCTTCTCTCTCACCTCTTCCACTCCCCCCTGTCCCTTCAACACCTTCCCTTCCCTTCCCTTCCTTTTAGCCCTTGTATTTTCCTTTTAACACGCCTTTCTTTCATTTCCCTTTCTTTCCCCTCCACTTCTGTCTCAGTTTTAACCTACTTTCTCTTCCCTTTCCCACCCACTCCTCAGCCCGCTACCCTTTCTCCTCCTCCTTCTCCTCCTCCTCCTCCTCCACCTTCTCCTTCTCCTCCTCCTCCTCTCCTCTCCCATCATCCTATCCCTATCTTCTCCCTTCTCCTTTCCTCCCATCCCTCTCATTCCCTCTGATTTCCTTTCCTCTTATCCCCCTCTTCTTCCCCTCCCTCCCCCTCTCGACCCCTGGCAACTAAAATCTCGGTCAAATATCCATAAGGCTTATGTTCTCACTGGCTGTCTCCTTATTAGCGACTTAATGACCTAGTTAACACGCAGCAGCCTCATTATAAAAGATGGGGGACGGTTGAGGACGGAGTAGATGAACAGATAGTCATGTCTTTGTCTCCTGTCACTGTGCCGCTCATATGGGTCCACTGAAGGAGGGTGATGGCCAGAACTAACTCTTTCCCATACTAGCCGGGTACGAATCGGGATGGAGTGTGGGTGTTGAAAGCGGTGAATGTGAAAGTCTAAATGTAGAAGTGTAGTATGGTATGGTATGGCATGGCATGGCATGGCATGGCATGGCATGGTATGGTATGGTATGGTATTGGTGCAGTTTGTGAATCGGAAACAAAGTCACCTGTATGAACTGAGAGGGAGTGAATTTATACAAGGGTATGATATTCACGCCTACTTTGAGCACCGCGCCGATATTTCTAACCGAGGATCTCGAAACAGAAAGCGACGCCAAACCAAGGAGGTACGTGGATTCGGACAAGTATATTACAGGTGAAGAGACTGAAAGAAGCAAATATACACAATTACAAATAGAAAGATAGTAGTACTAGTAGTTGTTGTAGCCGAATGTTTATCTGAATGTCAACCCAGTGGACTGCAGGCTGAAGCTGTCTCTCTCCTACAGCCCACCATCCTTCTTTCACGGGGATAGGGAGGCAGTTCCGGGGCACCAGTATAATCGGGTAGCTCCACCGCCCAGTTATATCGGCGCCACCACGTGAAGGCCTCCCTCTCCAACACAGGTAATGAGATACAGCATTCAAATAAATACGAGAAGAACCGCAGATACGTAAGATACATGACACAACCATGATAAAAAAAAATAATAAGAAAAAAGGAAGCCCTCATAGACAGAAATAACCAGAATCAGGAAAACAGATACAGAGGCCCATTAAACCTTTGAATCCAGTGATATCTTCTCAGCTCATTCTTGCTACACCCAGACGATTTTACTCAACACACTTTTCAAACTAAAGGGGTTATACAAAGCAACAGTCTACTCTCCCCTATAGCACTACAGCTGAATAATACCGATGACTACAATCCAGCGGTGGCAACTTGATTAAAAGTGAAAAAAATACGCCACCCCTTCAGTCAGAGAGATTCCTTGTGTTTTATTCTTGCCACCGTCAGACGATTTTATTCACCTTTAGGAATGAGGTTACGTACTGAAGGGGTTGAGGGTGTCTGGTTCTGAGCCCTTTCACAACGAGGCGTCTTTCCAAATTTGAATAAAATCGTGCGACAAAAGATTACAAGGAACGGTGCGCCACCGGAGTGATTGGGTTAAATAAGCGTAAATGGCCATGGAAGAGTTTTTATTGGCACCGGTACGGGGCTGGGAAAACCTAAATTGGAATCACCTTTCTCCTCTGACTCATGTCCCTAGAGTTCGAAATCTTGTGAGTATGAGATAAAGGGTTAGGAAAATAATTTGAGAAACAAATAATATATACAGATACATAAACAGACAGATATGGATAGACATGTATATTGATGATGTATATTGGATAATGGTAACTTTAGACAGATAAATGATATACTGATGGCAGAGAACACTATCTATCTATCTATCTACTGCCAGACGTATTAATCCCGGAAAGGACGGTCACAAACAAAGAGCCTCCATGTCATCCTGTTCAACGCCATTTCACTGCCCACCCCCTAGCTCACAACCCCCTCTATCATACGCCTCTCCACTCCATATCTCCATCTCATCCTAGGCCTCCCCCTCCCTCTCTCCCCCTCCACCTTACTCGCATACACTCTCTTTGTTAGTCTATCGCTCTCCATCCTCTCCACATGACCAAACCACCTCAGTGTATTTCTCCTAACGCTTTCTATCACATCCACAACACAACGTTCCTTCACTTCCTCATTTGTCAGTCTGTCTCTCCATATAACTCCACATGCTCCACTCACATAACTCATTTCCACTGCTCTCACACTTGATTTGTGTCCTTCCAACAAGGCCCAAGCTTCGCTTCCATACGTAGAGTTGGTATCAAAATAATATTATGCAGCGACTTTTTTACTTCCATGCTCACATCCCTATTTCTTATCACTGCTTTCAAATAACGATAGTATATATATATATATATATATATATATATAAATATATATATATATATATATATATATATATATATATATATATACACAAAAGCTACAAACGTTCCTACATGCATAAATACATACACAGATACATATATCAGACATACACAGAAACATACAAACACAAATACACACGTAAATACATACAGATACATACATACACACATATAAGATGAAAGATAAACAGACACCATGTATATATAGACGGACTGGTAAAGGATGATATATGAAGAAAAAATATATATATACCGGTACTGTATAGTCTACCGTATACAAATATATAGACGTGTCGATATGAGAGAGAGAGAGAGAGAGACCCACTAATCACCCACATATTCTAATTGGCCTCATAACCAGCCATAACCCAATTTAAGAGCTCATTAATTCCATCCCCAAAGAGAGAGAGAGAGAGAGAAACTGTCTATACCATACCGACTTTCTGATGCCTCTCTCTCTCTCTCTCTCTCTCTCTCTCTCTCTCTCTCTCTCTCTCTCTCTCCAGCCTGCAACGGGGTCCGGCACAATATCTTCAAAATTCTAACAATATTTTCTTAAGCTTCTATTTTTCCTTCTGTTCTCAAGTCTCAATCTTCCTCTCTGATAGATCTGTAGTTTGTTTGTAAAGAGACAGATATACACTGACAAACGGACATATAAAGATAGATGGATAGATAGATAGATAGAGAGAGAGAGAGAGAGAGAGAAACACTGACGATGGATTAATATATACAGACAGTTACAGATAGTTACAAAGAGGTACACAGAACATAAATGTATTGATAGAGGGAGTACATACATATAAATAGATAGAGACCGATAGATAGACAGATAGACAGTCTGACAGAGGAAGAGTTACAATCAGATACAGAGATACAGATAAATAGATATGCCCCGGAACAAACAGATGGAGTAGATAAATACATAATTAGACTGACTGATAAAAAGATACATAGATATATAAACAGATATAGACAGGTAGATAGATAGATAGACAGAATGACAATTACAAACAGGTACACAGATGCAAAGATAAGTATATACTGATAAATGGAGGTACAGAGATACTGACAGATAGGGAGACAGTCTGACATGTAAACAGACTGAAGCAAAAGGACAGACATGCAGAGAGAGAGAGAGAGAATCAACACTGGTATTATTCAGGGTTATGCGTTCTTTCACAGAGAGTATTCTTCGCTTTACTGCTCATTCAACCTGACAATTTCGCTCTGGGGAGATCTGAGACGTAAACCCGGTGGACTGCAGGCTTACGATGCCCTCCTTCTGCAGTTCACCCTCCTCCTTTCGGGGAATATGGAAGTCATTATGGGACCAGACAGTTGAGCCGCCTTGTTATACCAGTGCCACCACACGAAGGCGTCCCTCAATAGCACCAAGTATCACGAAAACAAACTACAAAGTAACTGTATTCAAAGGGTTAATGCTCGCTAATATCTAAGCTTCAAAAAAATAAAAATCTTGCTTATTTCTACCCGCCCTCATCTTCCACGACCATCTCCCTCTCTTCAGCAACACAATATTCCTCTGTTAACATCATCGAATTTCTGTTTTCTTTCTTGTAATCATGTTTTTCTAAGAGCTCATTATTCCTCGTACTACATCAACTTCTAAGAGGTTGGGTGTGCTACGCCGACGCCGTTTTCTTTCCTCTGATAAGACACTGTTGCCGACTTAGTACTCGGGTGTTATTCTAGGAAAGTATGCAGCTCTCGTGAATGTGTGTGTGTGTGTGTGTGTGTGTGTGTGTGTGTGTGTGTGTGTGTGTGTGTGTGTGTGTGTGTGTGTGTGTGTGTGTGTGTGTGTGTGTGTGTGTTGGAAGGGGGAGGGAAAGGGATGCAGGGGCTCTCCAAATCCGATACTCTCTCTCTCTCTCTCTCTCTCTCTCTCTCTCTCTCTCTCTCTCTCTCTCTCTCTCTCTCTCTCTCTCTCTCTCTTCGCTGCAATGTGCTGCCTCATCCTCTCTCCACGACATTAATAACACTACACACTGCTCTTCCCAACGGTGCCTGCATACTCAAATACAAAGGCAATGCAGCACCCGTCTACCCACGTACTGTACTTTCACCCTTTTCATTCAACTCCATTTAGCTTTTGATTTTAACTGGCCAACAACACACTTCCTCACGCAGTCTACCTTACGCAATATTTATAAGTATTTTGACACGATTGGATCTTGGTTTTTACTTTCTTCTGTTTACATTTTTTTTTTTTTTTTTGTCACTGGAGTCTCTTTGCGTCATAGTAAAGAAGACTATCACAAGGAAGGGAAGTAGCAGGGAAGGGTGAGTGAATGCATAAGGAATGGAGTTAGGGAAGAGTGAGTGAATGAATGAGGGATGGAGTTAGGATGTGAGGTATCTGTAAGGCTGAGAGAGAGAGAGAGAGAGAGAGAGAGAGAGAGAGAGTCATCCGTCTTAACACAAACATGTTTATCTCGCTTGTTATTGCGTGAGAGAGAGAGAGAGAGAGAGAGAGAGAGAGAGAGAGAGAGAGAGAGAGATTTGAGTTAAAAAACAAAACAAGGACTATGAGAGAGAGAGAGAGAGAGAGAGAGAGAGAGAGAGAGAGATTTGAGTTAAAAAACAAAACAAGGACCATGAGAGAGAGAGAGAGAGAGAGAGTGATGGTGGTAGCGATGGTGATAGAAGCGGCGCGGTGATGGCATAGATAGTGGTAATGGTAGTGGTGATAGTGGTTGCTGTGTGTGTGTGTGTGTGTGTGTGTGTGTGTGTGTGTGTGTGTGTGTGTGTGTGTGTGAATTAACGTGCTCTAAAAACGTACTCCCGGCAGCATATAATGGTCCAGCTGCCAAAAATGTAAGCAGATCGAGCACCATCACCAAAAACATCACCTTTAGAGACAGCGACATCCTTGTGCAGTTTGGGGCGCCTCACCTGCACAAAAGGCGGTATTCTAGAACGTTTGGGAAGCTTACTAACACCTCTTCCTTAGCGATTTATTTCTGATTCTGCTTCATTACTATATTCTTGTGTGTTATTCATGCAATCTATGTCGATACTGAAAATAAATACGAAGCAAACCAGGGGATATTAATGAGTAGTTTGGAAAATAAATCGTTAAGGAAGAGGTGTTAGGGAGCCTCCTTACCCGACGACAATACGAGCCAAAGACAGCTAAATCTGAATCAATGCATCTACACTACACTGTTTTTACCTGACGGAAATGGACCGCTCCCACGAGGCCACAGCTGAAATACTAAGTGTGGTTGTTCGAAATTTGGTGAGTTTAAGCTCTGATGTAAGAATGTGTCTCCTTGGTTATCAGTCACATCAACTCTCCTATTTGACTACACTCAGCCAAGAACTGGGCCTACAGGAATTAGTGATCTTCGTCCCTTTACAACAAATTATCTTCTGAGCGAATACAAAAACAAGCTTTTCTCTTTGTCAAAGCATCACACAAGAAAAAATATTGATTATATGTTTTCAAATCCTCAGGTTTTGTAAGCGTTACAGGTAGAGAGCATCAGTATGCTCACCTTTGCCCCACACCTGCCAACACTTCGGCCATTCATCCACTGTAAATCAGTCTTAATTTACTGTGGCCGCTACTAGACGACTTTATCTCGGGAGAATACCATAAATGAGGAGTTAATAAAAACTATGTAACCACTCTGGTTTCCGCTTTTCTTAATTCTCTCCCACGCTGGGAAGAATCATGTGGAGACTGATATCAAAAAGCATCATCGTTGTAAAACACATATCTTCGCTAATGAGGTGAATGATAAGTAAAACAATTTACAGATAAGAAAAAAAAATCCCCATTTTCCACTACCGATGGCTGATATATTCAGCATACATTTGCGAGTAAAACTGATAAGAAAAGCATCTACCAGTGACAGCTGCTATTAAACTGAAGTACACCATCCTGCTGGGACAACGGTACCCAACCGGCGTCCCTGTACCCACCAAGGAAAATATTAGAGACCAAGGTAACTAACTTCAATCGTTTAATGTATATGTAAAACACACACACACACACACACACACTTATATATATATATATATATATATATATATATATATATATATATATATATATAATATATATATATATATATATATATAATATATATATATATATATATATATATATATATATATATATATATATATATATATATATATATATATATATATATATATATATATACTGTATAAAACCTATGTGTGTGTGTGTGTGTGTGTGTGTGTGTGTGTTTTATATTTCTGTGTCTATATATATATATATATATATATATATATATATATATATATATATATATATATATATATATATATATATATATATATATATATATATACTGTATAAAACCTATGTGTGTGTGTGTGTGTGTGTGTGTGTGTGTGTGTGTGTGTGTGTGTGTGTGTGTGTGTGTTAATTTTTATTTATCAGCTTATTCATTCATCCACTTATCACTTAATTTCCTGGAATTTGAAAAAAAAAAAAAAAAAAAAAAAAAACACGGTAAACAACCATACCGTCCATCCTTCAAACCGGACGTGCAAGTGCCAGAACTCTCCTGTACCTATTCACTTCTTCCCAAACCTTAACATACATTGAAATGTTAACTTTTATATTAAACTAAAACTAAGTAAATACATGTCTCACTGGAGCCTGGCATCCGTATTGCACTTGGCAGATGTAATATCCGCCCAGAAGGGACACTTGAGAAATTCTGTGGTTGACAATTAACTGGCTCTTGTCGCTGGCTGTGGTCACGTATGTTTTGTAGAGGGCATAACTGGTAAACAAATAATGAAGAACGCAGTCGTGAATATCAGCGGTCATTCACAACAGTACATATGGGGAAAAGGGAGGTTAGGGGAGGTTAGGTCAAGTAAGGATGCTGAATGCACTGTTTTCCTGACGGTGTAGGGTAAGGGGGAGGGGGAAGAAATTGCTTGAAAAGGAAGAGAGAGAGAGAAAGAGAGAGAGAGAGAGAGAATTATGTACCAGTGCAATAGTGTCAATGGCCCCGGGTTTTAACAGAACACCACATGCACCGGAGACACCTACAGAACAGACCACACGGCACCTTAACCCTTCCACACACCTCAACCCCTCCACACCACACCTCAACCCTTCCACACAACTCAACCCCTCCACATGACACTTCAACCCTTTCACACGACATTTCAAGACCCCTCCACACGACACCTCAACCCTTCCACACCACACCTCAACCCCTCCACACCACACCTAAACCCTTGCACACCACACCTCAACCCCGTCACACCACACCTCAACCCCTCCACACCACACCTCAACCCCTCAACAACACACCTCAACCCCTTCCACACGACACCTCAACCCCACCACATGACACCTCAACCCCTTCCACACCACACCTCAATCCCTTCCACACCACACCTCAACCCTTCCACACCACACCTCAACCCTTCCACAAACCTCAACCCTTCCACACGACACCTCAACTCCTCCACAAGACACCTCAACTCCTCCACACGACACCTCAACCTCTCCACACGACACCTCAACTCCTCCACACGACACCTTAACCCTTCCACACGACACCTCAACCCCTCCACACGACACCTCAACCCTTCCACACCACACCTCAACCCCTCAACACCACACCTCAACCCCTCAACACCACACCTCAACCCCTCCACACACCTCCTCAACCCCTCCACACGACACCTCAACCCTTCCACGCGACACTGAACCCCTTGGATGAGCTAAGACTTTATCACCTGCATAACAGAGCCACCCAGGTAAGAGGAATTTTAATACCAAGTTCCGTATTCTCGGCAAAAAGTTTTTATCGTGCATAAATTTTACCAAGTACCGTACATTTTTTAATGCACTATAGATTTACCTCCAGAAAAACGAAAAAAAAAAAAAGAATTAAATAAAAGAAATTATGTTCAGGTGTTTATGGGAAAGAAAATGAGAAGTAACTAATTCGCACCTATGGACTTAATCAATTAGCACTCTTCTTCTAAACTGCTATATTTACTGAACTTTGGGGATCCAGTTTAACTTAAATAAAATATAACACTCAAACTTAATAAAATACAACTCGAAATCAAATCTATAAATAAATATAAAATTTAACATTAAAACTTAAACAGAAAATGCAATACTAATGCCATTTTTCTCTTACAACAGATTCAATGTTAATACGACTTTTTATCGTAACTATAAAATTACCCCACGATTTTCAGTCCCGGAGAGTATGAGAGAGAAGTGGAGGAACGATTGGGCAAATATGAATTGGAGCAGATGGGGGACGTGGAAGGTGTGTGCAGGATATTTACAGAAGAAATATGTGCAGAATGTGATGTGGTGTGTGGAAGGAAGAGAAGACGGAGGGGGGTGCAAGGAACAGCGTGGTGGACTGAAGAGGTGAAACGGGCTGTGGCACAAAAGAAGAAAGCATACAATGAATGGATGAGAAATAGGGGCGTGGAAGAAGTTGAGAGGCGGAAGACAGAGTTATATGTAGAAAGAAAGAGAGAGGTGAAAAGATTAGTAAGAGAGAGTAAGAAGAGAGTGGATGAGGAATTTGGAAGGAATTTGAGTGTAAAGTGGAGGGACTGTAAGAAAATGTTCTGGAAAGAGGTGAAGAGAGTAAGACAGGGTGGAAGTGAGGTTAGCAGGGGAGTGAAAGATAAAAATGATAGATTACTAGTGGAGAAGGGAGAAAAAGTGAGCAGATGGAGAGAACACTTTAAGGAATTGTTGAACATACAGGATGGAAGTAATGTGAGTATAAGTGGCTGGGGAATGGCTGGGAGAAGGAGGGAGGTGAGAAGACAGGAAGAAATCAGTAGGATAGAAGTTGTGGAAGCAATGAAGAAAGTTAAATTGGGGAAAGCCCCAGGAATTGATGGAGTGTGTGGCGAAATGCAGAAGCATGGGGAAGAGATAGTAGTAGAATGGATGTGGAAGATGTGCAGATTGGCCTGGGAGGAAGGTAGAGTCCCGGAGGATTGGAAGTCAGGTATAATTATTCCCTTGTACAAAGGAAAAGGGGAAAAAGAAGTGTGTGGTAATCACAGGGGCATTTGTCTTCTTAGTATAATAGGAAAAGTGTATGGTAGGATACTTATTGACAAAGTTAGAGAAAGAACAGAGGAATTAGTTGGAGAAGAACAGGCAGGCTTTAGGAAGGGAACAGGTTGTGTAGATCAGATATTCATTCTTAGATCTTTAGTGGAAAAGTATCTAGAGAAGGGAAAGAAGTTGTATGAGGCTTTCATGGATTTGGAGAAAGCATATGACAGGGTGGATAGACAAGGACTGTGGAAAGTATTAAGAATATATGGAGTAGATGGGAAGTTGTTGAATGCTGTGAAGAGTATGTATGATGGTGCTAAGGCTGCAGTGCGTGTGGAGGGTGAACTAAGTGAATTTTTCTCTTTGAAGGTTCGGTTGAAACAGGGATGTGTCATGTCTCCATGGCTGTTCAATCTGTACATGGATGGGGTAATAAAAGAGGTACAAGGTAGGGTAGTGGATGTTGGAGTGGCCCTGGTGAGAGAGGATAGTGTTTGGAAACTCCTTGTACTGTTGTTTGCAGATGATACTGTGTTGTTGAGTGAAGACGAAGGGGAGCTGCAAGGCTTGGTGGATGAGTTTGGGAGAGTGTGTAAGAAACGGAATGTAAAGGTGAATGTAGGGAAGAGTAAAGTGATGATCTTTGAGAGAGGTGAAGTCAGTGAATGTACAGCGAGGTTGGATGGTGAGGAATTGGAAAATGTGAGTACGTTTAAGTACTTCGGTAGTGTGATGAGTAAGGATGGAGGTTTGGAGGGTGAAGTGCTTGAAAGGGTACAGCAGGGAAGAAAGGTTGCTGGTTCTTTGAAAGCAGTGATAAGAAACAGGGAAGTGAGCATGGAAGTGAAAAAGTTACTACATGACAGTATTGTGATACCAACTCTAACGTATGGAAGTGAAGCTTGGACGTTGTTGGAAGGACACACGTCAAGAGTGAGAGCAGTGGAAATAAGTTATTTAAGAGGAGCCGGTGGAGTCGCATGGAGATACAGGCTGACGAATGAGGATATAAAGGTGCGTTGTGGTGTGGATGTGGATGTGATAGGAAGCGTTATGAGGAATACACTGAGGTGGTTTGGCCATGTGGAGAGGATGGAGGGTGAGAGACTGACGAAGAGATTGTATATGAGTGAGGTGGAGGGGGGAAGAGGGAGGGGGAGGCCGAGGATGAGATGGAGAGATGGGGTGGAGAGGTATATGAGAGGGGTGTGTGAGTTGGGAGCATGGCAGTGAAATGGCGGGGGACAGGGCGACGTGGAGGCGCTTTGTTTGTGGCCATCCCAAACGGGATTGAGGCGTCTGGCAATAGATAGATAGATTACTTATTTTCCAGGTTACTTTCATGTGTGGCTGATTACCGGAAGGCTTAGTGGGTGAGGGAGAGCCGTCTGCTGTGTTATCCTTTTCTTATACTTCCCTAATCACAAGGTACGTCATTCTATTGTTATTAACCACTTCGGGAAGAAGGCGTATTTTTGCAACTTATCCTTAATGACACCAGACGATTTTAATCATCTTAGGGAAGATTTCTTGTAATGAAGGGGTTAATGAAGGCTGAACCTAACCCCTCCAGCTGGAAAAATCTCTCACAATCAAAATAAAATCGGATGGACATCAAATATAAAACATAAATTAATCGTCACATGATTGAGCGAATTTAACTCAACAAAAATGTCCTTCCCGAGATGAACAAAAGCTTCTATCAGTAACAAGAATCCATATAATAATAATAATAATAATAATAATAATAATAATAATAATAATAGTAACAATAATAATAATAATAATAATAATAATAATAATAACAAAACACATGAGGTTATGGACAATATTCCTTCAATACAAGGCATTTCTCTTAAGCTGAATAAAATCGTCCGGTGGTAGCAAGAATAAGAGGAGTTAAGGCAGTACCAAATATACCAAATCTGCGTGCTCTCTCTCTCTCTCTCTCTCTCTCTCTCTCTCTCTCTCTCTCTCTCTCTCTCTCTCTCTCTCTCTCTCTCACTCACACACAGACATAAAATAGTTCATCGCCCTCCAGATAAGGACAGGAAAGCAAATCGACCGCTGATTGGCCGACGCGGACCCCAAGCACAGCGGTGATTGGCTAGCGGGGAACCAGCTGGTGGGGAGACGGCAGCTGACTGGTTGATGTGGCAGGTGGAGAAAGGGTATGGAGGGGTGTGATTGGTGAGGGGAGGGACAGCTGGTGCTCTCTCTCTCTCTGTAAAGTCAGACATGTGTGTGTAAATGGGCAGTGCAGGTGTGAACATGCTTGTTAATATATGGATGAAGGTGTGTGTGTGTGTGTGTGTGTGTGTGTGTGTGTGTGTGTGTGTGTGTGTGTGTGTGTGTGTGTGTGTGTGTGTGTGTGTGTGTGTGTGTAACTCATGTATGTGCGTGTAAATGGACAGTGCAGGTGTGAATGTGCGTGTTAATATATGGATGAAGGTGTGTGTGTGTGTGTGTGTGTGTGTGTGTGTGTGTGTGTGTGTGTGTGTGTGTGTGTGTGTGTGTGTGTGTGTGTGTGTGTGTGTGTGTGTGTGTGTGTGTGTGTGTGTGTGTGTGAGAGAGAGAGAGAGAGAGAGAGAGAGAGAGAGAGAGAGAGAGAGAGAGAGAGAGAGAGAGAGAGAGTGCGTATGCGTGCAGGTGTTTTTCATGCCATGCAGCTGCCGAGAAAGAGAGTGAGAGAGGCCACTGACACCGGAAGACACTGTATCATCATCATCATCCAGTCCCAGTATGCCCTATATAAAACAGAGCATAGGGACCCTGGGTTGGGCTATTTAGTCCCGACATTTAAGGAGATGGTGACCAACTATACGAGAAAAAAAAATTACGTCATCATACTTAAAGGACTAACCCGTTCAACTCGATACCATCTTTCACATTTATTACTGCTTCTGAAATGCCCTACTACACTTTGGTATGTCCTCTCGAAAAGTAAGGGATTCATGCATGTTTATCCAAGGTCCTATATCGTACCGCTCGACAAGTCTCCACGTTAACCTGTTGAATCCCATTACTTTTATATACTCCTGCCATCAAGAGACTATTGTATTCAGTCTGGATGGGGCTTGAGTTATTTTAGGGGTGAGATAAAGCCTTCACCCCTTTCACTAACAGAGATCCATCCATGTTCATTCATATCTTACGGTGTTAGCAAGAATGAAAAAAAAAAAAAAAAAGGGGGGGGCATGACAATAAATGCGTGTATGGACATTTTTTTTCCTTTTTTTTTTTCCAGATGATGAACAGAGGAGGGAAAAACAAATTTAAAAAAATCACACACCAGATTACGTGTCCTCCATTCAGTAAAATAATAATAATAATAATAATAATAATAATAATATTATTATTATTATTATTATTATTATTATTACTATTTTTATTATTATTATTATTATTATTATTATTATTATTATTATTATTATTCTCTAAGAGTAGGACCTGAACGGCTGTAGGTGGCTTCTTCACTATGAAAAGCCTCCCTATGCCCAATAAAATCACTCAGAAATAGCAAGAATATTTTCAGTGATATTACGTAGCCGCAGTGAAGGCGTTACAATCAGACGATTTCGTAGACCGAGGGAAATCCAGTGAAATAATTAACTCCCAAACTCTCTTAGCTGAATAAAAGCGTCTGGTGAAAGATGAATTAAAATACTACAGTTATTCCGACGATGACTGGGTTAATGGCGGGAATATTGACACTCTCAGGCTCCGATTATTACACTCTAAGCAGACTACTATCATCTGGACCCGTATTCTTGCTGGTTGAGGAAGCTCCCTAACGCCAACTCTTAAATGATTTATTTTGCCTATTACACCTTGCCGTCATCTCAGGTGTTACTTAAATCAACCTAATAGCATCATACTCCGCATAAACAAAGTCCAAAACGATAATAACCAACCGTATCCAAAAATAAATAGGTGAGGAATAGGTGTTACGAAGCCTCATCAACCACCACTAATACCAGCTCACGTACTACCTGGAAGAGATTACTAGAGTTCTCCTAACCATGAGAGGGTTATCGTATACATCCCCAGCCCCAGCACTCATTTCACTCTAACCTGGCCTAAAATTGCCGTCTATCCATTCTGAATGCCGAGTTGTAACAAGAGATTAACACTAGATGAAGACGCTAGTCATGAAGAAGTGCTATGGAAACGATATACAGTCGAGGTATTGTCTTATTCTTTCAGTAAGCGACGTGAAATAAGCAGCAAAAGGACGAAATCTGGGACAGGTTAAGATGAAAAGAGTGAATCTATGGGAATCTACCTCTATCTATCTATTTATCTATCTATCCATCTATCTATCTATCCATCTATCTATCTATCTGTCTGTCTATCTGTCTGTCTTATGGGAGGGGTGCATGTTTTCTCATCATAAAGTTGTATTATCATAAGAGGTGAACTCCGGACATCTACCCTTAACCCTTTCATTTAAAAAAAATAAAATAAAATGTCATCTCAAGCCGACACTACCACCAAGAGCAACAACTACCATCATCATTCCCAGTACTATAACAAGGGTGAGCAAGATAAACACACAGGGAACAGGAAAACACAAACACAAAACTAAGCGAAATGACATCAGTGCCAAGCGAAAGTCTCCCATTCATTTATCATTCAACAACAACAACAACAACAAAACAGTGAATTCCTGACCCTGTGCCTACAACTTTCAGAGCAAAAAAAAATGTACACATACATACTAATACACATATACATGCATGCACATAAACATCGAATACACACACACACACACACACACACACACACACACACACACGTAGACAAACCACAGCTATCTATTTTTACGGCCATACCAATTCATTATGACCGAGGATAAACCTTTCGCTGCCAGGGACGCACTTGTGTAATATATTTAAGAGGGAGTTAGACACAAGATAAAACACTAGGACAGGGAAAGGAGATTTAGGCTATATTAGGTTAGGTTAGGTTTGGTTAGGTTAGGGTGAGGCTGAGTAGGTTAGGGTGGGATGCAATGGACTTACGTTAGTTTAGGTGAGGTCAGGTCAGGTCAGATTTGGGTATATTGAACTGGATTTTGAGTTAATTTGATTTTACTCGGTTACGCTAGGCTGGGATACCATAGGATAGGCTGGAGTAGGGTATGGTAGGTAGGTTGTGTTGTGTTGGGTTGGGTTGGGTTGTGTTGTGTTGGGTTGAGGACGGTTGGATTGGATTGGGTTGGGTTTGGGTTGGTTTGGTTAGGCTACGTCATGTTACACTGGAATAAGATGGGGTGAGGTACGGAAGGGCAGGATAAGAGAAATCAGGATGTTTCACCCGTCGGACGTTTAGGCGGTAAGACATTTAACCTAACCTAACCTACAGCAACCTAACCTAACCTACAGTAACCTAACCTAACCTACAGCAACCTAACCTAACCTAACCTACAGTAACCTAACCTAACCTACAGTAACCTAACCTAACCTACAGTAACCTAACCTAACCTACAGTAACCTAACCTAACCTACAGTAACCTAACCTAACCTACAGTAACCTAACCTAACCTACAGTAACCTAACCTAACCTACAGTAACCTAACCTAACCTACAGTAACCTAACCTAACCTACAGTAACCTAACCTAACCTACAGCAACCTAACCTAACCTACAGTAACCTAACCTAACCTACAGTAGCCTAACCTAACCTACAGTAACCTAACCTAACCTACAGTAACCTAACTTCAGTAATGACATCTTGATGAAGTTTAGGCCAGTTTGGACGTTACGGCCTACGGTACTTACGGCCCAAACGACCAGGACAGCGATATGATCTGCTGGTGTCATTTCGTTTAGGACATGGTAAGTTAAACCAGATTAGATTACATATGATTACGATAAAATAAGTGAGGTAGGGCTAGGTTAAAGCGGGAGAGGAGGCACTAGTTCAGTCAACGATTGGGTAGTTTAGAGTAAGGTAATGCAAGGTAAGTTAAATTTGGCCGGACAGTGTATACCATTAGCCATAATTTAGGGATGCTACATTACACCAAATAAAAGAAGGTTGGTTAAATTCGAGCCAGTCAGCTAATTAGACACACGAAAGTTAGTTTCATAAGGTTAGACATCGACTTGGCCGTGTCAAGGTGAGGCTCAGGTAAGTTTAGCTCGGGCAGGTGAGAATAGGTCACGCTAAATTAAGAAACACCGCAACAGGTCACACAAAAGTCAGACGGGTATCGGAAGGTCAGGCCAGGTCTAAAGGTCAAGTTATATTACACACACACACACACACACTGGAAACATGGACAAGAGAACGAAGGCCTCCCCCACAAAGAAACAAGGGAAAGACATGCACATAAGAACGACGCCACACACACACACACACACACACACACACACTTCGCAGATGCCCAGACACATGACTAGAGGTTATAAAACTGGAGAAATTGGATTGTTTAAGTTCCAACTCAATTATCCATATCTTTTCCCGATGGCCTCTTTATTCCTGCTACCACCGAACGATTTTGATGGGTTCAGCACCATGACGCAAGATTGTAGTGTATTCTTATTATCCCTCCCTATCACCAGAAAGGAAAACGGTGGACTGCAGGAGAAACTTCGATCTGCAGTTCACTGGGCTCACATTCAGATGAACGCACTACTACTACTACTACTACTACTACTACTACTACTACTACTACCACCACTACTACTACTAGCACTCCTCCTCCTACTACTACTACTAATACCACTGCTACTCTCATGAAACGATATTATTCAACTTAGTAAAGACCTCTCATTTTGACGTTGTTAGTAAACGTTATATCTAACACCAACAACTCGATATTTTCCCTAAGCTAACTAAAATACCAAAGATCTACAACCTGTCAACAACAAAAAAAAAAATTCTCCTTACTGCTGATTATAATGGTCTGAAGTCAACCTGAATAAACTACCTAAAACCTACAGTTTAAGTCTTTGGTTTCATCTTCCTAGCATCAAAAAAAAATATCGTCCGGTGTAAGTAAGAATTAAACATATACTTGGAGATTATTCTATCTTGGATAAAATCGTTTGGAGATAGCAATTTGGTATATTTAAACCCCCTCACTGCTTGGCAGCTTCAAGGAGAGAGAGAGAGAGAGAGAGAGAGAGAGAGAGAGAGAGAGAGAGGGGGGATATCCTAAGTCAGCAATAACAAAGATCAAAATGAGGCTACATGCCATTAAACCACTTAATCCATCCACACAACATCTATCAGTCACTCCATCATCGCCTATCCACTTGTGCCAATCGCCATCATCCAATCGACTGTATTGCATCCGGTGACAAAGGCGATAATCCGGTATCACTGGCCGGGTAATAGCTCTAATGGGGTTAGGTGTAAGCGAATACTCTCTCTCTCTCTCTCTCTCTCTCTCTCTCTCTCTCTCTCTCTCTCTCTCTCTCTCTCTCTCTCTCTCTCTCTGCCCTACTTCAATAAACTTAAACCAAATTTCTTTCAATAAATCTATCATATATTACAAATACTCTGTCCATATTAACTAGGCGTAAATTATCATCTCTCCATCTTGAACGCTGAGCTGTAACAATAGACTAACACTAAAATACGATGCTGGTCACGAAGAAGTGCTAGGGAAAAGAATGCTGAGCCGCAGTAGCCTTTTTCTGACACTGACCTGCGGAGAACAAGCAGCAAAAGGACGAAAATTTCCGCCTAGTTAAATGAATGAATTAGAGTAGCCATAGACACATAGGCTAAATAGACACTGGTACAGACAGACAGACAAATTCACCAACCCTCCCATTACATCTAACCTCATATTTCTTACCCATTCTTAATTATAATACATGACAGGTTTGTATATTTTCTCATGTCTACGCATAAAATCGCATCTCAATTTCAGGTATACACTAACAAATTATCTAACCAATAAATAAGTAAATAAATCAATAACACTGGTTTTTCTCTACTGGTATTAATCATCGGTA
The DNA here is from genome assembly GCF_032717465.1 of Coenobita brevimanus. NCBI lineage: Eukaryota > Metazoa > Arthropoda > Malacostraca > Decapoda > Coenobitidae > Coenobita > Coenobita brevimanus. The sequence goes on from NC_137015.1 coordinate 30,442,702, forward strand.
AACTGTACTTTAAAGAGAGCAAAATATACTAGTACACATCCCTCGTTTCAAAAATATACGTATTTATTTCTAAGCATTTACATTAACACTACATTAAGTGCTGCTTCCACAAATCTATAATGTATTCCTATCACATAAACATCTTTTAAAAGCGACTAAAATGCACCGTACGCTTACATTCGCCTGAACCGGAAAAAAAAGTGCGAAATTTGCTGGCCTCATTATCCTTAATTAACATCAGTTTAAGCATACGTAACTTTAAAGATGGAACTACGTCATTAACCCCTTCTGAACAGTGGCTTAGTTTATTAGTTCTTGCTAGTACCTGATTTTATCTACTTCCAGAATTTACCAAGAATGGGAAGATAGTTTTTTTTTTTTTTCAAATTCCTCCAACAGCTTATGTTTCACATCTAAATAAAAAATAAAGAATATTATACAAACTAAAGAATATTATAAATGCTCTGAATGTGAATATGAAGAACTAATACCACATTATTAAAAGAAAAACATAGACAGATAACAAGCAAGAACACAAGATTTTTTTTCATATTATCTGCTTCGTATACAGGACCAGGATACAGACTTTCAAATCCCTGTCGAATATTATCATCATCATCATTATTATTATTATTATTATTATTATTAATTTATTTATTTATTTCTCCCAAGGGCAAATTTTACGAGTGCATATCTTTTCATGTCCCTAGTTCTTCCTTGAAAATTACAATCTTAGGTACAATAGATAATGTGCTTAAGTTTAGTCGTGGCAGGCCTAGTAAGTTTTAGATACTTTAGAATGGCTTAGATAGAGCTACAGGGACAGGTTAAAAGCTTATTTACTATTTTATACCAGGTTAAACAGTCGCATAAATTTAGTAGGCATTGCTATACCCCTTTTACTCTAAATTAGCCTAAAACTACCATCTCTCCACCTTCAATACAGAGCTATAGTGATAGATTAGCACTAGAATTAGATGCTAGTCACGAAGAGGAGCTGTTGAAAGGATGTACAGCCACAGTTTCGCCATATTCTGCCAGTGAGCTACATGAGATATGTTGCTAAAAGACGAAAAATCTTGGCCAAGTTAAAGTAAAAGGACAATAGGTAAGCTAAGGTAAGGTATGGTAACGAAAAGTAAGGTCAGGCCAGGTCAGGTAAGACAAGATAAGGTAAGGTAAGGCCAGGTAGGGTCAGGTAAGGTTAGGTATACGATAAGGTCAGGTCGTCAGGTTAGGTATGGTATGGTTTATTTACCTGAAGACATTATGGTATTTAAGCTAAGATAGCGATACTGAATGGAAAGATAAGGCAAGGTAGGATGCGAGTGTTGAGGGCACGGTAAGGTAGGTCCGTTGTGGCTAGATTATCTCTTCTGCACATTCAGATTTAATTGTGGCTATTGCAAGGGTTTTCTAGGTTTTCTTTACAAAACCACACAGGGTCAACTCCAGGATTAGGTATATCAGTAAGAACATACAACAGACACCCCTGGCAGTCAAGAGCTCACACGGAATGGAGGAAAACGGACACAGGTGACGGAAATCAGACGGAGGGACAGGGAGGAAAATCAAGGAGTGGAATTTTCCTGGTTCACGAGGCGCCACTAATCACAAATAAGTACTTAAGGAAAATGTGGTCAAAATTGTTGGTGGAAAATGTGGTGAAAAGTGTTGGTGGTGGCTCAAAAACCTGGGGCTAGACTCTCTCTCTCTCTCTCTCTCTCTCTCTCTCTCTCTCTCTCTCTCTCTCTCTCTCTCTCTCTCTCCATTTTAGAGGATCATGGATGAGGGTGATCCCGAGGTACGCCTCCTGTGAGTCCCAGAAACACTGTCATTGAGAGCATGTGTGCAGGGACTCACGGGCACCGCCGACCCAGTTCCACCAATCAATGACTGCATGAACAGGGCCACATAAGGGGCTTGCTCCCTCTTGGTGTGTTAGGAATTCTAGCTCTATGAGGCTATATAAATCATAGCTAAGATAAGCAGGTCCAATTGGGGTTATTGTTAGACTGGCTCCATTACAGCCGGATGGGGCTTTTACTCTATATTTTTCAGAAGGATGGTGTCAGTTTGTACATAAGTTGATTTGAAATACCGTATATACACATAACAAGGCGAAGCATGATGGAAAATTTACTACAATAGCTGAAAATACTCATCAAGTTACGGTCTTGGGATGGGTTGGATTTTGCTCTGACAATGTTGTTTAAATATAGATAAGATTCCTGCTTTATGTATTTGCTTTTCAGTTAATAACATACGAAAAATGTAGTGGTTCTGAGTTAAAAGTTTAAAGCTGAAACAACTCTCAGTGTGTACTACTTTTTTTAGTTTAGCAAAAGCTTGAGAGGGTAAACTGAAGGTTCTCTGGCTAAATTTTGTGCCAGCAGTCGCAGTTATACTTGATAAGAATGCGAATAAAAGTTGGTGTTTACCTTATGTTCAAGTTAATAGTTTATCTGGTGTCTGAATGGATGAAATCAAACTTTAAAAAACAAATACCTGTAAACTAATTTAGTTTAACAAGTCAATAAATTTAGAAAATAAACTAGGATTAGATATCCTACTATAACTTTATGAAAATTTACTAAATTCAAAGAATTAGGTGGTATTCTACTCTAATGTGGGGAACCCCTCTTTTAGATGATAAATCATGCAAAACATTACTGACTGTATTAGTTTGCATAACGTCATTGAGATAACTTCAATAGAAAACGTTATTAAAATAATCTTCTTCAAAATATTACATCACATGCTACAAATATATACCATAGGAATGGATGATTTCCGGTTGAATTTATCCCATTACAAATAAACTTTGCAATTATGTTTTGAAGGAGGACTTAAAAGTAAGTTTATTTTAATATGGTAATCTGATTCTAGCTCTAGAATGCACATACAGTATATCGCCCGCTGCTTTCATTAATCAAAGATAAGTCACAACATAGTAGCTGGATACACTGGAGTGTGTATCAGGAGAGTGAGACCAAGCTTTAAACATGCAACTCATTTACACCAAGAAGAAAATCTGAGGAGTACCTACCAAATATAGATTATCTTGAAATTAATTACCTTACTTTTGTTACTTGAAATTTAAAAAAAAAATAATAATTTTTAAAAATATATTTTACTGAAACAGTTATTTTGTTGAAACTAAGGAGGATTGTGAAAGAAAGTTTAAATAAATTTTAAATTACAGAAAGCAGATACCGGTATGAGTTACTGTCTCTTGTGTATTACTGGTAACAAAATTATATTTACAAACACTGTGCTCTTTTTGATTTTGTGCTACAATCAAAACTTGTTTCACAGTTAACACTGAATATAGAAGAAGTGGGTCTGCTTAAATTTTTATGGCTCACTACGCTAAATTCATTTTTCAAGAAGAATATTTATTTTTTTTTAGCAGTGAATCCTTGTGGTTTACTATTTTATTTCAGATTAATCTAAGCTGCCTCTGTTTTCATTTCAGTTCAAGGTCCTTTACCTCAGCTTCGATACGATAAATTAATATACCGGTATTTGGCTTGAGAACGATTCCTACTGGTATCCTTCAATTATGTAGTTTTTTTTCTAAGGAGTAAGTAATTTTGCTTTTGTTTAATGATATTAATAGTTATATAGTAGCTTCATTTAAAAAAAATTTAATCCTAAGAAAGATGGGACAGCTACCAGGACAACCTTACCTCTACTAAGATTACCAAGAATTTATTTTATTTAGTGCTTTCAAAACACCTGTTTTCTTTTAAACTAATACTTCATCCCATCATATTGCCACTAAAGTATAAATAAGTAAAATCTTAATTAGGAAATTGTTAGGACTTGACCTACAGTAATGTATGGATCTTCAACAGGGCAGTCATCTTAGTGTTCTTACTAAGTGCCTAGATATTGTAAACTATCCATCTATCTATCTATTGCCAGATGCCACAATCCCGTTTGGGCTGGCCACAAACAAATCGCCTCCACGTCGCCCTGTCCCCCGCCATTTCACTGCCCTGCTCCCAACTCACACCCACCTCTTTCATATACCTCTCCACCCCATTCCTCCATCTCATTCTCGGCCTCCCCCTCCCTCTTCACCCCGCCACCTTACTCACATACACTCTCTTCGTCAGTCTCTCACCCTCCATCCTCTCCACATGGCCAAACCACCTCAGTGTGTTCCTCATAACGCTTCCTATCACATCCACACATCCACACCACAACGCTCCTTTATATCCTCATTCGTCAGCCTGTCTCTCCATGTGACTCCACAGGCTCCTCTTAAATAACTCATTTCCACTGCTCTCACTCTTGACTTGTGTCCTTCCAACAACGTCCAAGCTTCACTTCCATACGTTAGAGTTGGTATCACAATACTGTCATGTAGTAACTTTTTCACTTCCATGCTCACTTCCCTGTTTCTTATCACTGCTTTCAAAGAACCAGCAACCTTTCTTCCCTCCTGTACCCTTTCAAGCACTTCACACTCCAAACCTCCATCCTTACTCATCACACTACCCAAGTACTAAAACGTACTCACATTTTCCAATTCCTCACCATCCAACCTCGCTGTACATTCACTGACTTCACCCCTCTCAAAGACCATCACTTTACTCTTCCCTACATTCACCTTTAGATTCCGTTTCTTACACACTCTCCCAAACTCATCCACCAAGCCTTGCAGCTCCCCTTCGTCTTCACTCAACAACACAGTATCATCTGCAAACAACAGTACAGGGAGTTTCCAAACACTATCCTCTCTCACCAGGGCCACTCCAACATCCACTACCCTACCTTGTACCTCTTTTATTACCCCATCCATGTACAGATTGAACAACCATGGAGACATGACACATCCCTGTTTCAACCCAACCTTCAAAGAGAAAAATTCACTTAGTTCACCCTCCACACGCACTGCAGCCTTAGCACCATCATACATACTCTTCACAGCATTCAACAACTTCCCATCTACTCTATATATTCTTAATACTTTCCACAATCCTTGTCTATCCACCCTGTCATATGCTTTCTCCAAATCCATGAAAGCCGCATACAACTTCTTTCCCTTCTCTAGAAACTTTTCCACTAAAGATCTAAGAATGAATATCTGATCTACACAACCTCTTCCCTTCCTAAAGCCTCCCTGTTCTTCTCCCACTAATTCCTCTGTTCTTTCTCTAACTCTGTCAATAAGTATCCTACCATACACTTTTCCTATTATACTAAGAAGACAAATGCCCCTATGATTACCACACACTTCTTTTTCCCCTTTTCCTTTGTACAAGGGAATAATTATACCTGACTTCCAGTCCTCCGGGACTCTACCTTCCTCCCAGGCCAATCTGCACATCTTCCACATCCATTCTACTATTATCTCTCCCCCATGCTTCAGCATTTCACCACACACTCCATCAATTCCTGGGGCTTTCCCCAATTTAACTTTCTTCATTGCTTCCACAACTTCTATCCTACTGATTTCTTCCTGTCTTCTCACCTCCCTCCTTCTCCCAGCCATTCCCCAGCCACTTATACTCACATTACTTCCATCCTGTATGTTCAACAATTCCTTAAAGTGTTCTCTCCATCTGCTCACTTTTTCTCCCTTCTCCACTAGTAATCTACCATTTTTATCTTTCACTCCCCTGCTAACCTCACTTCCACCCTGTCTTACTCTCTTCACCTCTTTCCAGAACATTTTCTTACAGTCCCTCCACTTTACACTCAAATTCCTTCCAAGTTCCTCATCATATTGTAAACACATATGGTAAAAGACCTAATTGTTAAATACAATGAACAAAAATAATGGAACAAAAATTACAGTTCTTCATTGAGTCGCTCCTAAAATCATGTCAAATTCTTGATCTACATCAAACAGCGGACCATCGATTTGGAGAAACTCACTTCAGACAGGGTAAAAATACAAATCCCAAGAAAGTATAAAATCAATTTAACTCTAAATCTATTAATCTGATAGCTGCTACGTGCTTCATATGATGGATAATGTGTAGCTGCTACAAATATCACATGAGCAAGTTTTTTTTTTTTTTTAATGGGCGCATTTCTAATACTGTTTGGCATCTCAACTGAGCTATTTCCATCACCACCCACGCATCCTACCACCACCCACACATCCTCAGTATCTCTCTATTACTAGTATGGAGGAGAGAAGTCAGATGCACAACTTCATTACTTCAACACACCTAAACTAATGTAAATAATGAACTCACACCAGTACAGTAATACCTCGATATACGATACCCCTAGATGCAATACCTCAGCTTAACAATGGGGGTAGATGTACCACCATACCCTGCCTAACAATGGCCAAACCCCGGTTTAACAATGTTTTCATTTTTTTAAAATCGATCTTGATAACATTTTAGTCTAAAACTGTGTTCAGGTTGATTTATAAACTGTTTTTTGAATATCTGATTGATTTATAAACTGATTTTTGAATATCTGATCCAGCCACAGGTGGGGTGAACATTGTCATTTTGGGGTACAGTTTACTAGCTTGATTTTTTTCCAGACTTATATTTGACGATATTCAGATTTCAGTTGTTGGTTTTAGTGGTTATTTACAGGTGTTAGGCTTAGGTTAGCTTCCTTGACATATGTGAGGCCATTATGATTGGCTTTAAACTTGTTTTTGGGCTCATTTGGGTGGGTTTTGGGCTTGGTTTGGGGGGAAAAACAAGGCTGGTAAATGCTCCGCATTGCTTTACATGTTAAAAGTACCCCAATATACAATACCCCGCCTAAAGATGGGGTTTTAAAAAACCAATTACATCGTTAAATTGGGGTAGGCCTGTATATGTTTTACCCAACACCTATACCCCACTATTAAACAGGGATGTGTTCCCTAAAAAGTGGTTGAATAACAAATTGGTCAAATATTGAACATATTTTTCCCATAATATTGTTAAGAGGGGGGGTTAGGTTCCTGACCACCTTCATCATGCAGAAAATATTCAATAAGGATGGAAAAAACACCGAATGCGACACAGGGATTTGAGCTGTTTCCCTATACACATACGTTCTCAAGGAAACTTATTTTAGTACAAAATACATCTCAGATGACTGACATTTGATTTTCGATCAAAAAAATGTTGGAGAACAAAAGAAATATACCGGTACCAACTTAGCAATATAACGCCTCCGATAGCGTGTGTACTGCTGATCCCGCTAACTGGACATGACATCACCACACCAAAACAAACTCAAATATTGACAACTTAAAACCATAAATAGCAGTAGAAGCCTAACTGGACGCACTGAAATCTAACTTGGGGGCTTCGCCCCAAGACCCCCCCTAATGATTATAACTTACTTAACCTAGTGCAAACTAAGATGTGCATTACATAAAACTGGCGCTAAAACAGTATATATCATGCATTAAGAGCATTTGTTAATCACTGGCGCAATTGTCACCCAACCATGCGACTGAGAAACACTCACTCAGGTTGGTGAGCATATGACTGCACTTGGCAGGGGAAGAAGTAGGGGTCTTGGGTGGAGCCATGGTAGTGCTGTAGTATTCCACGTGGTCAAACACAAATGCAGACAGATGAAGGGGCAACCAATCTGCAAGGTAGAATGCAGGAGATTGAGACAGCTCAGCCAGTCCGTCTGGCAGCGTGCAGTTTGAACTGTCAAAATGGCGAGGATAACCACGTCAAACAACAAAAAGGGGTGTAGACTTATAAATGTCAAAACAACAAACTGTCAAATAACATCGGTTGAAAAATGAGAGCTTGGTGTACTTTTCCATGCACTCTTTCATTTCATATGAGCAAAAATTATTTTTGGAAAAAAAAAAAAAAATTGCGGGTTTTTCAGCATGGGAGGGTAGACCATGAAACCTAATGTAGTAGCTGTCACGTTAAACCAGAAGAAGGTTCAAAAACAGACAACATTGCAATATTGCTATCATTTTCAAATTTTTTTCTTCAATCTTAATCACTTCCATATCCGATCTCTCCCTTTTTTTCTTTTTTTTTTTAAGGAATTTTAACATATAAATTTATCAAAATAAGAACTATAAATGTAACTGAAAACAAAACTACTAGGTTTGGTCAGAAATCGGAGCTATTGGGGGAATCGGGTGATAGCCTTTCTGGACAACTTAAGATTGACAAACTCATATTTTTACTTTATTTAGCTCATAAGCCAAAAAATCATAATTACAAATGGAACTAACAGTTCAAATAATTAACAGAAATTAATACTCAAAAGTACAGGGCCTCAAGACCAGAGTTTAATAGAGCAATTACGGTAATAAAGTAAAATTACCCATTTCTCCTAGACTAATTCCTGAATAATTATTCATTTACTGACGAAAACAGCAAAAGAAGGTACAGTAATCCTCCCAAAGAAAACAGACAAAAGAAGACTACTATCTTTACTTCTGCAGGCAAATTATAACTGAAAAGATAATTGATATGAAAATCTTGTTCAAAGTTTAAGAAAAAAAAAAAAAAAGTAATAATGATATGGAGATCAAAGAGTAAAACAAAAATTCCTATGGTCATCTCTGTAATTAAAACAGAAGGAACTATCTTTCCAACATCAATAATTGAGGAAAATGTTAGGATGTTTTGTAACGATGTTTGATTAATTCCCTCAATGCTGACAATATTCTTGTTATATAAAGTTGAGTTACACTTAAACATGTCCTTATTCTAACTAAATAACAAAGATGGAATAACGGCGCAATTTTCTGAATGGTTGTTAAAATTGTGGCTTGGGGTCAAAGCAGACCTCACATAAAGTTAGGAAACCAAAACTGAAATGCAGCCCACCCTAATTTTAAGACTGAAGTACAAAAAATAAATGAAGCTACTCTTTGATAAATCAATATAAAAGAAGCCGAGAAAATAATCAAAGAAGCTTCCAAACTCTGAATTAAAAAATTCTTTAAAGCATCTTTCGAAGAATATTTATTATTTTTAGTAATAATAAGAGGAATAAATGAAAGTTCATTTAGCTAACTCAAAATCAACCCAAGCCCCAAACCACAAACAAGAAGAAAATTCAGTTCTTATAATTAAAGTAGAAGAGAATACTAAATTTGGTAAAGAAAAATAAATTCAAAAGAGAAATTCTTTTTAGTTTTTGATTTTAAAATAACACTAAGAATTTCTTTTGTTTAGATATAGGTACCGGTAACTGTTAAGGCACAAAACTGAATAATTAAATTACAGAACTATCAGCATCAATCTCCCATGAAGAACTATATCTTCAAAAGTAATGGTATAAATATGCATACTGCAAATACTGTATTTGTTAAAAAGAAGGAAATATGCCCATAAACAGGGTATGAGCCCGTTAGCTTAACGTGCCAGTGCCGTTTTAAAACGGTCTGACTGCCGCGGCCAGTGCCAGTGCCATTTTAAAACGGTCTAAAATAAAAAACTTCACTGTGACCGCATTTTTCAAGATTTGCAGGTAAAAATTGGCAGGCATGTATGGTAACTGTTCCTCTACCATCCCCCAGGCTGTCAAGGCCATACACTCACTCGCTCCCCCCCTCACGCTAGCTCTGCCTCACTCTGCCTGTGTGCCTCACCCAGTGCTGTACATAGTGAAGGCATTTTGTAAATATTTTCATGTAAGTTGTAAATATTTTCTTGTAAGTGTAAGGATTATACCTGTATAGTGAAGTCAAGTTGTAAATACCTTCTTGTAAGTGCCAGGACTGTACATAATGAAGTCAGGTTGTACCTATCTTCAAGTAAGTGTAAGATAATGCATTCACAGTGAGAAAGACGCAAATTGTGATAGATGCTGAAGTAATAAGTGATCAAAAAGTGTACTGAACAATGCTATACCTTCCCAGCATATATACCTGAGTATACCTTACATAGAAAACGGCTTTCTCTCACGTACGTGGTGAGCGTGAGAGTGGCTATACCTGTACACGAGTATGCAAGACTACTGTAAGTAAAACTGATTTCTGAGCCTCGGCGAAATTCGTTGTTTCTGCATCAAAATCTATCATTTTGCCAAAAAAAAAAAGGTCGAAAAATGGCCGGCACTGGGGTGACCCAGAGGGCTAAAAATAGCCGGCACACAGCGGGTTAAACTTACCTTTTTAGAGAAGTTTATTTAGTAATTCTTTTCCACACAGACACAGCCTTTCCATATTTTCTATTGAAATGAGTCTTTCACAGGTTACTTATTATTCTTGGATTACCACTGGGCACTTTTATAAACTTACCTCTGAAAGCTATACACGTAGATTTAGAATGCGTAAATATTCCGCCGACGACTATCATTAGCTGGCCATACTTAAAGTTCCTAACGCACATTTTTTAATTTGAAAGCTGGCTGTCAAACAGTTAGGTTAGGTTGGTTTAGTTTTAGTTTGGTTAGGTTGTGCCCATCTGGTAAAGAATTACCGTTTATTCATCAGAAGTAATTCATCACCATCATCATCACCTGGAGCTCCTTTCCCACCCTAGGGCGGGGTGAGGAGTTGCAGCATCCAGAATGCCAAAGTATCCCCATTTCAATTGGCCATGTTTCCATCTAAACAAGCCCACGGAATCCTGGCTCCATCTGATAGGCCAAAAGGTTTCACCACGTACTGTAGCTTCACATATACTGGTACCTATCCGATAGTCAGTCCAAATGCTGTCACGTTAAAAAGGGATGCCAAATCCCTGGTCATGCACTTCTCCGCACAAAATTCATCCAGCCAGCTCGATCTCTTGTCAGTCCCTTAGCGTCACCAATTTCCATACCTCTCTTCCTCACACATTAATCCACCATCTCTTTTCACCTTCTTCTTGACCTACCTCGTCTCCTCCCTCCTTCAAATTCGCTCAGATATACATTTTTCACAACTCTGTTGTAATCCATTCTCTCCACATGATCATACCATTTCAGTACTCTCTTTGATTCAGAGGTAATTTCTGCTATATAACTGATTTGAAAGACCAACATAAACTTCAGTCATCAGGTGAATATGTTAAATTTCATCAGATGATGTAACCCATGTTAAAAAAGATTTAACAGAAACTTTCAACTCCATTTGGTACAGAACTTTGATCAGCCACACCAACTTTTGAACACTGACCAAAAGTCAATCCTTCAGTTCATTTCCTCTCCTTTACTACACTATCGCCTTATGTGTTCGTCTCCCTTCCTCTCCCTGACACCCTCTACATTTAGTCTCTCCCTTAGTCACCCTTCTCTCTTGTTCTGATCCCATGATAAACGCAAATTAACATCAACACAATCTCCAAGCATTGGATTAATTCTACTACCACCGACCCTCCACCCGAAGCCACTCACGTATGACGATATATTACAATAACTTGCTTACCTTTCTTCATTTTCTTCCATGTGTACTTCAGCTAAACTTTGCTGATCACTTCCTCTCCATCTGTAGCCTCTGAGAATGTCAAACTATCACGAAAATACGAAATACACGCGCGCACTACATACCAAACACCTACACCTCCACGCTGTTTTGGCCCAACGCTTGACAGGATACGGGCCTATCTATTTCCTTCTTGTTTATCTTTGTGTTGTACTTAGTAAAATAAGCTCTGTTTCCAGGATACTTTTACTTTAATAATTCACAGACTTTTCTTAATGAATAATGCATTAATGTGGCGCAATATAAAACTCAATTTTGTTTGGTACCGTATTACGAAACCCGTATACGCGAAAAATCAAGGATGAATTTCCTTTTTAATATGATGTCTCACCGTCGACTATGATCAGCAGAAGGTCTATTTTTAAAATGTATTTCATTGCACTAACCTAAGCTGATCATATACAGTAATAATTCTGCCACGCATTACAAACTGTTCGTCATTCGCATATTCGGACAGCTTTAGTGGAACTAGGCCAACACCTGCTTATATTATGCAGGTCATACTGTAAGGAAGTTATCGCGGTCACTCGTCAATATTCTTTAATAGCCAGAATTTATTTTCCAACACTACGCTGTCACATTCATCCTTTAGCTAACACTGATGCATGTAAGTTAGATATTTAATTTAAGGTAACACCAGGCTATAAGCGTGTGTGTGTGTGTCTATATATATCTATATATATATATATATATATATATATATATATATATATATATATATATATATATATATATAGGCTATATATATGTATGAGTTAGTTCGCTGCTGTGGACACATCCCCCTACAATGTTCAAGTTAACACCAGAGAACTTTATTCAGAAGGGAAAATTCCTAATGGTCATGGGATTAACAGGAAATAACTAAAATATCGAGCAGCCTACTGTAAGTATGGTGTAATGTAACGATGTAAGCTACCTTTGAAATCATTCAGGCCTAATCTACTGCCTTAATGAAAACTCAGCTACTTAGGCTGATGTGAGAGTGAGTGTTTCAAACCCCACATCCCAGGAATTAACATAAATAGGAAATATATTAGACCCATTCGCCAGGTGATAGAGGGAGGTCACAGACTTTAGGCTCGTTCTCCCTCACGTCCAGAAAGTTTCACAACTTACTTTAAAAATGTGTAATCACTGTGGCAGTCATGCGTTCAGATACCCCAGCTGCAACACAATATTTAAAATTAAAAAATACAGATGCCTTAAGTGATATTTATATTTATACTCCAAAGTAGGGTATATTTTTATGAACAGGTGTATCCTACTCTAACATACTTAAGTCTTACATGTATTATAATATTCTTTCTACCGTCAGGATATTTTGACCAACTAAGGAGAAACTAATGCAACTGAAGTGGTTAGATATAGCAATCGAGAACCCCTTCAGTTCGAGATTTTCCCCCATTGGTAAAGAATGTCTTACTGGTGATGACAGTAATTAACCAAGATGCCATCCAGGTAAAGGGATTGTATTCCTCAAAAAAAAAAAAAAAATCTTTCAGGAAATTATTATTATTGTTGTTGTTGTTATTATTATTATTATTATTATTATAATTATTAACTAATTTTGCATGAGTTTATTGATTTTTTTTTTCATTATTTTTAATTTTTTCTTAATTCCTTGAATCACATAACGTATTTTAATGGTTTATTTTTTCCGCTTCTGATGCCATTAGTCAGTTTGGGGAAGGGGTCGCTTATTAAAAGGGTCAAATATTTTTTTTTCATGATTACAGTATCTTTCTTATTATATTCACATACAGTAACGCAGAGAGCAATGTGGAGGATGCTCTCTCTCTCTCTCTCTCTCTCTGTGGTGTGTTGTGTTATAGCAATGGTTTCCTTCCCCTTACACGTAGGACTGTATTCACGTCAGTGGAAGCTCCCAAACACCTTTTCCTAAGCAATTTAGTTTGCGTATTACACCTTATTGTCCTATTCTGTGTCACATTAATCCTTCCAGCATCGCCATACTCTGCATAAATAACGTACGAACGGATATTAATCAGCCATATCCAAGAATAAATCACTAAGGAAGAGGTGTTAGGGAGCCTCCTTACCCTACGAGAACACGCGCCTTCAGCACCGCCGCATCCCAACCCCCTCCACGCAGCCATGTAGCCGCACAAGTTACTACCAAACAATTTTCCTCTGGCGTTGGAATTTTGCCCGCGCCACAGACTTACCTTCCCTTCCCTCTCGTAACTAAGGTTGCTTCTTACAGGAAGGACAAAGGAAGACGGGTATATATTCCTCCTATACGTCTCCATTTTCCTGCGATAATCAAAACTACAAGAGGAAAACTATTGCAGGACATTTTGCTAATCTGCGTTCCTTTCTTCCGGTGCTGCACTTTTGCCTGTATCACACACACTCAGAGTACCTTATGCACTAAAGTACCCAGTGGCACATCATTGGTTTGGAGCATATAATCCTAAACAGGTAATTTCCCATCATATACAGAGGAATAGTTTAATTCAGCACACGATCAGTACTTCCGTCTGTCAAGGCAGTCACCAACTTAGAAATAAATGCCCAAAGACAGGGATGTGGTGTGAATTACTTTGTGCATCAGGTACTTTGTGCATATATGAACTCAGTGCCCGTAACCCTATGCATTGTAAAAAAGTGTCCCTTACCATACACTCATACTTTGTTATAGAAACCTTGTGTTTTGTGAGGGAACGAACGTAGAGTAGTGGCATGGAGGGGGGGGGGGTTGTCCCAGCCTGCCATTACTGTCCCTGCCTTTCCTGTGTACGTTGCCTCTCTTGGATGAGTCGGTGGCTTGGTCGGTTTGGCACTGGCCTCACGTACAGCAGGTGCTCTGGAGAAGGTTCGAAATCCAAACACCTCCACTGAGATAGAGAGATGGACGCTCACAAGGTAACATCTGTCCACAGCAATCACGTAACACAATTGAACTTTCACCATACCTCTCTTATCATTTCCCTCTTTCACCGTCTGTTCCTAGTACCTGGCTTACAGTAATCACGTCTCTATATAATATTACTATTTTATTACTATTTACTTTCACCGCTTGTGTCTTGTATACTGTATGTCCCAACTTCCTCCCAACGCCCCCTCTGATTTTTCCAATTTCTATCACCCAGCTGTTCACTTACCACTATCTTCTGTTTCACCGCGTGTGCTTTGTGTCCGCCCTTCCCCCTTACCCCCCTCCCAAGTTCTCTCTCTCTCTCTCTGTTAGCGGAGTGCCCCACCCTCTTGAAATCTTACCTTCTCTGTTTTTTTTGTTTGTTTTTTTTAACAGGCTTTCTAGAACTTCTCCTTCCCAATTCTATTACTGCATATTAATACAGAAAATAAATAGCACACTAGAATATGTTAATCCCCTCACTACGATGGCGCTTTCTTTTCCATTCTTTTTTTTTTTCTACCTTCAGAGGATTTTATTCAGATTACAAAGCCATCCTCGGAGTGAAGGGGTTAATGAAGGCTGTGTATAATCCCTGCAGGTCATGAAGTCTTTCCTCAACTGAAGAAAATCGTCTGAATGCATATCTAGAAGGAAACACCGATGACGTCAGAACAGGGAAGGGTTTAAGGTGTAAGGTGAAGGTGTACAAGGCAATGTAAGTCACTAAGAAAGGTGTTCTATACCCCCTTCACTTTGCCTTGGCCTAAATTTGACCTTTCTCAGTCTTGAATGCTTAGCTGTAACAAGTGAATAACAAAAGAACACTAGTCACGAAGAAGTGCTATGGATGGAATGTGCAGACGTAACGCAGTATAATTCGATGAGGAAAGTGCCCAATACTCTTTTCACTTTGACCTGGCCTAAATTTGCCACCTCTCAATCTTGAATTCTGACCAGTAACAAGTGAATAACAAAGGAACACTAGTCACGAAGAAGTGCTATGGATGGAAAGTACAGCCGTAACGCAATGTAATTCACTAAGGAAGATTTAATATGCTCTTTTCACTTTGACTTGGCCTAAATTTGCCACCTCTCAATCTTAATTTCTGACCTGTAACAAGAGAATAACAAAGGAACACTAGTCACGAAGAAGTGCTATGGGAAGAATGTCGGGCAGTAGCATTTTATTCTATTTTTCCCGCCACTGAGCCCCATCTCTCAATCTTGAAGGCTGAGTTGTAACATGACATTAACAAAACAACATTGCACTAGTCACGAAGAAGTGCTATAGAAAGAATGTCCAGCCGTAGCATTTTATTTTATTTTATTTATTCTGCCACTTAGTTCCATGGAAGAGCCACGAAGGGACGAAGGTGAAAAGACTATAGCAGTTTTTAATATCACAAGGGACGGTGTTCTTGTACTGTTAGGAAACTTCGTAACACCCCTTCCTTACCGATTTATTTCCGATTCCTTTCCGCTTACTATGTTCTTCCCTGTTATTCATGCCATCTATGTCGATACTGAAAAGACATAAGATACAAACCAGGGGATATTGATGAGTACTTTGGAAAATAAATCGCCGAGGAAGAGGTGTTAGGGAGCCTCCTTACCCACTCTTAAGATTCACGGACAAACGTAAGATCAATACCCCGTTGCAAGAGAGATTTATTTCTTACAGGATGGACGAGGACAAGGAATACAGAATCTTACAGGATGGACGAGGACGAGGAATACAAAATCTTCCCTCTTCTCCAAATCACATCCTCTGCAAATAATAATAATAATAATAATAATAATGATGATAATAATAATAATAATAATAATAATAATAATAATAATAATAATAATAAAGACTTAGCTAAGAAAGAAAAATTATCCTACGTTACTTTGTACACCTGAGATTCTGTTCAAGGTGTGACGGTGATTAGAGGCCATTGTTGTTAGCGTCCCAGGTGGTTTGAGGTCATTAGGGTAGTTACGGTGGGTACAATAGTAGTGGTAGGCCTAACTGGGGTACATGAGGCCTAAAAATATTTCTCACCTTACCACACGTATCCTTTTAAAACATGGACGAAGTATTGTGATATTTGGAGTGGCCTGGGATTATGAGTGCAAATATTATCGTGTGTGTGTGTGTGTGTGTGTGTGTGTGTGTGTGTGTGTGTGTGTGTGTGTGTGTGTGTGTTTTAAGACACTAGGTTAATAGATTTATGTGTGTCCTACAAAACTCGCTCATTTTCACACTCATCGTACCCCGGGTGAGCGATACTTTTTGTGCTGACTGTAGGGGGAGGGGAGAGAAGGAGGGAGGGAGGAGGTAGGTAGGTAGGTAGGTTGACATGGAGGGAAGGAATGTACGAGTAAATAGGTAAGTAGGCAGGTAGTTTAATTAGGTAAGTAGGCAGGTAGTTTAATTAGGTAAGTAGGCAGCTAGTTTAATTAGGTAAGTAGGCAGGTAGGTTAATTAGGTAAGCAGGCAGGTAGGTTAATTAGGTAAGTAGGCAGGTAGGTTAATTAGGTAAGCAGGCAGGTAGGTTAATTAGGTAAGTAGGCAGGTAGTTTAAATCGGTAAGTGGGCAGGTAGTTTAACATATAGGTAAGTAGGGAGGGAGTAAGGGAGTGATGTAGGTAGGTAAGTAGGTAAGGAAGGAGGTAGGTAGGTAAAGAGGGTGGTAGGTAGGTATGCATAATGTAGATATGTATGTATGTATGTGTGTAGATACATAGGTGGGTAGGTACTGTAGGTAGGTAGGTAGGTAGATAGGTAGGTAGATAGGTAGAGAAGTAGTTATGGCGCAACAGTAGCTGGTGGAAGGACTAGGGTTGTGTAGGGGAGGCGGCTCGGTAGGTAGGTAGGTAGGTAGGTAGGCAGGCTGGTAGGTAGGAGAGAGAGACAGGAGACGGAGAAGTAGAATGATGTACATGTAGGTAGGTAAGTAGATAGGTAGGTAAGTATGTAGGTAGGTAAATAGGTAGACTGGCAGGTCGAGAAAGATAAGCTACAGGTAAAGAGAAAGGGGGAGGGAACGACGGAAGTATGTAGGTAAGTAGGCAGATAGTAAAAAAAAGATCGGTAAGTAGGCATGTAGGTAGGTAGGTAGGCAGGGAGGTAGGTAGGTAGGCAGAGGAGAAAGTATAATAGGACAGAAGGTAAGTAGGTAGGTAGATATAGGTAAGGAGACAAGGAGAAAGTAAGGTAGGCACGTAAGTAGCTGGGTAGGTAGGGGGGGAGGGAGGGATCTGGGAAGGAGCGAATGGGTAGGGAAGGTAGTAGGCACCAAGAAGAAAGAGAGAGAGAGAGAAAGATATGAAAAAAGGGAGGGAACTCTCTCTCTCTCTCTCTCTCTGACGTAACTGGCCTAATGCGTCGCGTCTGTGTGTCTATTTATAAGACTGTATGTTTTGGCAGCTGCCTGTGTATGCTCTTAGACATTTGTGTGCATATATATATAATTGTGTGTGTGTATGTGTGCGAGTGAGTGTGTGTGTGTGTGTGTGTGTGTGTGTGTGTGTGTGTGTGTGTGTGTGTGTGTGTGTGTGTGTGTGTGTGTGTGTGCATATTTTGTTGAAGCTATTTCTTATGTATTTTCACAAGCGTATATGTAAGCATGTCTGTGTATCATATATAAGTATGTACTAATTCATGTATGTATATATGTATGTGTGAATGTGTATATGTATGCCAGTGGGTGCTTTGTAGATGCAGTGTGTGAGAATGTATGTATGTAGGTATGCGTATGTGCGTATAAATTTTTTTTGTATATATGTATGTATGTATGTTTGCATGTATGTATGTATTGTATTTATGTACATGTGTGTGTAGGCTACGTATGTATAACCTCGTGTATGATTGTATGGCTGTCTGGATGTGTGTATGTAACGTGCGGCATGAGAGGGAGTGATGGCTGATGAAAGTAGAGTTGTATGTATGTGCATGAATGAGTGTATTTGTGTGCGTATGAATGAGTGTATCTGTGTGCGTGTGAGTGTGAGTGCATGTGTACGTCCTTCACACACCTTCCTTCTATCAGCCCTTCCTGGAAAAGAAAGGAGGGGAGATAAGGGGGGGAGGGGAGGAAGATAAAAGGAGGGGGAGAGGGAGGAGGAGGAGGAAGAGGAGGAGGAGGGAGAGCAGGAGAGAAAGATAAAAGGGGAAGAGGGAGGAGGAGGGAGGGAGGGGGAGGGGGAGGAGGAAGGGAGGGGGAGGGGGAGGAGGGAGAGCAGGAGAGGAAGATAAAAAGAGGGGGAGAGAGAGAGAGGGGGGAGGGGAAAGGGAAGAGGAAGGGGGAGGGGGAGGGGGACGCATGGGGGTGGAGAAGGGGATGGGGAGGGAGAGGGGAAGTAATTGGATGGAACAGGAGGGGGGAGGGAGAGGAAGGAATCAACATACTGGGAGGGAGAGATAAGAACTGTGGAAGAGAGAGGGAGAGGAAGGGGTAAAACAAAGGGGAAGGGAGGGAGGGAAAAAAAGGAGGGTAAAGGGAGGAGGAGAAAAAGAAAGGAAGGGTTAGGGGTGGAGGATGGGAGGAAAACAGGGAGGGTAAGAGAGAGAGGAGAGGAGGAAGAGAGGGAGGGTAACGCGAAAAAGAGGGGAGGACATGAGGGAGGGGAAAGGGGTAGAGGAGGGTAGAAGGAATGGGGAAGAGAAGGAAGAGGAGAACAAGGAAGGGAAGAGGAGGTAGAAGGAAGAATGAGGGCGGGAAGAGAAGGAGGAGTGGAAGAACAGAGGAGAGAGAGAGAGAGGGAGAGGGGGGGGAGGGGGCGAGGCTAGGATGAAAGACATAATCAATTACCTTGCCGTACCTGCAATACATTGGCACATAGCAGCACACATTACATTCCACCTTGAGTCCTCTGTATACATCATTAACAGCTTCTACGTACAACCACGGACATAAACTCATTCAACATTCCTCTCCCTGTACGTCACACTTGAGGCACGTCCGGTACTTTCCTCCCTGAAGCACCACGTCTGCGAGCGTCATCTGTGGGCAGGGAAAGACATTAAGACATTAAAAGGAAGATTAGCCAGCAGAGGACAGCGAGAAGCAGTAGTGGAATATTTGTCAGACTGCTATGTAAGACGCGTTTCAGGCCATTACAACGCATTACACGTTACAAAAGTACTTAGAGCTGTTATGGCAGTTACAATCCTCTTGAGCATAGACCGGACCTTCGTTGGAGGGAGAGTGATAGGGAGAATTAACCTTTTCCCATGCTGGCCAGGAGAAAGCGGGGAAATAGAGTTCGTAGTGAGAGTAAGACATGTGAAAGTTAAATTTAGTGTCTATGTTTTTATGTGTTAGAGTCTGCATGTGTTACCGTATGAACAGAGTACCAACATAAGCAGGCACATGGAAGGACATACTACCACCACTCCCTTTAAGTATCCTCAACGACTCCGGTTCGAATCTAAGTCTCGAGACACACACAGATGGCAAGGCGAACACGCTACCACCTGGTCACCGTAGGAAACCTGAATTTTATATCTTGAACAATAATAGACGATTTTGTTCAGTTTAGTAATAGTCTCCCATTCTGCAAGGGTTAAAATTAGCAATACAGAACTGGAAAAATGCAAATAAATGGGAGAATTAGTTGAAAATTAAATTATGTAGTTTATTTACCTATTTTAACTATTTATTTATTTATTTATTTATTTGGATAGGAGGTAGCATACCCCCAAAAAACTTAACCCCTTCAGTATGAGTGGCAGCAAGAATAAGAAGAAAATGGTCCTCGTACTGAAGAGACTAAAGGATTACAGAATACAGCGTGCAGTAATGATAAAGTCTGATATTTACCTAGAGTTACATAAGCGTGTTGTGCTACGGTGACGTGATGTTGCGTAAGGGAGAGGACGAATTAGAGGGGAGAGTGGTTGTAATTGGTGAGAGAGAGAGAGAGAGAGAGAGAGAGAGAGAGAGAGAGAGAGAGAGAGTGGGGGAGGGGGAGCGCTCTGAGAGGAGAGTGTTTATGACAGCGCTTGTGTGTGTGTGTGTGTGTGTGTGAGAGAGAGAGAGGTGAGAGAGAAAGAGAGAGAGAGAGAGAGAGAGAGAGAGAGAGAGAGAGTACGTAAATTTATGTGTGTGAAGGAAAGTGTATGTATTAATGTAGGATTGTGTGTGTGTGTGTGTGTGTGTGTGTGTGTGTGTGTGTGTGTGTGTGTGTGTGTGTTCTTTATGTCAGTTGTTTATATGTGTGTATACGAGAGAGAGAGAGAGAGAGAGAGAGAGAGAGAGAGAGAGAGAGAGAGAGAGAGAGAGAGAGAAAAGCTATATGTACAGTATGTTTATGTGTGTGAGAGTGTATGTATTAATGCAGGTGTGTGTGTGTGTGTGTGTGTGTGTGTGTGTGTGTGTGTGTGTGTGTACGCGCGCGAGCGCGCGCGAGTGTAGATATGCTTTGTGTGTCAACTAGAGAGAGAGAGAGTACATGCAAATCAGTACTTTCGCACTTCTCAGCCAGTCCTACTGTACTGTCGCTCTCATTTCTCGTACTGTCTCACCCTTACTTTCTCCCACTCTCACTCAGGGATTAACTCTCTCTCTCTCTCTCTCTCTCTCTCTCTCTCTCTCTCATATACACACATATTAACTACTGAATATAAACACAAACACACACACACACACACACACACACAAGCAAACAGACAAATACTACCAAAACAATGCAGATATCTAAATTTACACACACGCCCTCACCTTCGCACACAAACACACACGGGCAACATAAACACACACAGTCACAAAGAAATACATACTTACATATACAATATAATCACAAAAAGCACACACACACACACACACACACACACACACACACACACACACACCTCCCCCGCCACACTGCATCACTATCTTATCTTTCCCTTATCAGCAGCGACAGCCTTGACACTCAAACGGCAAAGTCGGCCATCTTGGATCCAACCTTCCTCAATTATCTAAACATCTTCGGGTATTTATGGGGATTCTTTAACTATACAAGGTCACTATGGGAATGACCTTGACCTGACCTGACCTTACATCCTCACAAAAGGTCACAGGTAATCCAGAATCGCGGTACATGTATCCGTACTTGTTACCCAAATGGCAGTGATGGCCCCATATTTCAGGACGCCACCTACGCTGTTAACCTTGACTCGGCGTGGAAGCTGCGTTGTTCTGAGCCTTATCTCTCCTTATCGGCACTCACACACCCTCCATACACACGCAGCCCCAGCCACTGCATGTTGTGGTAGGCTGGTGTGGGGGGGATAGGTTAAGGTAGGTTAAATTAGAGGTTATGTTAGGTTTAGTTAGAGGTTAGGATAGGCCAGGTTGGGGTAGGGTAGGTTAAGTTAGAGGTCAGGATAGGTTAGGTTAGGTCACGTGAAGGTAATGGTTAGGTTAGGTCAAATGAAGTTAGTAATTAGGTTAGGTTAGGTTAAATTAGAGGTTAAGGTAGGTTAGGTTAGGCTGTGGTAGTTTATATTCCATTGCATTACTCGTAGGTCATGTTAGGTTATTTTTTGCAGTAGTTGGGTTTGACTAGATTAGGCTAAGTAAAGATGAGTTAGATGATACTGCGATGGAGTGGGTTGTGGTATATTAAGTTAGAGTTGGCTGAGGTACGATAGATTTGGATTCAAGAGGTTTGGTGAGACTGGAACAGGTGATGGTAGTAGGCTAGGGTGCTTTAAGCTTGGCTGGGATATACTAGGTTAGGTATAGCTTGGTTGATGGGGAGGACAAGAATAGGTTAGGTTAAGCTATTTCTCTGTTGCAGCAAAAGAAAAACACAGATCAGAGCAAAAGAAGCTAAAAATACATATACCAGGACACAAAACACTTACAAAAGGCTGGCGGTTGTATGGTAGGATATGGTAGGTGACGTGGTGGGGTGAGTTAGGACGGATTACAGTTTGGTGAAGGTTAGGTTGGGTTTGGATTCTCTCTCTCTCTCTCTCTCTCTCTCTCTCTCGCTCGCTCGCTCGCTCGCTCATCAGATATCCCTCCCATAGGCAGTTGGACTAAATGAAAAGAAAACGTCAACTAAGAATCGTTCATTTCGAGACACATGAACACGTAGCGTCAAAACCATACTTAATCTTGTGTCTAAGATGCGGTGAATTGAGCTATGAGAGATTTGATCCATCTGTGGCAAATTCAGCTAAGTTAGATTTTAGTGTTCAGGGTTCATTTTTGCCAGAGACACTTTAAAGCAGCTGTTTTTGAACCTTTGCTGTTAAAGAGCCGAACTCTGTATTAACAAGACTAGGTGTGACACACTACAGAATTGAAAGAAAAAAGTAAGACGCAGAAATAAGCAAATATATAAATAAATGTACGAAATGGGTATCTTAATTCGTAAATATGTAACACGAATATTATAACGCTAATAGATGGTAATTAATCCATGACCTGCGCAACTCGCCTTGTGTTGCACGGGTTGTCTGCCTGTTATTTATGGTTATTGAGTCCCGGCCACTGACTCACTGGCTATAACGACAATAATGAAGCACCGGTATTGGTCATTATACATCATACATCTCGTATGTTGCGGGAACTGCTCTGTCAGTGTTACCAGTTCTTCGTTGGAGAATTTTCTAATTTCCATAACCTTTTCCGTGCTTTATAGTATTTTTTTTTTTTTAACGTATATTGACTTCATGGTTGATCAGAAATTTCACGAAGTAACTAAAATGTCTGCACCTCCCACACCAGCAGACTGAGCCGTCCCCGCAACACACAGGGCTGGAGTGCACTACTGTATATGAGGACCTTCCTGCGTATTACTTGATTTGCAGGAAGGCAACGGGTACAAAGTGAAGGCCGGTCACATTCGGTACACAAGTCTCTAGTTCGCCCCCTCCCCTAGGATTTTTCTCAGCTGAATAAAATCGTACTGGTGCCAGCATATACATACCATCCCTAACTGTGATATACTCTGTTCACTTTAAATAAGCTTAATATTGCCCTCTCTCCGTCTTGAATATTGAGCTGTTCCAATAGATTAACATTAGAATATGATGCTAGTCATGAAGAAGTGCTATGGGAAGGATGCTGAGCCAGATTAACACTAGAATTTAATGCTAGTCATGAAGAAGTGTAATGGGAAGGATATGAGCCAGATAAACACTAGAATACGATGCTAGTCATGAGGAAGTGCTATGGGAAGGATGTTAAGCCGTAGTAGTGTCTCATTCTGACGTTTAGCTACGGGAAGTAAGCTGCAAAGGGACGATAATCTCCGCCTAGTCAAGATAAAAGGACTACAGTAACAGAGAAAGGGATACTCATATTATTTTTGAAATCTTTGACTGATAAAATTTCCACCAGTTTAACAAAATCCTCAAAATCGTCTTGTGTTGGCCTCCCCATCTTCGGATATTTTTTTCGTTTTTTTTTTTTTTCACAGGGGATTGTGTGTGTGTGTGTGTGTGTGTGTGTGTGTGTGTGTGTGTGTGTGTGTGTGTGTGTGTGTGTGTGTGTGTGTGTGTGTGTGTGTGTTCTCGTTCTCACTAAAATATACAGGAACGCCAACCACAGGGAAAATATTATACAGTTGCTATAAACCCAGAAAGTCGTTCCCCAACTTAGGATATTTATTTTTTAAATTCTCGAAAGGTGGTTGTGTGTGTGTGTGTGTGTTCTCGTCCATACTAACATTCGTTCCCACACTCTTAAGACTTTACTTCTGGGCTCAATAGCATGAAAGTTTCTATATATGTGTACCTAGACTTTGTATCTCGCTCTCAAATTTTTAATAAAAACCTTTCAAATTATAGCAAAAAAAGAAAAAAAGAAAAGAAAAGAAAAGTTCAAGAAGACGGGCACAGAACCACCAGACCCTAAAATAGCCACCTAACTAAAACCACATGTCCTATTCGGCGTCGAGCGGTGTTACGGAATGGGCGAGTTTGATTCGAACGTGCCCTTCAGCCTGTTATACATGTACGAGAGAAAGCGGGTCATGTGTGTAGCCTATAAAGGGATCCTATAACAGACGCTGCCTTGGGGAATGTCGTGTTGCTCTCAAACGTTGACTCTTTATTTATTTATTTATCTATCTGTCTATCTATCTATCTATATATATTTTTAAACTGAACCAAGATACGTCTCTGTATAATCACACTAGACCCAACAATTAATATATTCCAGATTTTCCAAACCAAGAATTAAATGCTGCTAAAATTAAATCCTGAATTCTCTCTAAACTACATCTCTCTAGCAAGGCAAAAATGTGTCCGGACTTAGGCAGCTGAAAAATGGTGGGTGTGGATTTGCCTAAAGTTTGCTGAGTTGTTGGTAAATATAAAAGATTGTTGTGTTGACGTGTTGCTGTGTGTGTGTGTGTGTGTGTGTGTGTGTGTGTGTGTGTGTGTGTGTGTGTGTGTGTGTGTGTGTGTGTGTGTGTGTGTGTACTGGAATGTGTTGGCAGTACTGTGTTGGGGTGTGGGTGTGCTGGAGAGTGTTGGCTGGAGAGTGTTGGCAGTATATCCTGTATGTTGTGGTGAGGGTGTGCTGGAGCGTGTTGGCAGTACTGTGTTGGGGTGTGAGTGTGCTGGGGTGTGTTGGCAGTACTGTGTTGGGGTGTGAGTGTGCTGGGGTGTGTTGGCAGTACTGTGTTGGGGTGTGAGTGTGCTGGGGTGTGTTGGCAGTACTGTGTTGGGGTGTGGGTGTGCTGGAGGGTGTTGGCAGTATACCCTGTGTGTTGGGGTGTGGGTGTGCTGGAGCCTGTTGACAATATACCCCACAGTGTAGAGACCATAGGGTGTTTCTTATACGCTAAGTGAAAGTCTGTGTACCCAGTCATTTCAAACGCAGTTCTGAAGCATTATCACTGTATCATGACTATATTATCATTTAGCATAACACATATGATATAATTTTATGGTGATGTGGTGACAGGCTCACTGTAATTTGCGTAAGGCGGTCAGATATTACGAATAAATCGGTCAGTGGAACAAAATAATGCTACCCACCTACAGGTACGAAAGTAATTCTTTTAATCAATTTATATTAATACACACCCTTGAAATTCCGAGAGAAAACTGAAATGTTGGTGAGTTACAGAGAGAGAGAGAGAGAGAGAGAGAGAGAGAGAGAGAGGAGTATTCCCCTGAGACTATGGTGAAACGTGCGGAGTCACCTCTCTCTCTCTCTCTCTCTCTCTCTCTCTCTCTCTCTCTCTCAAGTAATATGGAAGGTAGTATTGGTGATGACGGTGGTGGTGGTGACTGAGACAGAGTCACCTGATTCCAGGTGACGTAGACAGAATGGAAAGTAGGAGGAGTCAAATTCAGGGGGAGGAGTAAGCTGCGCATGAGCACACTGAGTCTCTACATTGTGGTATACCCTGAGATGATTTTGAGATGATGGCGAGTGAGAGACTATCTATAGTTCTTTCATATTAACTTGGATCAGATTTTCGTCTTTGTGGAGATTATTTCACGCAACTCACTGACCTAAAGACAGTACCTTGGCTCTACATCGTTTCCATGGCACTTCTTCGTGACTAGCATCATATTCTGGCGTTAATCTATTGTTGAAACTCACCATTTAAGATGAAGAAGTGGCAATTTCAGACCAGGTTAAAGTGAAGAGAGTATAGAACAGTGTGTGTGAGTTAGATGGAGGTGGAGAGGAGGAGAAGGAGGCTGAGGAGGAGATGAAGAGACGGAGTGGAGAGGTAAATGAATGATGATAGTGTGAGATGGAGGGAAGGCAGACTGTTGGCAAGGGATGGGGAAACGGAGGCGATTTGTCTGTGGCCACCCTTCCGAGATTAAGGTGTCTAACTATATATAAAGAGAGAGAGAGAGAGAGAGAAATGGATATATAGGTTGATAGATAGCTAGATAGATTTTTCCATTTCTGTGGTATCGTTGTCATGAAGGAAGTATCGCCTAAATGCACAGGTCCACCAAGGAGTTTCTCTTGTAGTTAAGAGTTACGTCAAAGTTTTCAGAGTAAGTGAGAGTTTGTCCTGTGGAGATGTATTAAGAAAGTTGTGAGGGGGGGTAGTGTGTCTCTTGATTCACGAAGTCGACGTAGTGAAGAGGCTGGTATTCTCGGTGATTCAGAAAGCTCCCTAACAACTGTTCCTTACCGCTTTATTCTTGGATATGGCTGGGTAAGGTAGTTTTGTACGTTACTTATGCAGAGAAGGGTGATATTAGAATGATTTAAGCAACAGAGAGGAGGGGGCGAAGGTGTAATAAGCAAAATAAATAGCTTAGGATGAGGTGTTAGGGATCCTTAACCGACGAGCATACGGGTCAGTCTCCTTGTAGCTCTAAGTAAAGGGAAATCAGCTCTTTAATACTCGGGGTAACTCTATCATTCCATTCCAGCCTTACGTCAGACGATTTTATTCAGCTGAGAGTAAGTTATAGGATCATAAGTTAATACCCTGAATAAATCAATACAAAAATACGGTAATACGCCTCACAAGGACACCACAGAGACAAATGAGTAATAGTCTTAGAGAAACAACCCATTTTTCAAGCGTAATGAAAACTCTTGATAAAACAAAGAAGAAAATATATAGGAAAATAAGGAATACAAAGAAACTATGAAGGATTAATTTTCTCAGAGCTCGGGATGAAAAGATACGCTAAAATTTCAGGTAACTAGAAATACGGCAATCTGATTAATACGCCATACAGGGAAATCAGGAACGATTAACTTAGGCAGAAGTCAGAGGGAAAAATACTGAAGTACATTTCAAACCAAACCCTAAAACTACAAAACACACAGCACCAACATGAAGGGAAAAGCATGACCAGTATCTAAACAATAAGGTCAATCTGAGTATGCGTGTGTCTGTCTGTGCGTTTATTCGTTCCTTCCAAGAGAACGGCAATGAATATCGACCTAATTCTCCTTGCAATGAGTGGGGGTGATGCCTGGGAGTGTCAAAAAAAAAAAAAAAAAAGGTGAAACAAAAATTTTGATGATCGCGCGCGACAAGATGGCGCGAACTTTCCGAAAATCGCGACGCTGGAAAATATGTAAAAATATATATATATATATATATATATATATATATATATATATATATATTTACTTTTTGTTCATAGTTGGTCATTGTAGGCTTTATAACGGTATTATCCACTTACTATTACATGCCACAGTTTATTAGCTTACTGTTATCTCAATCACCAGGCGCACCTGAGCTGTTTCAAAACCTCACAGACTTTTTGGTTGTGATTAATAGTTGGGGTATAGGTGATACTCTTGATCGGAATAAAAAAAAAAAAGTCCAGGTACAACTTCTTAATCAGGAGCAAGGCGGGACTGCCAGATCTTTTTTATTTTTTTTCGGCGTTCACTAGTAGCCCCTCAGAGACACCGTGGAAGATACACTCGCACAAAAGACTGGAGGAAAACGTCGACCAAAATTTTCAAATCAAATCTCCATACGCACCCCGGTAACGGAAGCCGCGCCAGGCCCCGCGATAACGATGCATCCTATCCTGCCCTCTTATCGTGGCCTCATTATCTTTTACCTGCCTCCTACTACGCATTTCTTGCCTTGCCCTTGACTGGGCTAACAAACAATTCCGTATCGCTGTGTTTATCAGATTAACGTATACACAACGCTAGACTGCTTGTGCTTTTGAGGGTCGCGATCTATGAGGCTTTTGGAGACTTCGTGGCATCACATCCTAAGCGATTCATTTAACCTAGTACCTCTTAGTATTCTCCTACATGTCATTTATATCGTATCAGTATCGTATCAGTATCCTATTCATATCGTATCAGGTTCGTATCAATTACATTAAAGAGGCTGCTGAAGTGTAATGAGCAGAATAAATCGCTTAGATAGAGATGTTACGAAATCACTCTGAGATGTTTGTGGAAATACGGCAACGTGGTGTACAGATAAGCGCAGATAACGTTGCTGATTTTTTTTTCGCCGATGCCTGCTGGTCGTTATCAGTTTGTGGGTGCAATGGGAGGAGTCGAAGCACCTCATCCTTGGCGACTCATTCTGTATCTCACGTATTCAGTATCTCTGTATCTCGTATGGTTTTATATCTTTTCAGTATCGGCACAGTACGCATCAATAACATACGAGAGGGTACGGAGGTGTCATACGCAGAATTAATAGCCAAGGAAAATGTGTTACGAAATCCAAAGCTCCGGCCCATCATAATTTCAAAATGTTCTACTCTCGATATTTTAGAGATTCTGCAGGTGTCAGTACTGGCGTGGTTTCCTCCCCTCTATCATCTTATCATTTCGCCTTCCTGCCTTCATTTTCCACGTAAATCCTCAGCCACTTCCTTAAAATCTACTACAACAAAAATCCCATTCATAACAACTTGTAAACAAAACAACGGTTACAGAATAAATAAATAAATAAATAAATGGGTCAAAAATAACAGTAAGTTAATGAATGGGTTAAATAACCAAATAAATGAATAAGTTAAATAAATAAATAAGTAAATAAGCAAATAAATAGAGTCGGTTGAATGAAGATGTAAATGAATAAATAAGTAAACAAATAAAGTCGGCTGAATAAACAAATATATATATATATATATATATATATATATATATATATATATATATATATATATATATATATATATATATATATATTTGAGTTTTACGCCCGTGTCGCCTATTTTCGGTAAGGGCTAAGGTGTTGCCCCTGGGTAGAGGACTTAGGTTTGGAGCGTGTAGCACTTTATGACCGGATGCCTTTACCAATGACTCTTGGGTAGTCTCGAACCTCCGACCCTTCCGCCAGAGCAGAGAGCTCTAACCCACAGAGCCACCGGGACAGCGCTACCTCTCAGCAGGGCAGCTACCCCGGCAGGGGGTGAACTCTCAACCCCTTCGGTCTTGAGTCAGGCGTTCTACCACTGAGCCACTGTGCCCCCATAGGTTTGATAAATAAACAAATAGGTCAAAATGAATAAATAGATAAATTGGTCAAATAATAAATAAATACCCTGTTATAAATAATTGAAAAAAGGTTAAATAAATAAATGACTAGATTGATAAGTACTACATCTCGTGGTCTTATTTATGCTTTCCACAACCTCTTTCCTACACTAATTCCACTAACTGATCTGTTGATATCTCTTGTGTTACATATACAAACTATACTAACATTAACGGACTGATTTACGTATAAGATAATAATTGTGATATTAGTAGTAGTAGTAGTGGCAGTGGTAGCAGCAGCAGCAGTAGTAGTAGTAGTAGTAGTATCATCACCACTGTTATTATTACTATTATTATTGTTGTTGTTGTTGTTGTTGTTGTTGTTGTTGTTGTTGTTATCATTATTATTATTATCACTATATTATTATTATTATTATTATTATTATTATTATTATTTTCATTATTATTAATATTATTGCACCAAGAATACATAGAAATAAATCTGATCAACATACTGTACAGCCTTAACCTCCGCGCGCCAAGTACCCTTATGTCAACCTAGAGACAGCACGGTTCCCAATTCAACAACTCTGGAGATAGAGTCTTAAGTGATTATTAAGTATGACCTTTACTATCCTTGTCTTATTCTTGCAGCGTGAATCATCCTGCATATTCTAGTTGTTTTTTATGTTCTAGTTATTTCTAATCTCCTTATGTTTAATAGCGGAATAATAGACAGCATGAACTATCTTAGGATCCGTCTGGTTTTAGGAAATATTAGGGATTACAAAAACTTAGCACTATTGTACCTTTGAGAGAAATCTTAGAGATAATTTTGTACCATACTGACGAAACTACTAGATGGTACATAATCATATATACCTAGCACGAAGACTAGCGGTGCCTGGCTGATGTCATACCTTTTATTGTATGTATTGTAGATGATCCATGGCGGCACGTGGAAATGTTAGGTGGTAGAGAGACAGAAATAATAAAGAATTCAAGTTCCAGTCTGTCTCTCTCTCTCACCCAGCATTTCCTGTGTGTGTTGTACGGCGGGGCTTGCACGTGGCACTGGCAGACACCTCATCTATACATGCTTTTAGGGAATTAGTAGGACAGAGGAACACCGCCTTCTGCCTCTGGAATATTGACCCTGCCACACCCAATGCTTCATGCCAGGGTGTTGGTGTGGAAGGGGTTTGAAGTGGAGTGAGAAGCGTTTATGGAACCTCTGTCGGAGTAATTATGTTTGTAGTGAGTCTGTAAAGGCAATCAATGGAGCGTCGACGAGGTACTAACACACGAAAGAACATACTACACTAATCTTTAATATCCGCAGCCAGGTATGATCAGACCCAGGCAGGAGGACAGGTAGACGCTCCCTTACCGGAAGCGCCTCCTACCTGTTGAAAAAAAAATAAAAATAAAAGTATCACTGAATAATTATATAGGTTAATTACATAGTCCTTTTACCTTAACCTGGCCCATATTTTCGTAATTTTGCAGCTTACTTCACTTAACGCAGTGGTAGAAAAAGACAGTACTATGGCTCTACATTCTTTCCCTAGCACTTCTTCATGAGCACCATATTTCAGTATTAGCCTCTTGTTAGTGTTCAGTATTCAAGGTGGAGAGATGGCAATTTTCGGCCAGATTAAGGTAAAAATAGTATACTAGCTGGTTCGTACTAGCAATATTCTTACGTAAATGAGACCTAAAATTTTCCTCTCTCCATCCTCAGTGCTGAGTTATAACAATAGCTTGACACTAATTAATGAACGTTACCACAAAGAAATGCTACAGAAAGGACGCACAGCCATGTCATTATCTTTTGCTGTCACTGAGCTACATAAAATAAGCAGCAGAAGGATGAAAATCTGGGCCAAATTAGGGTAAACTGAATATAGTAAGTTCTTTCTATCTATAGCCTGACTCCATAATCCCATGAGGGGTGGTCGATTGTCTTTCAGTTAGTTATTATACGGGGAGGGGCACTAACCCTCCGCCAACCCCCTTGCTGACACGTAGGGAACACCTATGGGTTGGTTATATGGTTACCACACAGCGTTGTAAATTATTCCTGGCTTACATGAAACCATTAGGCTTGTCACTCAATGTAAAGCCACTTGAAAAAGAAATAATAATTATAAAAAGTGTGATGAGTATAATTAACCTGTGTCCACATACCAGTAACTATGGCAGCAGACACAACGGTACTCAGCTGTCATCTAAAACGTCAGGGGGTGAGCACATATCCTGAGAAAAAAAGAAAAAAAAAAAGAAAGTCAGGTGATATGGACAAGAAGGGTGGTATTTCATGGTGTACAGCGTACAGCGTGTATGTTTAGTAATATCAGCAACATCAGTTTGGCTTGGCATCTGTATTCTGTGCATCTCCTGAAGCCGTTGTCTGTAAACAAACTATCTATAAGAACATAAGAAGAGAGGATAACTGCAGTAGGCCGGTTGGCCCATGCTAGGCAGCTCCTAGAAGAGTAACTGAACTATTAGAATGAGATAAGGACAGCAAAGAGGAAGGCTTTATCTATCTATCTATCTTTTACCAGACGCTATAATCCAACGCTCACAAAATGCACTGGAGAAATATACAAGAAAGTCAGGTTCCCTTGACCTTGAGATGATCCTTTGTGCTGTAGAGTATCTCCTCCCTGGAGAGTTCTTGACGATGGTGCCTCTCTCTCTCTCTCTCTCTCTCTCTCTCTCTCTCTCTTTCTCTTTCTCTCTGAGGCCACCACCAGACGATTTTAATGACGTTAGGAAGAGCCTGTAGTCGTGGAAGGCTCCCTGAAGACTGTTTACACCCCTATAGTTCGACAGATTATTCCAAGCTGAATAACATCGTCTGGATAAAGCAGATATAAATAAAAACATTACCCCACGAAAAGGTGATATGACAAATAACATAATCAGACATTTATCACCGTGATTACTAAGACTTCTTTTTTCCACTATCACCTTAACACTATTTCTTGCCTGACAATAGAAATACCTAATCCAGAAGCGGGAAAGAGAAGGCAGTAAGGGAACTATCAGGAGAGGGACACTGAAACAAGCTATATTTTCATATACTCGTTATTCTTCCCTTCCATATTTACCTCCGCCAAGGAGGTTATGTTTTACCCCGAGTTGGTTTGTTTGTTTGTCTGCTTGTCTATTAGCAGGATTGCTCAAAAAGTTATGAACAAACTTTGATGAAAGTTTGTGGAAGGGTGGGCCATGGGCCAAGGAAGAAATTAGTAAATTTTGGGCCGGATCTGGATCCGGTTCCGGAGTATCCCGCACAGTATCTCCAAAAGTTCTTAATTAAATTTTGTGGAAAGGTGATCCATGGACTAAGAAAGGATTGATTAAATTTTGGTGTGGATTATGATCCGAATCCGGATCCTACATCCACGGATCCCGATAGCCTACTGATCCTATATCCAAGGATCCGCATCCGGATCCGGATCCTTTTTAATGGCAATGGCATTGGTGGAGGTATGCGCTCTCTGAGTGCTTTCTGGTCTAAATTATTTTTGACTGCAAGAATTAAAGAAGTTCAGAGGTGGTTGCGAAGATGGTGATGGTTGTGGTGGTGATGATAATGATGACGAAAATGGTGGTGGTGGTGGTGGTGGTGGTAATGATGACGACGATGATGATGATGTTGATAGTAAGCCCACCTCTTTTCCGCATCTATAGGCAGTGCCAGGTAGGGTCCAGAAAACAAAGAAAAAAATAATAAAGTGGAAGGAGAACTATATGATCACAAACTTGTCCAGTGAAACGGGCCATACACTCATCAACTCACCATCAAAGCCTCTGGAATCCCGGCTCCACCTCACAGGGACACCTTCCACACGTAGCTTCATAATCACCTATCAGAGCCAATCAGAAGGCCGTCAGGTAAAAAAAAAAAAATAAATAAATAAAGAGAGAGAGAGAATGAAGAAAATAAAAAAGGATGACATGCCCTTTACATGCACTTCCCAATACAAAATTCATCCCACCAGCTCAAGCCTCTATCATTTCCCGACCCTCAGTTCACACACTAATTTACCGTGTCTATCCACCTTCTCCTGGGCCTACCACCCCTCTCGTAGTAGTAGTAATAGTGGTAGTAGTAGTAGTAGTGGTAGTAGTAGTAGTAGTAGTAGTAGCAGTAATAGTTGTAGATGTAGTAGTAGTAGTAGTTGTAGTGGTGGTAATAGTAGTAGTAGTAGTAGTAGTTATAGTAGTAGTAGCAGTAATAGTTGTAGTTGTAGTAGTAGTAGTAGTAGTAGTAATAATAATAATAATAATAATAATAATAATGATGATAATAATAATAATTATAATAATAATAATAATAATAATGGTCGTCAATACAGCGACAAACAACTTAATTAGTCTATTGTCACCACACACTCAATATCCATCACTGAAAACAAGTCACCTTTCTTTGTTCGGCCTTACGTAACACCAGCATCAATAAGTAACACACCTGTCACCACTACACCGCCACGAGAAACATTACCCGTCCTATTTCTACGCCCTTTTCACTTTAACCTGACCCAAAGTTGCCGTCTCTCCATCTTGAAAGCTGAGTTGTAAAAATAGATGGACACTGGAGTATGATGCTGGTCA
Source organism: Coenobita brevimanus (assembly GCF_032717465.1). Lineage (NCBI taxonomy): Eukaryota > Metazoa > Arthropoda > Malacostraca > Decapoda > Coenobitidae > Coenobita > Coenobita brevimanus. The sequence goes on from NC_137015.1 coordinate 30,476,477, forward strand.
CGAAGAAGTGCTATGGTGTCACTGAGCTAACGGAAATAAGCCGCAAAAATATTCACATTTGAGCCAGAACTATATAAACATTTCTTCAAAGCATATAAGTAAATAAATTAACAAATAAAATAATACACAGTCTAACCAAACAACCTTTTAAGTTATCCCATCCATCTATTTTTCGTTGTACCTGGACATTTCTGCGATATTTGTTCCATCCAGGGAATTTTAACTCTTACACTCCTATGACGTTTTCTGTAATTTATTTTTCCCATATCCAAACGATTTTGATTATTTAGGAAGGACCACCAGCAATGGAGGGTTTAACTGGGTCTACTTAACTGCCATACTGTCTGATGGGAGAAGAATAACACACACACACACACACACACACACACACACACACACACACACACACACACACACACACACACACACACACGCATATTGTTAACGTAGAGCAGGCAGATTCACTAACACACTATCAATTCTCTCGTGCAACTCGGGTTTTGATATACAAGAGGAACAAGAGATAAAGACATTTTCCACACTCTCCTCTCCTCGTCACCGTGCAAGAACACACACACACACACACACACACACACACACACACACACACACACACACACACACACACACCTCTTGATTTTCCTCTCGTAACTGCGATTTGTTTGTGCAGAAGGAGCGAAAGACGACGTGACAGTATTAAACACTGCTCTTGTCCTCCATAAATAAATAAATAAATAAATAAATAAATAATAAAAAGCATAAACACAAATCTTGAGTTACAAGAGGGAGACGGTGGTAAGAAAGTTCGTAAATCCTGATCCATGTTACTTAAGACGTGTCAAAGTAGCTGAGAGAATTAATTTTTACTCCTCTGTCTCATACTCGGGTCGGTCTCTTTCAGGCAACACCATGCGATTTTATTCAGCTGAAAGTGGGGTCTAGAGCCTGTATTTTCGTCATTTAAGAAAGAGTGAGAGACTGACGAGGAGAGTGTATGTGAGGGAGGTGGAGGGGGGTAGAGGGAGGGGAAGGCCAAGGATGAGATGGAGGGATGGAGTGGAGAGGTATGTGAGAGAGAGGGGGGGGGGATGTGCGCTGGGAGCGGGGCAGTGAAATGGCAGGGGACAGGGCGACATGGAGGGGATTTGTTTGTTGCCACCCCTTCCGGGATTAAGGCGTCTGGCAATAGATAGATAGAGAGATAGAAGAAAGCTACCTAACATCTCTTCCTAAGCGATTTATTTTGATTATTACACCTTGCATTCTGTGTTATATCAGTCATCCCAATATCGCCCTTCTCTGCATAAATAACGTGCAAAAGGATAATAACCCACCATATCCGGAAGTAAATCGCTAAGGAAGAGGTGTTAGGGACTTCCTCAACCGACGAGAATACGAGCCTATAGGTGTCAGGGAGTTAATATATTGTCATTATTAACCCTCTCATGGTCGGCACAACTCTAGTATTTTTTTCCAGCTAAAGACGGACGATTTTCTTGAGCTGAAAGCCAATAATATTACCACGAGAGTGTCAACAATGTAGCCTTAGATAGATAGATAGATAGAGAGAGAGAGAGAGAGAGAATGGAGAAATGAATTCCCCGAGCTAGGCAACTAAGGCCATATAGCCCCGCTGGGGTTACAGGAGGGAGCTACCCCTCCCGGCAACGGTAGCCCGGGCGAGGCTCGAACTTGCGACCTCCCGATCACAAGCTCAGCGCGCTACCACTGTGCTACCGCGCCCCCCAGTAGAGAGAGAGAGAGAGAGAGAGAGAATTAGCTTTTCAAAGTATCTGATCACAAACTCCGGTAAAGTATCCAATAGTCTACCTTCGTAAATGATTGAGCGATACAGATTTGTATATAGTATGCAACCGTACTCTCTAACACTGTATATACACACTCAGATAAGGTATATACACACTCTAACAAGGCATATGCACACTCAGACAAAGTAAATACACATTCTAACAAGGCATATACACACTCAAGCAAAGTATTATAGTCTAGCAAAGTAAATACACACACACTAGCAAGAACATTACATACACACTAACAAGGTATATGCACACTAAAACAGAGACTATACACACTCTAACAAGGTATATACAGTCAAGCAAAGGGAATACTCTAGCTGAGTATTTACACACTCAAAGTATATAAACACTCCGGCAAAGTATAAAGGCACACACTAACATAAAAACATAAGAAGAGAGGATAACTGCAGTAGGCCGGTTGGCCCATGCTAGGCAGCTCCTAGAAGAGTAACTGAACACTAGAATGAGATAAGGATAGCAAAGAAGTATAAACGCACACACTAACAAAGTATATACACATTCAAAGCATAAACGCACACACTAACAAACTATACACATTCAAAGCATAAACGCACATACTAACAAAATATACATTCAAAGCATAAACGCACACACTAACAAAGTATACACATTCAAAGTATACACGCACACGCTAACAAAGTATACACATTCAAAGCATAAACGCACACACTAACAAAGTATACTCATTCAAAGTATAAACGCACACACTAACAAACTACACACACTCAAGCAAGTATACTGTACACACACACACACACACACACACACACACACACACACACACACACACACACACACACACACACTGGCAAGGTATCAGAGGAGTGGCGAAGCTTAGTGGGCAACAGGCTGTATTTATAATCTCTCCTAAGTTTCAGTCGTAAATAATGATGTTTGTTTCGACACTTATATTCACCCAGACAGCCAACAACCACTTCATAATTAAACTAAGGTGAATAATCAGAAGGAGTAAATACGAAACATACAAAGGCCTCTGGTAAAAATTGTAATGAACGTGTATTTATGATAAGAACTGGTTAGGCTCCTTTATAACTACCCTCCTAATCACCACCTATATAAGGATACAATGTGCTTGAGATGGATGGTTTTGTTGGACTAGAGAGACACAGGTTAGAACTTGAATTCTTTATTTCTCTCTCTCTCTCTCTCTCTCTCTCTCTCTCTCTCTCTCCCACCCAACATGTCTACGTGTAACGAATCGCAAGAACATAAGAAGAGAGGATAACTGCACTAAGCCTGTTGGCCCGTCTAGTCAGCTTTCTTATAACTACTAGAATAAGACAAGGATAGCAATGAAGGCTCTCTCTAAGGATGGCTGCATTTTCACCCTCACCCCATCACCTGTTTCGGGATACGAGGCCCACACAGAAACGTAGATATGGCTGAAACTCTTATATACCTGAACTGCTATTTTTACCTCTATCACCTGTTTGACTGTGGCGGCCTTATTAACCCCTTCACTCTGGGGACGGGAGTTATTAATTGTCTCTTGGTACTTTCAGACGATTTTATTCAGCTCTGGGGAGATCTATAGCAGGGGATGGGAAAAATTATGCTGTACCCAACCTCTCCTGTTATAAAAATCGAGGCTGAGTAAATTTGTCTATAATTAACCAGAATAAAGTGGAAAATAAGTCGCTGGATGGAAAGGGTTAAGTTGCAGGGCTCTCATTTTGGTGCAGGAGGCGTCCCTTACAATCTCCGGACGATTTTATTTCCTTTAGGATATAGATTGGAGGGGTTTGATAAAGGCTTCATTAACTTCGTGTCTCCTGGTGGGTTTTTCTGAGTAAAAAAATAAATATATAAATAAATAAAAATCGTCTGGTAGTAGCAAGAATAAGAGGAGAAATTGTGTCCTCGTGATGAAGGGGCCAAATCACCCAGCCACACAGCCAAGCAGACAAACACCCAACACAAACACACTCTTGAATATCCACAAACACAAACACACTCTTGAATATCAGCATACGTACAAACGCACTCTTGAATATCAGCAAACACACAAACACACTCTTGAATATCCGCAAACACACAAACACACTCTTGAATATCCGCAAACACTCAAACACGCTCTTGAATATCCGCAAACACACTCTTGAATATCCGCAAACACTCAAACACGCTCTTGACTATCCGCAAACACACAAACACACACTTGAATATCAGCAAACACACAAACACACTCTTGAATATCAGCAGACACACAAACGTACTCTTGAATATCAGCAAACACACAAACATACTCTTGAATATCCGCAAACACACAAACGCACTCTTGAATATCCGCAAACACTCAAACACACTCGAATATCAGCAAACACACAAACATACTCTTGAATATCCGCAAACACACAAACGCACTCTTGAATATCCGCAAACACACAAATACACTCGAATATCAGCAAACACACAAACACACCTTTGAATATCCGCAAACGCACACTCTTGAGTATCCGCAAACACACAAACACAGGCCTGAATATTGTTTGTGTCCGGGAAAACAAAACGCGTAGGAATGTTAAGCCACCTGACCTGGCCACTCCCGCATGGTGAGAGGTCAGGTCCCAGGGGTATTTGGAGAGATTTCGTCCGTGGCGGGGTTCGGATCAGTGAATTCGGGACAAGATATATTGCCCCGAATTCGCTCACGATTGTCATTTTTTTCCCTTGTGTTAGCATCTGAAAAACCCGGAAAATGATTTGCTGTTTCTACCTTCACATACGGTGAGTGGAAATACCTGGGCCGAATCCAGTAAGGGACGAATGCATGTGTAAGCTGTTTGGGCCTTGGGGCTCAGGGGCAAAGGTCAGTCGTCATGGAGGAGTTTGACTGGGAGGTCTTGTGTTACCCGCTCCAGCCTGGATCTTATATAAGTGAGTCAAGGAACTTACCTGCATTATTATTATTATTATCATTTTGCCTTGATATCAGTGGTGGTTTTAGTAATATTAATGATACCGTAGTAATAGTCACTGAATTGGGAAGGTGTGATGACTGACGAATTCCAGTTTGGTAGCAGATGGGAATGTTAGATAAAGGTCCCTTTTTTGGCCTTGGCTTCCTCGAATCACCTATGTTTTATTAATATCCTAGAGAATGGATAGTGTTTACATAAATAGCCTACAAGAGAATATCCAGGTGTAATTTGAGAGATGAATATTCAAGGACAAGGTGCTAGGATACCCACTAACCCAATTAACATATTACTAAGTGTTGCCTTGCAGGATGTGACTTCTAAGGCTGGGTTAGATTTAGTAGGGTTAGGTTAACAGGATAATCTAGGTTTGGTTTGATTAGGCTTGGGTGTTAGGTCAAGCAGGATAAAGGCTAGTTTAAATAAGGCTGGGGTAGGTTTATTTAAGTTACATTAAACAGGGCTAGGTTAGGCCAAGTTAGATTAGTTTAAGACTGATAAGTTCCCCCACTTCCAAGGAATGTAGGTCATAAAAGTGTGGTGGGATACAGGGGACCTAATCGCCACCCCGGGCCACACCATGTTTGTGATGAAGTAGGTCTGTACGAGTATAGCCTTTACAGAGGGAGATGTATGGCAGAACACCTCAAGTGAAGTGAAGTAAACTCATTATTTGCGACGGAAATGTCAGAGAACAGAGAATCTCACCCATAATTCGGCCACAGTCAGAAAAAAAAAAAAAAAATCAGAAGTGGGCTATGACGCTCGGCCGTGGAGAGCATCCAAGGTCGCGTTTGCATGCCCCTGCAAGCAATGTTCAAAAAACAAGTAATGATAACGCTTTTAGCCGGGTGCTATAGCTGAGCTGACATTTTTGTTCTACATTAACCGAATTAGGGGTGATATTCTCTGACACTTCCGTCGCCAGTGACTACGTAGTAAAATTCTTGGTAAACAAGAAGCCCTCAGAGGGCAACACCCGCGCCATACAATCTTTTAAAAGTCAGTCCACCCAGTCAGTGGGCATATACGGTTTTGGGATATGCAGGAAAAAAGAAAGTTGAAATACTGTAATCGTGTTGACGGGATGAACTGAAGCACTTTTCCCCCTTCTGAGCTATTGTTTATAGCATGACTCGTCACCATGTTTCGAAACTGATAAAGAGCGTGTTCGGACACGGCAGGTGCTCGCTAACCGTGTGGGTGGAACTTAAGGCAGAGTTTGACCCTACCCAGAGTTCTTGACTTCTGAATGTCTGCACTCAGAATCGATCTATTTCATCCTTACCAGATTCATGCACTAGGTTTGGTTAATATCGGACGTAAAATGTACAACTTGACCTTCACCTTTGACCTATTGTTCAGGATTTTTTTTTTTTATAAATAACAGAACGAAGGAAGGAAAAACAAATGAGTAAAAAAAAATAATCCATACACCTGATTACTGGTGTCCTCTGTTCATAAATTATCTGTAACAGTTAGACTTGAACAGTTGTGGGTTGAAATTTGGAGGGAAACAACTCTGGGAAAGCGAGTTCCAGAGAGATGCAGTTCGGGGAATGAAAGAATTCTGATAGGCAGAAGTTCTGCAATATGGCTGAGTGACATTCCAGTCATGAGCGCTACCAGATGCCCGTGTAGCACGAGGGAAGGCATGGAGAGGTGGCACCATGGACGCAACTTCGTCTGAGCATTTGCCAAAAAAATATCTGTAAAATAATGCAAGGGAGGCAACATTCCTTCTTACTTGCAGGGGAGGTAGTTTATATGTAATGGCAGGATTGTTAATGATTCTAACAGCTTTGTTCTGAATTTTGTCTAGTTGTCTTAATGCAACCTCTCCACAACCATTCCACAAGGGTGAGCAATATTCAAGCTGAGAGTGCACGTAACTCTTATAAATTATAGCTAACTGCTCATCGGCGAAGAAGTTACGGACTCTGTACAATAATCCAAGTTTCTTTGAGGCGGCTTTAGCAAGTGATCGACATGAGAGGTCCAGCTGAGAGCACTGTTAAGTGAGACACCAAGAATTTCAATACTTTTGGAGATGGGCATATTAGTAGCACTGAAGGTAATGTACGAATCTGGCAATATCTGTCTATTAGTAAACTGTATATATTTAGTTTTACTAGCATTAAAAGAGACAAGGTTGTTTTGTCCCCATTCACTGATTGTAGATAGATCTTGATTTATGGAGATGGCTGTATTGAGTTGAGAGGTGGAGATATTAGACTTTGTAAATGGATGTCTGAGTGTGAATGAACTATGTAATGTTGAGTCATCTGTATATGAGTGAATGGGATTGTGGGTGACAGATAGATCATTAATATGAACCAGAAATAGGGTTGGCGGCCAACCTTCAGCACTTCCATTATGTTTGATCCAAATCCAATCAGATTTATTGTAAACTGAAGGACCAAACCTTTGACCATTACCTCTGACCCTTGGTTCTGAAAACTGAATCGCTTCCTTTCCTGTCCCCTCAGTACTTCCATCAAGTTTGGTTGACATCGAATCAAAACTGAGTTGACCTTGCACATGACTTATGCCCTAAGCTATTTACTGATCACAATTAACCTATTCCTCAGATCTTTAATCATTATGCCAAATTTGGTGTAGTCTTATCCAGCGTTTTCCTTTTTTTTTTTTCACCATAATCTTATTAGCAAACATTGACAGACAAAAACTCTCTTGCTCCATCGCACGCGGGTGTAATAAAGGTAAGGGTATTAGGCAGTAATTAAAGCAATTACTATTGAGAAATCACAGAAAACCTCCCTTGATCTGGTGAGGCACAAAAAATAAATAAATGAGAATCGTTTCTGATAATGAACAGAAACTAAATAACGAAATGATGTTTACTATAGGTCATTCGTTTTCCCCAATTTTTCGTCTTTTTGCGGGATGTTTCCCCTAGATCACTGGCAGAAAAAGACATTACTATAGCTCTGCATTCTTTACTTCAGTACTTATTCGTGACTAGCACCATATTCTAATGTTTATATCTTATTACAGTTCAGCATTGAAGACGGAGAGATGGCAATTTTAGGTCAGGCTAAAGTGAACAGAGTATGGTAATAGTATAGTTTGTTATGTGTAAGTTGTCCTCCTTACAGGCTGTTTGTGGGCAATTAATGGGTTGTTTGTGTGGCTTTAATGGGTTGTTTGTGTGGCTTTAATGGGTTGTGATGCCTTAATGGGTTATTTGTGAGGCTTCGGCACATTCCTGGCCAGAGGTGTCTCCTACGCTGACTTCACCCATTCGGTATTGTGGCCTCTTTCATTTTCATCGAGGAATCACCGAACGATTTTATGCACCTCGGGAAAGATCTTAGTTTGTGAAAGGGCTAGTTCTGCCTAAACCTAACCCCCTCAAGTCCCAAACACCTCAAAATCGTCTGGAGTTAGCACGAATAAAATAGAAAGTAGGGCACTGGACTGAGAGGTAGCATGAGAATTATACCATCCACATGTTCTGATATTAATCCATTAGTGTCCGGATTACAGCGTGTCGGATATTCCTGGAGGGTGCTTAGCGTACCACCCTCCGCCAATCGGCTCATAGTCGTGAAGCTCATTGGTCCGTATCCTAGAACTCCCTTATTTTATTAACGTTTGAAAATACTGTACCTAATTCCGCCATTTTTAAAGAACCCTGAGCATCCATGAAAGAACCAGCTAAGTTTTTTTTTTTTTTCATTTTACATTTCCTCGCTAGGGGTGAATAAAATGGCCTGAAAAATTGCCTAAAATTACCCGAAATATAGAAATCGTGGTATTGAGGGGTTAATGACTTGCTTCTTAGTATTTGTCTGTGTTAATGAGACGTTGGGTTGTTTGACGCTTGTTTGGTTGGTATGGATGGGGTGCTTGGGTGTTTGCGTTAATGAGTTGCTTGTTTGAATTAATTACGTGCTTGTTGTCTGCGTTAATGAGTTATTTGCTTGTAGTGATGAGCTGTTTGTTTACACCAGGAAATTACTTGTTAGGGTTATTTTGCTTAGGTTATGAGATGTTTGTGTTGACCAACTGTTTATATATATTTGTTTTTTCTCCTCTCCCTTACTCTCCTAAATTTGTCCTAGTTCTCTCTCTCTCTCTCGTTTTTAAATTACCAATTCTCATACATACTAGCCTACCTCATGCTAGGAGTCACAACGCTAGATACATAATCCTAAAGAATACACACACGAGAGAGAGAGAGAGAGAGAGAGAGAGAGAGAGAGAGAGAGAGAGAGAGAGAGAGAGAGAGAGAGAGAGGTACGGCGTAGGTGTTATCTCGTCATTGCCCTACATGGTGAAAGATAACTCATTCAAACATAAGCATGATAGCCCACGCAGCCACACACTCTCCCTCCCTCTCTCTCTCTCTCTCTCTCTCTCTCGGACCCATTCTCCTCTTCATTACTTTTTCCGGTTACAAGTTGGGTCAGTATTATCTATCTATCTATATCTAACTATCTATATACCCTATCTATAGCGTAGGGGCCGGGGCTAGGCTACTCAGTCCCGACAAGGCGAAGGTGATCAGTCTCCCCATCCATGAGTGGCACTGTGAACGGTAAACCCTCAACCATTCCTTGGATGGAAACCCTTATGGGCCCCTTCCAGCTCGAGAGCCTAAATCCACTAGTCTGTCAGGCGTTAATTATTTATAGGGCCACTATCTAACGTAGCAGATGGATTGACGGGTTATGAAAAACCATTTGACCTGTCAGTGGAGAGAGAGAGAGAGAGAGAGAGAGAGAGAGAGAGAGAGAGAGAGAGAGAGAGAGTAAACAGGAAATCGCAGTAACACCAAACATAATAGGAATATAAAACCATAGCGATATTACGTAACATACAGTAAACAAGAGATGCATAGTACATCCATTCCCTACGATGACGTATTTATTGTTTTAGCATGTCCTACAGACGATTTTGTTCAACTGGAGAATATCATGAGTGGCGGGGTTAATGAACGCTGGATATAAAGCCTCCAATTCAAAAAGCGACTATTAAAGTGAACAAAATTGCATGGTAGTAGCAAGAACAAAATACAAAATACGTGATGATGGTGAAGGGGTTAAGAGCCGAGAGATTAATAATAGAAAATAGGATAAAGCAGAAAAGCAGGAGAGAGGAAGTAAATGAGAAGCGGGATGTGAAATGAATGAGAACGAGAAGGAACATGACAGTAAAAGAGATCAATATAGAGGTAAATGAGAGAGAGAGAGAGAGAGAGAGAGAGAGAGAGAGAGAGAGAGAGAGAGAGAGAGGAATGAAATTTTGAAAGGTAAAGGAGTATAAGAAAGAAAGAAATAATGACAGTAAATGAAGACAGATGGAAAGAAAGAGGAATATAGAGGGAGGGAGTCCTTGAGAGATTTGCCCGCACGGTGAAGGAGTCAACGTCCGCACGCACACACACACTCACGCACTTTTGGCGGGAACCTGGGTTTGGCGCGCCACGTTGAGCTCCCCCCAGTTCTCTCCCTCCCTCCCGGCTCTCCCCCTCCCTGTAGCGTAGTAACTTGGGGAGGAGGGCGAGAGGAGTTGCCAGACGCATTAAATCAGAGGCGGTTCCTGATTGGTCGAGGAGTGAGCCTGACGCGCCCATTGGCTGGAGCCACTAGCTAAGTTTTCAGAGCTGCCAACCCCCAAAATCGCCCGCCAAGAATGTTTTGCAGAAATTTGGTCTTTTCTTGAGTATTTTGAGTTGTTCTGTTGTATGGACTCTTATCAAAAAATATTCCTCAAGATATTGAAGCAGTCAAACTAAAATGATATTCAAGTTAGGGAAAATTTTATGTGAAGACTAGCGTTGTTGGCAGTGCGTCCCTGAATGTATTGAATTCTTGTGAGTGACGTCAGTGATACACACGGGCCCAGACGTAAATATTACGCTCGGACGGAGAAGAAACTAGTTCCCTGTCTGGCGTCTGATAGTTTAACTACAAAAGCCATTAACACAAAAGTAATTCGCGATATAGATATAAGAACATATTTTCTTTCATTCTGTAAGAAGAATTTGGAAAGGAATAATTTTTAGAGTAGCGACATAAGGCCGAAGACTGTAGTGCGGAGGAACACATTGTATAAGTGCCAAGTAGACATATGTATTCATCAGTTACTCCCGTGCACTCGTGGTGGTAGGACCTATGCGGCTCGGGGCGCTGGGATTCTTGTACTAGGGGCCCAAATACTCTGTGAATTATTTTGTTGAATATTAAAAGTGGATGACGGAATATGGTGGACGTGCTGGTCTCGACAAAGATCCCTCACATAATGGCGCCGCAATCCAGCAGTGTTTCCCCACCTCCAGTATTCTGTGACAAGACCACTACTACCACTTGTAAAATGTGCTCGAAGTGTGGCCCAATCTCCACCACCACAACAACCACCACCAACAACAACCCCTCCACCCCTACCAGCCCCACCTCCAATAACAACAATAATAACAACAATAACAACAACAACAAGCCTACCCCGCCCACAACTCCCTCCCCTCGTCACCCCTCCTCCCCCCTCAATCCTAGAGGTAAGGAAAAAAATGGTAACTTTTTGACATGGTAGTGGTAGCAGTAGGAGGATTGACTGCCCTAATAGTAGTAGTAATAACAGCAAAAAGTAACAGTCGTAGGATTACATCAGTAAGGAATGCAACGAAAGTGGTGGTGGTGGTAGTACCTGTAGTAGTAGTAGTATAGTAATAGTAGTAGTAGTAGCAGTGGTTTTAAGTTTGTAATTTTTAAATGAAATGTTAGTATATGGTAGTGTCAACAGTAACACTTAGATTCACTGTAGTATAAGTAAAATGGTAGTGTCAGCAGTAACACTTAAATTGTATGGTAAGGAAATAAACCTGGGCCAAATGTCAGCAACACAAACTGAACTCAGTAACATTTACAAATCTTCAAAACACTTGTCAGCAGCAGTTTCGCGGACGAGTATCCTTTTGACGGTTGCACTTAAGAGATGCTGATTGTGAGCAAACTGGCATTTTAGGCCTACGCTGCCCGTAACCTTTGCGTAAGTTGACATTTAGGCCTGATTTTCTGGCTCGGTGATCGTGGACAATTGAACCAAAAGGCTAAGTTTGGGAAGTGGTTGAATTTGTCTAGCTGAAAGGAGGGGAGGCAGACCGAGTAAAAGGGGGAGGGATAAGAAAAGTTTGTATCAAGGGAAAAAAAAAAAAATGCTTAGTGGTTAATGAGTAGGGAATGGATTCGAGGATTTTGGTTAAGATTTTTCACAGATGAATAGTAAATGTGGTTTGAGCCTAAACTATGCAAGCGTAAAATTAAAAAAAAAGTATTTGAGATATTGCTAAACGTGTCATTAGAAACGCAAACATTCTTATCTTAGAGCATAACTGATACATTTTCCAGCGGTCGTAGCCTAATTTTTTAAAGTGCGTTACTGTGGAAACAACGACGTCGAACAGGCACTTGTCAACCTATTTATGCTAATTAGAATCTTAGCGTAACGGTAATAATATAGTCTAACCTTAAATTTAGCCTAGTTTTACCACATTCTTAACTCTCTTCGCTCTGTTGTGGTGTCATCTACTTAAACTGTTTAGATCAGCCTAACTCAACGCAGTTTAACTTGAGCTTACCTCGCTTAATCTCACCTAATTCAGCAGCCTAGTATGAGTGCGTCTGGCCAAACATGAATCTAACTGGGTGTGATCTAGACCATTCTAACTCTAGTCACACTAAGTGCAACCTAACAGCGTAATTTACCTGCGTGTGGCCTAACTTGATCAGACCTAACTGTGCTTAACAAACTGAACACGACACATCCCAGGTCGACACCCCTTTGGAGGAAATAATTTAGTACTGTCGCGGGGGAGAGGGGGGGGGGGAATTTAACTCGATACGGGTGGTCAGTTTACCTAAGGGATGTTAATTGACTAGGCTCTGTATTCAGACGCCTAGGCCTATACCAGGTTAAGCAGGTTTGTTGGAGAGATTAGCGCGGGATATTAGTGTGTACTTGAGATTGGGTGCTTGGGATGTTTACACTGGCTGTTTGGTTACATTCTGTACAGTACGTGATGGAGGGCGGTTTGGATCAACTGGGACGTTATTAGATTATCGTATTGTGTTTCCTGGTTATTTCGCTATGTTTTGAAGAGCTCTCGGGAAAAGGCGTACAGATTAGTGGGAGAGGTTATTTGTGGCGTACGGTACCCAACTCGGGCATAAGGTGTTTCCTGAGATGCGACATATGGCGTTATACACCAAGTTAGGATTTTACCGCTAATGTATCATCCATGCTGGGTGTTTTTAAGACGTTAAAAATGTGCGTTTAGTTTATCATTTGCGACTAGCAAGATTTAAATGCCTTTTCACAGTTGGCTTTGAATGTAAGTTAGTGAACTTGTAGAAATTGCATGTAATGCTACTTTGACGATGAAACATTATATATAAATGATTTCCATGATTATTAATAATGAACACTACCACAACACAAACCTGTACGATGTGAGAGTTTCATCCACTGTTTAACATCTTAGCCCCCCTGAATGCAGCAGTTTTTCTTGTGAAATCGTAAGGTGCTGTAAAGTAAGCGAAGAAGTTTTGAACTCGCAGCATTGCGCTTGTGGAGAGTTCTAAGAAATGTTCAGTTTCTTTGAAGGTTTTAAGCTTTCAGTATTATGTATTATTCTTACTATCTCCATACCGTTTTGTTCAGCATAGGGATCATTCCCGTTAAAGGAGTTAATGGATGCTGTATCTGATCCTTCTTGTTCGAATTATCATCTAAACTGATGAAAAGCATCTGGAGACAGGAAGAATATAAACGTCTTCGTTGTCAAGGGGTTAAACATATTTCTGACACATGGCATTTATCTTTTAAGAACGCACGAAAAGAGGACAGCTGCAGTGTCGGTAGGCCTGTTGACCTACTGTACACCGCTACTGCAAGAACAAGACAGGATAGACTCTCCCTCACCCAGCAGAGCCCTCGACGATTTTTGAGAAGACTACGCAGTATAGAAAAAGCAGGGAAAGTTTATGTGCAAGGACAAATGAATGAAAAAAGTGTTTGTACATTGTCGGTAATGTAGGTCATGCTTCTACTATTTTGTCGTGATATTGATGACTATTAAAAGATAGGTTTGCATTGTTCCCTCTTTTGTTATTGTTTTGCCACGCCCATGTGTGGTGATATAACTGTGTTTACATAATACGCTGTGCTCCACCATTAGCCAGATAGCTTATGATAACAAAGCCGTAACAGTGATAACACAGCTTCGTATACAACTGGGGACGAATGCACTTTTCTTACTTAGCGAAACGTGACACGCGAGCCCGTATTTTACCTGACATTGCAACATAAGTCGTACCACAACGCATGAACGTATCAAGGTTTTGCCGTAGCGTAGTTTTCCTGTGACCAGATTTGAATCACACACACGCACACACAAATATACCGTAAACTGTTCGTATAATGCTAGCGCAGCGTAGGAAGAGAATAACGTTGACATTTTCCATGGTTTCCCCTAAACAAGGTCTTTAGTGTGCAAAAAACGTAGCTGCCTACAGCACAGTAGTTGCTATTTTTTTTTTTTTTTTTTTTAGTGTTATAATAAGGTTTATTATAACAAGCTATCATCGCAGCGTATCCTTATTTCAAGTTACCAAACGAACTACCTGGTAGTTATTAAATGGATGACGCATTTGATGGATGACGCATTTGATGTGTCATGTCTCCATGGTTGTTCAATCTGTACATGGATGGGGTAATAAAAGAGGTACAAGGTAGGGTAGTGGATGTTGGAGTGGCCCTGGTGAGAGAGGATAGTGTTTGGAAACTCCCTGTACTGTTGTTTGCAGATGATACTGTGTTGTTGAGTGAAGATGAAGGGGAGCTGCAAGGCTTGGTGGATGAGTTTGAGAGAGTGTGTAAGAAACGGAACCTAAAGGTGAATGTAGGGAAGAGTAAAGTGATGGTCTTTGAGAGAGGTGAAGTCAGTGAATGTATAGCGAGGTTGGATGGTGAGGAATTGGAAAATGTGAGTACGTTTAAGTATTTGGGTAGTGTGATGAGTAAGGATGGAGGTTTGGAGGGTGAAGTGCTTGAAAGGGTACAGCAGGGAAGAAAGGTTGCTGGTTCCTTGAAAGCAGTGATAAGAAACAGGGAAGTGAGCATGGAAGTAAAAAAGTTACTACATGACAGTATTGTGATACCAACTCTAACGTACGGAAGTGAAGCTTGGACGTTGTTGGAAGGACACAAGTCAAGAGTGAGAGCAGTGGAAATGAGTTATTTAAGAGGAGCTTGTGGAGTCACGTGGAGAGACAGGCTGACGAATGAGGATATAAAGGAGCGTTGTGGTGTTGATGTGGATGTGATAGGAAGCGTTGTGAGGAACACACTGAGGTGGTTTGGCCATGTGGAGAGGATGGAGGGTGAAAGACTGACGAAGAGAGTGTATGTGAGTGAGGTGGAGGGTGGAAGAGGGAGGGGGAGACCGAGGATGAGATGGAGGGATGGGGTGGAGAGGTATATGAGAGAGGGGGGTGTGAGTTGGGAGCAGGGTAGTGAAATGGCGGGGGACAGGGCGACTTGGAGGCGATTTGTTTGTGGCCACCCCAAACGGGATTGAGGCGTCTGGCAATAGATAGATAGATAGATAGATTTTCTTCGTAGCTACTTTAATGACTGACTTCAACATATTTGGCAGGATATGCGCATCATATCCAACCTTTAACCTGGTTTCTCTCACATTCTCTGAAACGAAGGAAAGATTAGGGTTCTTGTTCCACTGTTGTGTAGGTGTTGTAACGGTATTTGTTACGTAGGTGAATGTACTTATAAAACGGGTTTTGTTTGTCAGTCACGCATGTCTGGGATGTTCTGGTCACGAGCGAAGTTTAAAGTTTTAGATATGCAGTGGCCATGAGAGGATTAGACAGTTTTATAATGTCACTGACCTCTAATTAAGAAAGGGTAATACTCGACAGTGGGGTGTGTTAGGTTTCTGTATAGTTTCTGTCATTACATAAAGTCCGTCGTGCTAATAGTGTTAGAATATGTTTTCTTTAGTTAACTGAGTGTACATTGACGTTTACTATAATATAGAAAACTTACGACGTAGTACCGGTAGAGTAGGTTATAATAATTTTCATATGCAGTACCGAAACTGTATGTAGCCTTAGTAAGATAGCGGTATAGCCTCGGCATGTTAACTACGTAATCAGCTGGAGTACTTACGTCATATTATAACCAAGATATTAGGCACATATCAGTTAGGCTTCTATTTCAGATGTGACGATTTATTTTTTTTTCTGTTGAATTCGAGTTAAGCTTTTTTTTATTCCTTTATCGATATTTTCTTATTGTAGCTAGTTAATAAGTGGTTTTCTTGTTTTTTGCAACGTCACAGTTTTATTTGCTGTTTCTGTTTGGCCTTGTTGTTAGCATTTTCTGCTATTTACCTTTATTTTCGAACGGTACTTTCACTGGAAGCAGTATCAAAAATTTACTAAGTAGGTCAGTCGGTTTGTGCCCGAGTCTCGTAAATGGCGAAACAAAATATTGTTTGGTTCGCTGAAACTGTTGTGAACGGTTGAACTGGTGAGTAGGATGGTTCAAGCTTTTGTGAAGTTTAATTTGAGCGTGATTGTTTGAGGGAGGGAGTTGTTATTCATAATGTATTGCTGGGGAATAAGATTGTTAAACATAAAACTCAGTTACTGTATTGTATATGTATTATTCTCTCTCTCTCTCTCTCTCTCTCTCTCTCTCTCTCTCTCTCTCTCTCCAGTATATCCTTGTCAAATTGTATAGCCTACTTAACCCCAAGCTTACGTTCTCTACTTATTTTTAACCTGTAACCCTATTATACTTGACTTGGTAATCCAACCTAGGCTATATCGTAAGGAATTGATAACCAGTTCAGTTTCTCATCGTTTATATTTCTACTTATATATTTGCGTATGCTGTCTGTTAAATATATTGATGATAAATGTTAGTAATGTTATTGTGGGCTTCTGCAACTACTACTACGACTATTACTTCTACTACTACTACTCCTACTGCTACTGCTACCACCACAACCACCACCACCACCACCACTACTGGTACCTTAACAACTGCCACAACTAGTTATGATTATTTTTATTTATTACCGTATCCACTCTAACCCGCTCCCCCCTTTTCGCCACCTCCAGGGAGCGGCCACCCCCTAGATGAAACGTACCGAGTTGGAACGGTACTAGGGAAAGGCGGATTCGGTACAGTCTATTCCGGATGGCGGGTCAGAGATGGTTTCCCTGTCGCTATCAAACAGGTCGCCAGGGCAAAGATCACGGCTTGGGAGATGGTGAGTTGATCCTTATGTACTGTTACTCAGCGTCATTATTATTATTATTATTATTATTATTATTATTATTATCATCATCATCATCATCATCATCATCATCGCTATTTTACCCATTGTCATCGTTGTCATTGATGTTATATTGATCCTTCCCCCTCTTTCTTGTAGGAAATTGAGCTAAGATGATGGCGGTATTTGTAATGGTAGTAACTGTAGTGTAAATATTTCATAGACTTATGGAAGGCATTTGAATTACGCCGTTCGATAGTTAGGGATGCGTATGTGTAAAGAATAGAAAATATGAATGATTTGGAGAGAGAGAGAGAGAGATGCGAAGGGAGTGTAAGAGGAAGTGGGGTTTTGTAGGTGAAGAGGAAGGGAGGTAGGGAGAGAAGGAGGAAGGGAGAGGGAGGGAGGAGGGAAGATCGATAAGTGGCGAGCAGGGAGAGTGTCTAGTCCGACGTGAGACGCTCAGACGGGAACCAGGGAGAGCAGGAGGGGGCTAGAGAGGGAGAGGGAGAGCAGGAGGGGGCTAGAGAGGGAGAGCAGGAGGGGACTGGAGAGGGAGAGGAGCAGGGATGGAGGGGGAGAGAGAGAGCAGGAGGGAACTGGAGAGGGAGAGTAGGAATGGAGGGGGAGAGGGAGAGCAGGAGGGGACTGGAGTGGGAGAGGAGTAGGGACAGAGGGGGAGAGGGAGAGGTACCGGTAAGGGAGAGGAGACCTATGGGGAAGAATGTTGACAGAAGACAAAAAGGGTGTAGGTGAGAGAGTGAGAGATGAAAACAGTGGGTGAGAGAATGGAAATGAGGAAGAGTGACATGAAAAAGGGAGAATAATAAGAATGTAGGTAGGGAGAAGAGTTTGGGGGAGAGGAGTGTGCCTGGGAGAGGGAGGGGAGGGAGTAGTGACGTGAGGGTGGGAGGGAGAAAAAGGGAGAGTATGAGAGGGGCTGGGAGAGGCTAGCAACACAGACAGACTCCCTGAAGCCAGAGAACATTGTCTCACGCACTAGGACACGCAAACATATACATACATACAGTACATACGTGGTGACATTC